>NC_056627.2:270773423-271373423 GCF_002870075.4 Lactuca sativa
AAAATTTGGTTAAGATTATTTATTTTAAATAATTTTTTGTCAAAAAGTCATTTTCGACCCCTATTATCTCTAAATTGACTAGCCCAGATCTATGGGCGTTACAGTTATCTCCCCCTTAGGATGATTACGTCCCGGAATCATCAACGAAACAAGGCTCACATGATGAATCCATATGTTATCTCTTCATACTAAGTAATAACGATAACTTTGATGTTTCTTCGAACGGGTATCTAACTCTAAGCCTTCTTGACTGCAGGCGGTGCCCGATCTTGGACCCGCTCTCTATCTCATGTGAGACTTCCAATCATGATCTTCATGTTGTGATCTCGATCTTTATTGGAGACTCCTTCTTTAACAAACTTGAGATAAGTTTCTTCCTTCGATTATCATAATAGACCGATGGGTCATGTTCTAATGACCTCTTATCGTATGATGCATTGCTTGGACTCAGGTCTTTTAGAGTCAAATTCCAGAACATACTATCCCTTCCTTCATGTTCTAATCACATCTTAAAAGGTAGCATTTCTAGTTACAAGGAACTATCATGATACCTCTATTGATCGCTTTGATTATCTTTTATTTCAATCTTTCGGCTTAAGTCAGATGTTACATCAAACTTGGTTCTCTGAACCACGTAACATACTCATCGTAGTCGGAATCAATTCGATATGACCACTAGGGTTGGAATAACAATCATATTCTTAGTCATTACTGAAACGATGGTAACGACATATTTGAATAAAACAGTATCAATTACTAGCTTCTTGGTAACCTTGTGACTTTCCCTGATCCAAGCGTGAGTCCTGTGCTTCCGATAGTATAGGCCTCTACTACCATTCACACCTACTCATACTCGTCCCAAGTATTTTCTCGTAGTTTCCCAAGTCACCATACAAAAATTCACATAACAGTTTAACACACCAGATAACAAAACGAAGGTTTTATTATTTCTTGAAACTATTACATAGGTGTTCTAGTTCAAAATAGACTATGCCTCTAATAGGCTAAACCATACGATACTATCCACACGACTACCGCATAACTCGATCTTTGGATATGAAGTCCTCATCCTTGATTCCTTGCGTTGTTTTCTGCTTCGTCGAGGATCATGTGGAATGCCCTTGGCCTTGGTGGTGTATCTGGCCTCACAGCTTTATCTTTCCTCGGGCACTCTCTAGACATGTGCCCCTTGCCTCCACATCCGTAGCGTACCTTATCATTATGTGTACAATCCTTGGAATAGTGACCGCTCCTCCCACACTTGTAACAAGTCACTTCTTCGTTGCATCTCCCACAATGCTTCTTCTTGCACTTATCACACCATCTCGCTTCACCTCTTTCTCCTCCTTTAAGCTTCAAGAATTTGCTCTCCTTGTTGGACCTTGAAGATCCTTCTAATTTCCGCTTTTCTCCTGCCTTATCTTTTTCTAGACCCTTTTCTCTTATCCGGGTCTCTACGTTCTTAGCTGCTCTAACGACTGTTTTCAAAGTAGTTGCCATTTTGACCATTGGGTCAAAGTATGTGGGCAGTCCATTAGCAAACCTATCGATCTTTGAGAGTTCAGTAGGTACCAAGTAAGGGAATAGCTTCATCCTCTCGGTGAATGCTGTGACATACTCATCCACACTCATTTTTCCTTTCTTCAGATTCTGAAATTCGTTGTTTAGGTCTATCAGATCTATCTCCGAGCAGTACTGCATTTTCGACCGCTCCACGAATGCTTCCCAAGACATTCACATGGCTTCTCCTCGTGGCATTGTATCTGCCAACAACTTCCACCAACTTAGCACTCCAGTCTTTAGTTGTCTGACTGTAAAGATGGTCTTTTTCCTGTCGCCATAGTCACAGCTTTCAAACACCATCTCCATTTCGGAGATCCAATCCATAATCTCCACTGGCTTCAGGCTTCCGGAAAGGCTTGGTGGCTTGGCACCCAAGAAGTTCTTATACATTCGTGCATCCTTGTCGTTTCCCCTCTCCGGGCCATTCCTTCGTTCTCCTTGAGTCCCAACTTGACTTACAGGGCGGCTATAGTTCCCTTCCTCCGATTGCTCGGGAATCAGCTCAGGTTGCTCAATGGGCATGGTAGGTTTGTAGCTATTTTCATGGAACATCCTTCTCATTTCTTCCCTTTGTTCAACTAACATAGCCTGAATCATAGCTTGTACTCCAGCCATGGTGATTGGTTCAGGTGTAGCTTCTACTACAACAAGTATTTGTTCAATCACTAGGGGCTGTTGATTCCTATTTGCGTTCCTGACTCCACTTTGGTTTCTTGCCATTTGATCTATACACCAATTCAAACATTTGGTGTGTAATGACGAGAATTAATACAGGAAATATTTTATTTACGATCAACGTGTAAATCTCCCTATTACTCCGAAAAGTTACATGCCAGTTCTAATACAGTAATTAAACGTTTAGAATTCTGAACACGTAAAGTTTCCAGATCCGGTCGGCAACAGACCATAGATCTGATCATACATTTAGCATCATAAATCATTAATCACATAAAAACATGCTAGGCATTTTCCCTAAATAAGCTACTGTTTGTGTCTATTCAGGTGTATTACCTAAGACACACTCCTCACAATCATTGCTTAGCATTCTAAGTTTAAGTCTAGAAATAAATCCATATTCCTAGTTCGCTTAAATTAATGCTCTGATACCAACTGTGACATCCCCATTTTCACGGCCAGAAAAGACCGATTTTGTTTATGCTTTATAAAAATCAGAATACCTCTTTTAATAAAAATGTTGCAGAATTTGTTCCCAGTAAAACATGATAAATACGTTATCAAAGCATTTCTGAAGAAATGTATTTTTATTCATTTTAAAACATTGGGATGTCATCGTCAATACAGAAACATAAGCATAAACAGAACTTACATTCATTATCACTAGTGATTTATATCTCCTTAATCTCTCAGTGTAATGAAACTTCATATCAACACCTGTGATAAAAATAAACTGAGTGGGTCGGGTTGGGAAACCTGGTGAGTATATATGGTTTTCAACCCACAATAATATAATTATTATATTTAAACATCAAACAATCAACCCAATTACCAATCCCCATTATCTTCCTTACTCTTAAGGGTCTACCCTAAGAGTCATTTATCCTGCATTCGTTCATTTCGAAGTCCCTTGCTTCCAGGGTTTATAAGACAGGCACTAAGTCCATAGCTGCCAATGCACTAAATCCATAGTTGCTAAAGCTCATTGATCAGGTACTAAATCCATAGCTACTAGTGTAGGTACTAAGTCCATAGCTACCAATGTTTATCTAATTGGCACTAAGTCCATAGATGTCAAGTACTAAGTCCATAGCTACCATCACCTAACAGGTACTAAGTCCATAGCCACCTATGTTTACCTAATAGGTACTAAGTCCATATCTACTAGTGTTTGTCCAATAGGCACTAAGTCCATAGATGCCGATGTTATCTATTAGACACTAAGTCTATAGCTGTCAATGTTTACTCACATCATCTTTTATCTCTCATTATTCATCTACGCATGTCATACCCAACATATTTGTAGATATAAAATACATATACAGTTTAAATCATTTTAAAACATGTATAAAATCATTCATCCAGCATAGACAGCAAGTATTCAGATAGTTTGCACACATAGCACGTAATTTATATAAAATACTTCATATTTATGTGTAAGATGAAAGTAACTATGCACTCACTTGATAAGATGGCAACTCGGTATCGGACAACGCTTCGTTTACTTTAAAATAATTTCCTTCAACGAAACATAGTAGTATTACCACTAGATTTTAGTCTAATATTTACCGTGACTAATTATTACTCTTATTATTATTATTATTATTATTATTATTATTATTATTATTATTATTATTATTATTATTATTATATAAGCGTTTAAAGAATACTTTCCAACCACTATGTACAGACAGGGGCCAGATATAAAACACCGGAGGGCAGGACCATTTTGGCATATAACACTTTTGAAATCCAACCACCCTATGTGGCCTTTTAAACCAGATTCCCCGTACCGCGAGTAGTTAAAAAGATATTATAACAACACTTATATAAGTCATAATAATAGCTCAAATATTTATTATAAGTTCATAATAACAATACTAATTTTAAATATAAGCTTTATTAAAATAGGGTAGGCATAACTTACTTACAATGGGGTTTTAGCTAGGAGTCGGGCTTTGCAGGGGCAAAACTTTGTCGCTGAATCTTTCTAAGAAAGATTCGTGCAGTGTTTCAGCACTCACCTTACTATACTAAAACTACAGAAAGAGAAGTCGAATCACGAGGGGCCGAAATGCTCGGGGGATAAGAAGAGAAAGACTCTTGAATCAAGAGACTGCTGCAGTGACGTCAAGAACCGCTGGAAGATAGCCGATGAACGAAGGAGGAGCTGTGTCATCGTTGTGCAGGTCGTGAGCGACTGGAAACCCTTGGTAAGAATGCTCGCCACCCGCCTTCTCTCTTTTTCTTCGTTTCTGTTGGTAGGACGTCGTAGGGTGTCGCTGCTACCGTCGGTGGCCTTTTTGGCCACTGTTTCCGTCTATTCCGGTGACGACATCCACCTAAGAGGTGGCTGAATATGAGCATGTTCGAGTATTTTGGTTGCTTTCGGTATTTGTGGTGTAGTATGCGAGTAATTTGGCCGGAAAAACCCACCGCCAGCACCATGAGGTGGTGGCTGCTACCGTTTGCTGCCACCACCAGCCATCGTGTAAAGGTGGTTGTGTGTGTAGTATGGTTTGTGAGTGTGTGTGCTCGATTGATATATGTTGTATCAATTTTCTTAGTCAAAAGTGAAGAAAATCGCCACCACCATCGTGAGGTGGTGGTTGCCGCCGTGAGCTGCCGTCGACCACCACCGCCCGAGGTGGCAGTGGGTGGTGCTCGACATAGTGAAACCCTAATCGGCCCAATAGCTGAAACCATAATTAGGGTTTAGAAAACCCTAATTTTAGGAGATGTTAGTTTTGGTTTGCCGGGATCCGTGTTTGGACTGTTGGACTTGAATTTTGAATTATGTCCGACCACACTGTATGATTGACTTAGTAGATTGATGGACTTAATCAATTAAGTCCTTAATGGGTTAAGTGTTTCTAATTAACCTTAATCGTCATTTCTTGTGAAAACCCTAACTATGTTGGGTTTTGAATTGGACCTTTCTGTTGGGCCTAGATGTCTAGACTCTTGATGGGCCAACTATTAATAAGTATATGGACTAGAATATTTGGATTGGGCTTTAGGATAAGGCCCATTGGAAAGGTTTTGTCCCAATTTGAAAATTAGGCCACAGATGGGCCATAATTGGGCCTTAATGATTATGAGATATTGGACCATCAGAATGCCAAGTGTTTAGACTAGAATAAATGGTTGGGCTTTAAGTTAAGATCGTGTAGAGGTTTGGGCCCAATTTAGAAAATTGGGCCATATGTTGGGCTTTGGTTCATTGTTTGACTTTTGGGCCTCCAGAGAATGAGTTTGGGCTTTGGTCTTGGACCAAGCTAGGTTAGGGGTAAAATGCTCCTTTTACCCCAAGTGTGGGTTTATGGTTATGCATTGAAACCCAAATGGTTAATTGGGTTTTGTTTTGATATTGACAGTTCGGGAATCTGTCAGCCAGCAGTCAGAGATTTATTCGTGGGACTTCAACAGTTTGAGGTGAGTTCCTCTTATATGAACGGGTCGAAGGCACCAATGTCGGCCCGTATATGTGTGCTAGTATGTTCCAGGCTTATGTTCGATTCTGGGGTTAGCCTGATGTAGATTATATGTTTCTGGACTTCCGTCTGATGTCAAGGAAAGCCCGAGGAATGTTTTTATGCTTGATGTCTTCGTAATTTTTGCATGTGCTTATTTATATATTCCGGGCTTCGGTCCGATGTCGGGGCAAGCCCGATGAATGTTTAGCTTATATGTTATGTTATATGTTTCCGGATTTTGGTCTGATGTCGGGCGGGGCTTAAGGAATGTTTATATTCTTATGTTATATGTTTATTTTATATGCGTTGTTGATGTATTTATATGTATACCGAACTTCAGTCCGATGCCGAGCGGGGCTCGTTTCCGGACTTCGGTCTGATGTCGGGCGGGGCCCGATACCGGACTTCGGTCCGATACCGGGCGGGGCCGGATGTAGCGGGCAAGGCCCAATGTATGTTATTATGTGATTATGTGTATGGTATGTGGTAGTTTGGGGAGACTCACTATGTTTTATGCTTACAATTTTCAGTTTTGGTTTAAGGTACTTCCGGTAGCAAGGGGAAAAGCTCAGGATGATTGCAGTGCACACACCATTTGTTTAGTCTGGGATGTTTATACTCTGATATATTTTGATAGATGTTATGATATTTTGAGATACACTACATATGATTTTTATATGATGTTTCATAACTATGAATTTCTTAATGATTTAAAGTGAAATTTTTGGACTGTATTTTTGGGGATGTTGCAAAAGGTGAAGGAAAATTTGTAGAGAACTTGTGTCTTATGGCTTGACAATCAATTGAGTGTGATGAGGGTTACCGGTCCTCTTGAAACGTCCAAAAATAAGACCCATTTTTTCATTTTTAGATTAATAAGATAGTAAAACCAAGGTAACAAACTGTATAAATACAACACCAACCAATAGAGTAAATCACAAAATAAGGAATCGTGTGATGTGTGCTCTACAATCGTCCCGAGCTCTTCCCTTTGGAACTAGAAGTATCTGAAACATAAAAGAAAATTGTAAGCACAAAGCTTAGTGAGTTTCCCAAAGACGACATACCATACATGCATTAATAAACACATAATGGGCCTCGCCCGACATTAGGCTACGCCCGACGTTGGGCCCCGCCCGACATCGAGCTCCGTTCGGTATACAGTTATGTCAGTCATCAGGTCCCGCCCGACATACATATAAACATATAAACATTTAACACATAACACATGCAATAATCATAAGGATACATAGCATACAAAATGGTCATTGGGCCCCACCCGATAAGCATACGGGTACATAACACATGCAAGAGTCATGAAAACATCTAGCATCCTAACATAGCAAAATCATGGGCCGACTTTGGTGCCTTCGACCCGATAAACATGGTGAGGAAACTCACCTCAAACCAAGATAACCAAACAATCGAGCTGCTACTACCGAAATCCTCGCACTAACAACAATTCATGGGCTGACATTGGTACCTTCTAAAATTAACCCCTGGGGAAAATCCTTACCACCGTGACCGAAATCCGAAACTCAGAAACCTTGTATGACTCCCTGAAAGACAACCCATGATGAACCACTGACAGATCAACCTCACTTTGAATTCCAAACTAATCAAAACACTTCCAGCCTTTGATTATCTTGTTGCTTTTATTGGGAACATAATCACAGACCATTCTTTGTTGCATAACACTTTTCTTGACAGAAGGCTTAGATAATCCTTCAAGTAGAAAACTCAACTTTGCAATGGTTAGACTCAAACGAGAGTTGCACAGTAGAGTCCAATCAACTACTCTGAGATTATTTAATCCAACTGCAAGTGACTAACATATTCGCCGAATAATAAGCGACTCCTCATACGAGTGCCAAATCATAAATACCATCTCGGGCTCATCTTAAGTCGAACACGCAGATGACTACACTCCAATCAGGTGTTCCGGTCATACTTCAAACCCCTAATCCTTAATCGCAAGAGAACATGAAGAGAGGCTCTAACACAACCCTCATCCTGGATCCATATACATGCCTGATATCTAACACAAAGAAAACACCAACCAACTGTTGTGTAACATCCCAAAATACGAGGGTAAAAATTCATATTTGAAACAGTCAAAACACCCATTTATCATACTTAAATATATTTTATAATAAAAACAGTTATTAGAGTACAATCCCAAAATCTCAAAGTTGCGAAAAATATAGGTGAGTGCGTTGCGATCAAGTCGGGTCCTTCCTTTTCGAACCAGAAGTACCTGAAACCATAAACAACAATTGTAAGCACAAAGCTTAGTGAGTTCCCTGAATACCACATACCATACATAACATACGAGTCATACATATCAAACATACAATAGGAGGTGTTGTGTACTAACCATAGTCTTGACATTATGCCACGATCTGTATCATAGTATTTCTTTGCCAAGTTGGGGACCAAAACCCTGGGTCTTACATACAAGTTCTAGGAGCCACCTCATAGTCTTCCATGCAAGCATCATAAAGACAGCTAGCATATAATCTACAACTATTTATCTGCTTAACTGCCATAATCCAAACTCTGGTCTTGCATACAGATCCACCAAGAGCCACCTCCTGATCTTTCATACAAATTCCAAGGGCCACCCCTGGTCTTCCTATAATATATAAACAAAATAGGCCGACATTGGTGCCTTCGACCCATAGTATGGTGAGGAGACTCACCTCGCACTGCTGAATCACACTGATAATCCATGGCTACTGGTTCAACAATTCCCCGAGCTATCACTATCAAACAACACCCAATTAACATTTGGGTTCCAATCCAAAACCAACAATCCATATATGAGGTAAAAAGACCATTTTACCCTTCACATAGTTTGGACCAAGACTAAGGACCAAACCCACAATGAAAAAGAACCACAAACCAAATAATCATCCAAAGACCACTTATGGCCCAATTTTCCAAATTGGGCCCAAACCCTTACATCGGCCTTACTATAAAGCCTAATAACTCTTCCTAGTCCAAAACACTTGTTTTTAGTTGGCCCAACAATGCCCCAAGCAACCAAGCCTAAATAGATGGACCAAACCTGAATCCTAAACATGTGAGGCCCAACAAACCGAGTACGTGGGACGTACTTAGCACGTACACAAAACGTACTCGCTTGGAGTCTTGTACACTAAGTGTACCTACTTGTACGCCCAACGTACGCACCCTCTTCAGCCCAACCTTGATTCAATCACTTAATCCCTAAAGACATTGTTCCAAAACATATATATGACTTCCTTGAACTAGATTATCGTGTAAAGTTGCCACCTTTACGTTCATGCGTGGCTAAATGAAGCTCTGAAGCTTAAAAGGGACTTAATAAGTAACTTAATGCATGCATGACACCAAGGATATCGTAAAGCTTGCACCTTTAAGATTAAGAAGACCAAAACAACCTCAGATCTAAAAGAACAAGCCCTTAAACGACTTAACCCTTCCATTAACCCAAAAAGGACCAAAAGCATAACAAACAAACTAAGAATAGATTTGAACATATACAAGCCAAGATGCAAACTGGACAACTCAGAAAGCTTTCCCACATGATGATGATTCTGGATCCAAAGCCTTTTCACCAAGCAAAGTAACTTCAAGCTTCTCTAATTCCTTCACAAAGGCAAAAATGAGCACCAAAGTCTTCTTAATAGCTCAAGAACACCACCAAGAGACTAAGGGGTCGATTTAGGGTTTTAGGAGGTTTGGAGGTTGGTAAAGAGGCTAGCCCGAAAGACTTAAGATGCTTAAATAGGGAACACTTGCTCAAAAAGTAAGGTTTAAGCACCCCTCGTACGTCCAATATACTCCTCGTATGCCCAGCGTACGATGCCGAGGTTCGCGATCCTCCCTTCTGGGTACGCTAAGTGTACACCAATGTATGCCCAATGTACTGTCCTTCACACTAGTATGCCCTGTGTAGTCCCTTTGTGCGCTCGTCGTACTAGGGTTCCCTCTTAAACCCTAAAATACTCTGAAGGACATAACTTCTTCGTTATAAATCCGATTTCAACGATACTTATATCCATGTAAAGGTAACGTGAAGCTCTACACTTTTATCAACTCATACTTGCCATAAAATTCTCCGAACAAAAATCCAATTTCCATAAAACCCTGCTGCCGTTTTACCAAAATACCCCTTGGCTCCAAAACCAAATCTGAACGCCCAAATCATCTACATTACATCACCCGCACCCAAACGAGTAACGATTCACAACCGCTATGCGTACCACAACCTTCCCAAAGGCAACCAAACCCAACCCTAGCAAAACTCTTCAAACTCGAAGAAGAACGAATCCTTAATCCCATGCAGAAAACAACTTCTACCTTCTCCGAAACCTAAAATCTCAAATTGGTCTGACTCCCCGACAAACCGCCCACACCGAACCACTACCATGCCAAATCCTCACTAAATTTAAGACCAAGCAAAACGCTTCTATCCCTTTATTATCTTGATGCTTCCATTGGAAACCAAAACTAACCATATACTGTTAAAGAACAATTATACTTGCAGAAGGCTCAGATCGTCCTTCAAGTAGAAGATTCGTCCCCACAACTGTTAGACTCAGACAAAAGCTACGCAACAAGGTCAAATCAATCACTCTAAGATTATTTAATCCGAACTGCAAGTGACTTAGCATATGCCCAGAATAACAAGCGACTTCATACATAAATCCCAAATCACTAATACCACCATGACTCATCTTGCTACCCCTAGATGATTTTCAAAAGCAGCCAATACCTCCCTGGTCCCAACTTGTCTGCCAACTAACTGAAACACCAGACTCCCGCCTGGTTGCTGAGTCAAAAGACACACACAGTCGCCCCAAGCGACTTCCGAAAGAAAGCCTCATCTGATAATAATTTCCCAAACTATCTCGCCACCAAATCCAATGCTACATGACCAATTGTAGTCTTATATCATACTCGGCCTCCAATGACCTACCACTTCCTTATTCCAAGCATGTTGTGACCCTCCCATAGTCTTACGAACTGACCCACCCTGGTCTAATACATCTAAAGAAATCCATGACCAATCATGGAGTTGCCACACTCTCACCGCTGCACAGTGACCGCTGAATGTTACGGGCCACCCTACAGTATTACAACAGTCCCACACTAACTACCAACTAGTGAATGATATGGGCCACGCCACAGTTTTACAATACTTCTACACTAACTGATAACCTAGTGAATGCATTGGGCCACCCCGAAAACCTACAACACCCTTATTTTGCCATGGCCACCGCCCATGGTCTTACCGCTCATCTATCAATCCATCCGTACACATCCAAAGTTGAACACGCACCCGACCAAGCGCCCAAGTTAGGCTCCAGGCCTGCCTGGAACCCCTACCTGGGTCCACCAAAAGCATGTCATCCATCACCTAGAAGGTACTAACCTACTTTTGGGAAGTTTCCTGAACTCCCACTCACACATTCATCAATCCAGACGACCACTTGAGTCGCCTCCCTCCCCGACGGGTATGTGAAACTCATCCTAGTTTCATGCCTGATTCCGCTCTCGGAAATCTGAACGGTTCTCCCCCACTTAATTTTTGATGTAGCTGCCCCAACATACAAGGTTTGAAGGATTCCTAATCCATCTTATTCCTTATGATTGAACCGTTGATAACCTGCACTTACTAATGCTAGTGTTCCGTTACTAGTCAAACCCAAAGACCTCACAACCCTTGAAGACCATATGAACACTCCCCGAAATCCCAATAATTCTGATAACTAAGGAAGCTTTTAATGATATAGCACCCAAATATTGAAGTCCTTTATATTGATGACAAGACCTAAACCTTAGCAATAGACCACTTCCCTTGGCACTCCCAGTGTCTAACCAAGCTTAAATGCTAAAACCACTGAACCCCTACGATATTGGAGAACTAACCATCTGAACCTGACCATAGACCTTCCACACAATACCCCTGAACCAATCCCAACCAAGAACCAGAATAACAACCGAACACATTGAAACACACTCAACAAGATGCAACCACGTCTGACCCACTAATGATTCATGGCATGCAAATGGCATATAACCATTCTTGATGATACAACTCAAACAATAACAAGGAAAATAGACTAAGGATAACGCTTACCCCAATCGATAATAAATTCCAAACAATATAAATACTGATAACAACTCAAAAGAAGGCAAAATATAACATACCCACAATATAACCTGCTGGAGTCCTGACCTCCCATGTCTGGCACTGCAATGCTCGGCTGCTCTCTATTGGGGCTCCTGCCCTACCCTCACAAGCATCAGTTATCCTCAATGTAGTCGGAGCAGGTGGACTCACTGTTCCTCCCCTCAACATCGGACAGTCGACCTTCTTTTGGCGCACTTGGTTGTAGTGAAAACATAATGACTTGCCTCCTAAGGACAATCCCTGCTGACATGACCAATCCTGCCACACTTGTAGCAGCCCAAACTCCTAGAACGACAAACCCCATCGTGCAGTTTCCCGCATGTGCTGCACTGACCCCGACCAAGTTGGCCCCTGAATCACGGATCCGAAGTCTTGGGTCTCTTCCCGGGACCCTCCACTACCTGCACCTGAACTACCCCCCCCCCCTCTTCCCTAGGTGCTCCAAATCAATCTGCCGCTCTTAGGCTCTAGAAATCATATCATTCAGGGTCTTGCACCATGAAATACTCACAAACTCCCTAATGTCATCCCGCAGCATATCATGATACCTTACATTCTTCATCTCCTCTTCCGTTGCATATTGCGGATGCAATAAGGCCCTCTCCCGGAACTTGGCAGTGATCTTTGCCACAGTCTTAGTAGTCTAGTGGAGATCCTGAAACTCTCATTGATGTGTGTAAAATGCACTAGTTTTTAATCCTACTACTTCAAACACAAATAAACACACGAAAGGCAGTGTACCTATCGTTTAGCAATATAGTTCAAGCAAGTAGAGTATCGAACACAGGAAACAATAATAATTAAACTAACTACTAGAATTATCTACTTAAAAACTAACAATAAAAATAAGGGTTTTATCTAGTTTTGCAATACTAGAAACTTAAACAGTTAACTAACACTCAACCTAAGATAACTAACAACTAAAGCAAATAAGAAGTAACTAGATTCAATATTAAAAGAGACTTCTGTTCAGGTTCGACTCACTTGGTTCTATAGTTGATTTTATGGCAAGTGCAATGGATTATTTTGTCACTGGCTACCGATTAATGTGATTAGATTCATATTCACTATTACTAATCCTTAGAAAACAAATTAATTTAAACAGTGGCCAATAGGTTAAACTAATGAATTTCCTAGTATTTTGATTTGGGTTAAGTAAGGCTTGTAGTTGTAGCTAATTAAATTACTAATTCAATCAACATCTTGTATTGTTGTTCATCACATAAGATCACACACTAACTTACCTATTTTCAAATTAATCCTAGGTTCATATTCACTAATACTAGGCATATAATATTGTTTTCACATAAATCATATGAAGCAAGCAATTAAGAGGATGTTCATGCAACTTAATAGACTTGATAATTAACAGAAAATAGTTATTGTCAGCACATAAGGATCATTTACAAGCTTAACAAAACAATTTTACCAAATCAAATAATCCATGCCATAAATTCAATCCATATTAACTAGCTAATCTACACTAAATAGAAGTAATGAGTTTTTTTAGCTCATATCAACAACAAGTAATATCTCAAAAACGAAATCCATAAGTAAAGACATAGTTTTGTGCATCAGATTCAGAAAAAGAGAATATATATTGCCTTTGATCTCTTCCAATTTGATCTCTAGGGTTGATCTTCGAATTCCAAAGCTTCAATAACCTTCTAATTGCAGATAAGTCGCCAAAATATCCCGAGAGAAGTCCTTGTCTCGGGAATTAGTGCTCTTTATACAGTTTTCTAAAAAAACACGGGCAAGTCGTCGAATCCATAGACTGTAACAGCCCGGAATTCCAAATATTGATATAATTATGATTTTGGGGGTGTTTTAAGAGGGGACTCGGCGAGTTGGAGCCTAGACTCGCCGAGTAGGATCGCAGACCGGGTCGCGGGTTCGCGACTGGACTCGACGAGTCCAGATATGGACTCGGCGAGTCTGCGCTGTGTAGCGAAAACCCTAACCGTTCAGGTTTGGGACGTATAAGAGGCACTTATTGGCCGTCATTGTTCATTTTAGCCTTCTGGGAAGAACCCTAAATCGATTGGGTGCATCTGGAGCAAAGTTCAAGGGCCATTGTTGATCTTGGAAGTGTTGTTGTGCAAGGAAGAGAAGGGCTTGGCTAAAGGAACAGCAAGGGAGTCACGTTCTGAGGACTTGGGGACACAGATGGCACATTATTCAGGTAAGAATTCGAGTTATGCTCTGTTATGTTGATGTGTTTATGGAATTAGGGTTTGTGGAACCCTTTTGTGATTAGATTGAATGCTACCCTAGTCCCCCAAATGATTGTGACTCTGTATTGGGACATTTGGAGGTCCAGAATGTCCCATGCCTGTGCATTTCGGGAATTGATGAAGGTTTTGGATTGGAATCCTTATGCCTTAGGTCAATATGTATGTTATGAATCATGGGGTGTATCATGAACACCAAAATGAGGACCTTACGTGATGGACCAGTCTAGGAAGGCCAGGCCTATGAATGGTCGGAGCAATTCTGCCATTAGAAAGCAGTTTGAGCGGTTGCATGGCATGGACTCGCCGAGTCCGATGAACAGACTCGGCGAGTAGCTTGAAGATTTACTGGGACTCGTCGAGTTGTTCTTCAGACTCGGCGAGTTGAGTCGGGGTGGCCCCGCGATTCTTCCAGGAGGAACTCGTCGAGTAAAAAGGGGATACTCGACGTGTAGAAAGGGTGTCTTAAGGAATCGGTGAGTTAAGGGCGAGTGGACTCAGAGTCGTTGAACTCGGCGAGTCTTGGGGTGACTCGGCGAGTTAGATCGCGGGTTGAGTGAAGTTCTGAGTATGGGGACTCGGCGAGTCATAGGGTTGACTCGACGAGTAGGGTCAGTCAGGGGTTGACTTTGACCTTGTCCTTGACCAAGGATTTACCAGTGGTTCCAGGGGTATTTTGGTAATTGTTGTTATTGTTTGAGTTCAGTGCATTGGTGACTGTCCAGAGGTGGAGATCGTATCAGTGATCGGAGCAGCTTGAGCTATCTGTTCAGTCGGCAGTTTCGAGGTGAGTTATCCTCACTATATCGCTAGGGTTTATGGCACCAAGGCCGACCCTTTTATCGGATGGAAATCCGGGTAGTTGTCAATACATGTTATGGGCCGGAAGGCATTACTATGTGGACCGAAAGGTCATGGCCTGGAAAGGCGTATGTATGCATTTAGTATGTTGACTGATTCATAGGGTAATGTTATGATAGTGACCGGCTAGACCGGTATCTTGTTAGAGTAATGCTATGATATGTAATCTGTTGATCGATTGTTGTCTATGAACTGCTATATGATTATTCGTTATGTTGTATATGCATTTTATGCTTATGGGCCGGAAGGCAATATATGTTATGGGCCGGAAGGCAATATGTTATGGGCCGGAAGGCGATTATGTTGTGTGATGGACCGGAAGGTCAGGGCCTGGAAAGGCGTATATGTGGTTGGTATTCTGGGGGTATCTCACTAAGCTTTCGGGCTTACAGTTGTGGTTTTATGTTTCAGGTTCTCAAGAGTCTGTGACAAGGCAATGGCGTGATCGTACCGTTCCTCGTGTTGATGTTTTATGATGCGAACCTGGGAAAATACTTTGTTAAATATTGTATTGAAAACCTTTTTGTAACAACGTTAATAAAATGGGTGATTTTGAAAAGTTTTAATTGTTTTGAAATTTTGGATGTTACAAGTTGGTATCAGAGCCTTGGTTTGAGTGAATTGGGGAAACATTCGTGTGACTCCAGTCTCAAATCGAGGAGGATTTCAAAAAGAGAAAATTTAAAATGAGAAATTAAAATGGTTTTCAAATTTGGTAAAAGGAGGACGCGGAGGTACGATCAGCCGGAGCCAGTAAGTAACCCCAAGATACCATACATGATATTTGTCTATTTGAGCTTGATAGCACAGCATGCTAGAGTTAGGTTAGGGATCTTCAGGAATTCATGAAAATGTTGCCTGATATGTGATGCCTGTAGCCTAGGGTCCCCTATGGGATGTTCTCAGTGTTCCTCTAGTGGTGAGGGTTGATAGTTGTTATGCATGTTCTCTAGGGTATTGTGGTAGTACTTCATACAAATATGGGTAGGTGTGGAAGGTAGTATGGGCCCGTACTACTGAAAGCACAGGACCCATACGCGTATCGGGGAAACCATGATCTCTAGGGTAGGGTTGCGAGAGTTGGATCCCAGGATTGTAAGAAGTGTCTGGGATTTGGTATGGTGTTTTCGGTATGGAGATTTCGAGGAATGATGATAGTGGATCCGGATCAGGATCGGGAGCTGGAGAGCGAGTTCCGGGTGGATCGGTACCGTCTGAGGTTATCGATCGGACGAGCACGAACGAGTTGGACGCGAAGGTTCGCGAGATCCTGCGTGATGAGGTTGCTGCATTGCTACGGGCTGAGTTGCCGGAATTGTTTGGGTCGATCAGGACCACCATGGTTGAGTAGTTTGATGAGCGATATGCGGCTCTCGCAGAGACGGCTGCCGCGGTGGTTACAGCGGCTGTAGCAGCGGCAAAGGGAAGACCTAGTCGGGGTTTCAGTATCGGGACTTCTATTATACGAAGCCTCCCACATTCGATGGAGTTCAAGACCCGATTATTGCTATGAGATGGTTATCAGACTTGGAGGGGTGTTTCTCCACGAGTTTATGCCCTGCTGATCAGAGGGTGAGGTGTGCTCTGAACCTGTTGAGGCTAGGAGCGAAGGATTGGTGGAGATTGACTACGAGGTCATTTTCCGATGCGCAGAGGGCTGCAGTTTCATGGGATCAATTCAAAGAGATGTTCAGTACTCGCTATGTTCCGCGGGATGAAAAGGAGAGATTGGCTCGGGAATTCCTTGAGCTGAAGCAGGATGTGGAGTCGGTGACTGAGATCACCAGGATGTTTATTGAGAGGGCGATGTTTTGCCCTGAGTTCGTTTTGGAGCAGGCTCAGATGTCCCGATATCTGAGTATGCTCAAGGGGGATATCAGACAGTTCGTGTCTGCGCAGAGGTGTGAGACCTTGTTGGTGTTGCAGGAGGCCGCCATGCGGCGTGAGTTAGAGGTTGAGTTGCAGTTGCGTGAGCTGAGGCAGGCTCCGATGCAGTCGCAGCCAGCGCCGAAACGGTCCAGTACCGTTGATGTTAGAATGGGGGATCGGAGCGGCCACACTTGTGGGAAGTATGGGAGGGGTCACACCGGAGTTGCTGGTCCGGTGGTGCATGCCGCAAGTGCGGAAAAGAGGGGCACTATGCGCGGGATTGTCGGCAGTCAGTGCCGATTCGGGATTTGAGGATTTGTCATCATTGCCGGCAGGTAGGACATTTGAGGGTCAACTGTCCACAGCTTTCTGCAGGACCGGTGCAGGCTCTAGCACCGGCCACCTTGAGGAGTTCAGGAGGAGGACAGGATGGAGCGGAGCCCAAGGGCTCAGAGTCGTGCTTATCGGCTTGCGGCAGAGGGAGACGGAGCAGTGCCGGAGGCAGCTGTGGGTATAATGCTTTCTTGATGTCTTGATTATCTTGCGTTGATTGTGGCATATTGTTGTGCTGGTATCTTGTGTGGATTTCGATGCAGTATTCGTTGTTTCGCGGGTTTGGCATGGTTAAGGAATGGTGTTTCAGGTTTTTGCTTTGGCATTCGTTGTTCCCTGATGGTTGGTATGGTTATAGTTGGTGTTTTGGTGCCGGTATCCTTGTGCGGTTTTCGATGTGGTATCCATCCTTTGGCAAGTTGTGGGTTTGGTTACGGGTTATTGTTGGGAATTCCGTTGGTTATCGTTTGTGAGGGTTGTTAGTGGAGATACGGCACTGGGTTGAATGTCGGGTAGCATCTGCAGTCGTAGAGTGGATAATTGAAAGACCGGATTCTTTTGAGTGGTTTGATCAGGGAGGAGATGTGTTTTGTTGAGGGTTGCTTATGCTTGTGGGAAGCAGTCAGTGTGTAAATGTTCTCTTTGTGCAGGATTGTTCTGAAAGGTCGTTAATGACGATCGGTGGTAGTTAGTCAGTGCTTTAGTGGGGGAGAATTGGAGAATTCTCTGGGAGATCGATGAGTATGTGAGGGTGCTTAGCTGTTGGGATTCAGCAGTGTTTGTCAGCTCAGAGTATAGGCCGACGAGAGCGAGTGTCGGGTATGCGGGGCGGGATACAGACTTAGGGCATTGATTGTGGAGGCCTGAGAGAAGGCCGGGATCAAGCTTGAGTAAGTAACAGGGGTTATGCGATCAGAGTATTGGTATGTTTGAGGTACGTGATGGGTTGTACTGCATTAATCCCACGGGATTATGTTGTGCATGTTTCTAGAGCTGGAACCGGAAGGTTCCCAGAGTTAGAACCTGAGGGTTCGCGGAGCTTGGGTGTACGGACCCACAGAGATATAGCCTCGAGTGGCTAGTATGTGTTATGAGAGTCGGTCCAGTCATGCTGGAGACTCTGTTAGTATTGCTGGATCAGTTTGAGATTGCGGATTGTATATGTTGCAGTGTGATTGCATTGGAAGGTCTGGCCCCGGGTTAGTGATCCTGTTTAGCTGAGGCAGTGATTTTGATGGGTGGAGAGAGTGCATGGGATTGAGAGCCCCTGCAATGAGAACCAGAGTATGTGAATAGCGGTTACGCAAAAAGGGTGGTGTCGCTTGGGGCAAGCACCATGGCACCGGTTCGAGTGGCATTATGGCCAAGAGGGTCCCTTGGAAGGAAAATAGAAAGGTGTGTAACTCCGAAGGGGAGTGCAAGTTCACGAGAATGAAAGCTGCAGAGCAGAGTTTTGGTTAGAGTATTTCGGGTATGGCTTCGAGCATCGTGTTCGCGGCAGCGAAGTAGGAACCCATCCGGTTTGGGGATGTCTGTTGAGGCTCAGAAGGGATGCAGGGGGAGAGAGAATTTTAAATTCTCAGTGTGATTCTGATCAGAGTGTAGGGTGGATGTAGTGGTTCATCTTGGGAGATGTTCGAGGATATCATCAGTGTATCGGGTCTTCCAACCTGCGGGTGTTGGGGCTAGTTCAGCATGTGTATGTGATGGCAAGAGGAGAACTTGTGAGAGTTGCTCTGAGAGTGAGAATGGATCTCTCAGTCGGTCCGGAATGGACAAAGTGGGCTTTGGATCGGGGATCTGGTGGTTCATGGTTTCCTAACCCTTATGGGTCGAGTGATCGTTGAGATTTAGAGCAGAGTTGCATCTTGGGTAATTTTCGGTTACAGAGAGTGATGTGCAGTGCAGAGATCGTGCTTCAGTCGACAGAGCAGATTCGACAGAGCCGACAGGGAAAGTTATACAGGCAGATGCTGGTCCGAGCTTGAGTTTCAGGTCGGCGACTTCGTACTCCTGAAGGCCTCTCCTTGGAAAGGAGTGATTCGCTTCAGGAAGAGAGGCAAGTTGGGGCCCCGGTACATTGGGCCATTTCGGGTGATTGCAAGGATAGGCCGGGTAGCCTATCGTTTGGAGTTGCCAGCGGAGTTGGGACAGATCCACGAAACCTTTTATGTGTCGCAATTGAGGAAGTGCTTAGCCGATGAGTCGGCAGTGGTTCCATTAGAGGATATTCAGGTGGATGCGAGCCTGAATTATGCTGAGAGACCAGTGGCCATCAGGGATCGGAAGATCAAGGTTCTGAGGAACAAGGAGGTACCTCTGGTATTGGTTCAGTGGCAACATCGGAAGGGATCGGAAATGACTTGGGAGCCGGAACGTGAGATGCGGGAGCAGCATCTGGAACTATTTTCAGAGTGAGACTTCGAGGGCGAAGTCTAATCCTAGTGGGGGAGAATTGTAACAGCCCGGAATTCCAAATATTGATATAATTATGATTTTGGGGGTGTTTTAAGAGGGGACTCGGCGAGTTGGAGCCTAGACTCGCCGAGTAGGATCGCAGACCGGGTCGCGGGTTCGCGACTGGACTCGACGAGTCCAGATATGGACTCGGCGAGTCTGCGCTGTGTAGCGAAAACCCTAACCGTTCAGGTTTGGGACGTATAAGAGGCACTTATTGGCCGTCATTGTTCATTTTAGCCTTCTGGGAAGAACCCTAAATCGATTGGGTGCATCTGGAGCAAAGTTCAAGGGCCATTGTTGATCTTGGAAGTGTTGTTGTGCAAGGAAGAGAAGGGCTTGGCTAAAGGAACAGCAAGGGAGTCACGTTCTGAGGACTTGGGGACACAGATGGCACATTATTCAGGTAAGAATTCGAGTTATGCTCTGTTATGTTGATGTGTTTATGGAATTAGGGTTTGTGGAACCCTTTTGTGATTAGATTGAATGCTACCCTAGTCCCCCAAATGATTGTGACTCTGTATTGGGACATTTGGAGGTCCAGAATGTCCCATGCCTGTGCATTTCGGGAATTGATGAAGGTTTTGGATTGGAATCCTTATGCCTTAGGTCAATATGTATGTTATGAATCATGGGGTGTATCATGAACACCAAAATGAGGACCTTACGTGATGGACCAGTCTAGGAAGGCCAGGCCTATGAATGGTCGGAGCAATTCTGCCATTAGAAAGCAGTTTGAGCGGTTGCATGGCATGGACTCGCCGAGTCCGATGAACAGACTCGGCGAGTAGCTTGAAGATTTACTGGGACTCGTCGAGTTGTTCTTCAGACTCGGCGAGTTGAGTCGGGGTGGCCCCGCGATTCTTCCAGGAGGAACTCGTCGAGTAAAAAGGGGATACTCGACGTGTAGAAAGGGTGTCTTAAGGAATCGGTGAGTTAAGGGCGAGTGGACTCAGAGTCGTTGAACTCGGCGAGTCTTGGGGTGACTCGGCGAGTTAGATCGCGGGTTGAGTGAAGTTCTGAGTATGGGGACTCGGCGAGTCATAGGGTTGACTCGACGAGTAGGGTCAGTCAGGGGTTGACTTTGACCTTGTCCTTGACCAAGGATTTACCAGTGGTTCCAGGGGTATTTTGGTAATTGTTGTTATTGTTTGAGTTCAGTGCATTGGTGACTGTCCAGAGGTGGAGATCGTATCAGTGATCGGAGCAGCTTGAGCTATCTGTTCAGTCGGCAGTTTCGAGGTGAGTTATCCTCACTATATCGCTAGGGTTTATGGCACCAAGGCCGACCCTTTTATCGGATGGAAATCCGGGTAGTTGTCAATACATGTTATGGGCCGGAAGGCATTACTATGTGGACCGAAAGGTCATGGCCTGGAAAGGCGTATGTATGCATTTAGTATGTTGACTGATTCATAGGGTAATGTTATGATAGTGACCGGCTAGACCGGTATCTTGTTAGAGTAATGCTATGATATGTAATCTGTTGATCGATTGTTGTCTATGAACTGCTATATGATTATTCGTTATGTTGTATATGCATTTTATGCTTATGGGCCGGAAGGCAATATATGTTATGGGCCGGAAGGCAATATGTTATGGTCCGGAAGGCGATTATGTTGTGTGATGGACCGGAAGGTCAGGGCCTGGAAAGGCGTATATGTGGTTGGTATTCTGGGGGTATCTCACTAAGCTTTCGGGCTTACAGTTGTGGTTTTATGTTTCAGGTTCTCAAGAGTCTGTGACAAGGCAAGGGCGTGATCGTACCGTTCCTCGTGTTGATGTTTTATGATGCGAACCTGGGAAAATACTTTGTTAAATATTGTATTGAAAACCTTTTTGTAACAACGTTAATAAAATGGGTGATTTTGAAAAGTTTTAATTGTTTTGAAATTTTGGATGTTACAAGTTGGTATCAGAGCCTTGGTTTGAGTGAATTGGGGAAACATTCGTGTGACTCCAGTCTCAAATCGAGGAGGATTTCAAAAAGAGAAGATTTAAAATGAGAAATTAAAATGGTTTTCAAATTTGGTAAAAGGAGGACGCGGAGGTACGATCAGCCGGAGCCAGTAAGTAACCCCAAGATACCATACATGATATTTGTCTATTTGAGCTTGATAGCACAGCATGCTAGAGTTAGGTTAGGGATCTTCAGGAATTCATGAAAATGTTGCCTGATATGTGATGCCTGTAGCCTAGGGTCCCCTATGGGATGTTCTCAGTGTTCCTCTAGTGGTGAGGGTTGATAGTTGTTATGCATGTTCTCTAGGGTATTGTGGTAGTACTTCATACAAATATGGGTAGGTGTGGAAGGTAGTATGGGCCCGTACTACTGAAAGCACAGGACCCATACGCGTATCGGGGAAACCATGATCTCTAGGGTAGGGTTGCGAGAGTTGGATCCCAGGATTGTAAGAAGTGTCTGGGATTTGGTATGGTGTTTTCGGTATGGAGATTTCGAGGAATGATGATAGTGGATCCGGATCAGGATCGGGAGCTGGAGAGCGAGTTCCGGGTGGATCGGTACCGTCTGAGGTTATCGATCGGACGAGCACGAACGAGTTGGACGCGAAGGTTCGCGAGATCCTGCGTGATGAGGTTGCTGCATTGCTACGGGCTGAGTTGCCGGAATTGTTTGGGTCGATCAGGACCACCATGGTTGAGTAGTTTGATGAGCGATATGCGGCTCTCGCAGAGACGGCTGCCGCGGTGGTTACAGCGGCTGTAGCAGCGGCAAAGGGAAGACCTAGTCGGGGTTTCAGTATCGGGACTTCTATTATACGAAGCCTCCCACATTCGATGGAGTTCAAGACCCGATTATTGCTATGAGATGGTTATCAGACTTGGAGGGGTGTTTCTCCACGAGTTTATGCCCTGCTGATCAGAGGGTGAGGTGTGCTCTGAACCTGTTGAGGCTAGGAGCGAAGGATTGGTGGAGATTGACTACGAGGTCATTTTCCGATGCGCAGAGGGCTGCAGTTTCATGGGATCAATTCAAAGAGATGTTCAGTACTCGCTATGTTCCGCGGGATGAAAAGGAGAGATTGGCTCGGGAATTCCTTGAGCTGAAGCAGGATGTGGAGTCGGTGACTGAGATCACCAGGATGTTTATTGAGAGGGCGATGTTTTGCCCTGAGTTCGTTTTGGAGCAGGCTCAGATGTCCCGATATCTGAGTATGCTCAAGGGGGATATCAGACAGTTCGTGTCTGCGTAGAGGTGTGAGACCTTGTTGGTGTTGCAGGAGGCCGCCATGCGGCGTGAGTTAGAGGTTGAGTTGCAGTTGCGTGAGCTGAGGCAGGCTCCGATGCAGTCGCAGCCAGCGCCGAAACGGTCCAGTACCGTTGATGTTAGAATGGGGGATCGGAGCGGCCACACTTGTGGGAAGTATGGGAGGGGTCACACCGGAGTTGCTGGTCCGGTGGTGCATGCCGCAAGTGCGGAAAAGAGGGGCACTATGCGCGGGATTGTCGGCAGTCAGTGCCGATTCGGGATTTGAGGATTTGTCATCATTGCCGGCAGGTAGGACATTTGAGGGTCAACTGTCCACAGCTTTCTGCAGGACCGGTGCAGGCTCTAGCACCGGCCACCTTGAGGAGTTCAGGAGGAGGACAGGATGGAGCGGAGCCCAAGGGCTCAGAGTCGTGCTTATCGGCTTGCGGCAGAGGGAGACGGAGCAGTGCCGGAGGCAGCTGTGGGTATAATGCTTTCTTGATGTCTTGATTATCTTGCGTTGATTGTAACATATTGTTGTGCTGGTATCTTGTGTGGATTTCGATGCAGTATTCGTTGTTTCGCGGGTTTGGCATGGTTAAGGAATGGTGTTTCAGGTTTTTGCTTTGGCATTCGTTGTTCCCTGATGGTTGGTATGGTTATAGTTGGTGTTTTGGTGCCGGTATCCTTGTGCGGTTTTCGATGTGGTATCCATCCTTTGGCAAGTTGTGGGTTTGGTTACGGGTTATTGTTGGGAATTCCGTTGGTTATCGTTTGTGAGGGTTGTTAGTGGAGATACGGCACTGGGTTGAATGTCGGGTAGCATCTGCAGTCGTAGAGTGGATAATTGAAAGACCGGATTCTTTTGAGTGGTTTGATCAGGGAGGAGATGTGTTTTGTTGAGGGTTGCTTATGCTTGTGGGAAGCAGTCAGTGTGTAAATGTTCTCTTTGTGCAGGATTGTTCTGAAAGGTCGTTAATGACGATCGGTGGTAGTTAGTCAGTGCTTTAGTGGGGGAGAATTGGAGAATTCTCTGGGAGATCGATGAGTATGTGAGGGTGCTTAGCTGTTGGGATTCAGCAGTGTTTGTCAGCTCAGAGTATAGGCCGACGAGAGCGAGTGTCGGGTATGCGGGGCGGGATACAGACTTAGGGCATTGATTGTGGAGGCCTGAGAGAAGGCCGGGATCAAGCTTGAGTAAGTAACAGGGGTTATGCGATCAGAGTATTGGTATGTTTGAGGTACGTGATGGGTTGTACTGCATTAATCCCACGGGATTATGTTGTGCATGTTTCTAGAGCTGGAACCGGAAGGTTCCCAGAGTTAGAACCTGAGGGTTCGCGGAGCTTGGGTGTACGGACCCACAGAGATATAGCCTCGAGTGGCTAGTATGTGTTATGAGAGTCGGTCCAGTCATGCTGGAGACTCTGTTAGTATTGCTGGATCAGTTTGAGATTGCGGATTGTATATGTTGCAGTGTGATTGCATTGGAAGGTCTGGCCCCGGGTTAGTGATCCTGTTTAGCTGAGGCAGTGATTTTGATGGGTGGAGAGAGTGCATGGGATTGAGAGCCCCTGCAATGAGAACCAGAGTATGTGAATAGCGGTTACGCAAAAAGGGTGGTGTCGCTTGGGGCAAGCACCATGGCACCGGTTCGAGTGGCATTATGGCCAAGAGGGTCCCTTGGAAGGAAAATAGAAAGGTGTGTAACTCCGAAGGGGAGTGCAAGTTCACGAGAATGAAAGCTGCAGAGCAGAGTTTTGGTTAGAGTATTTCGGGTATGGCTTCGAGCATCGTGTTCGCGGCAGCGAAGTAGGAACCCATCCGGTTTGGGGATGTCTGTTGAGGCTCAGAAGGGATGCAGGGGGAGAGAGAATTTTAAATTCTCAGTGTGATTCTGATCAGAGTGTAGGGTGGATGTAGTGGTTCATCTTGGGAGATGTTCGAGGATATCATCAGTGTATCGGGTCTTCCAACCTGCGGGTGTTGGGGCTAGTTCAGCATGTGTATGTGATGGCAAGAGGAGAACTTGTGAGAGTTGCTCTGAGAGTGAGAATGGATCTCTCAGTCGGTCCGGAATGGACAAAGTGGGCTTTGGATCGGGGATCTGGTGGTTCATGGTTTCCTAACCCTTATGGGTCGAGTGATCGTTGAGATTTAGAGCAGAGTTGCATCTTGGGTAATTTTCGGTTACAGAGAGTGATGTGCAGTGCAGAGATCGTGCTTCAGTCGACAGAGCAGATTCGACAGAGCCGACAGGGAAAGTTATACAGGCAGATGCTGGTCCGAGCTTGAGTTTCAGGTCGGCGACTTCGTACTCCTGAAGGCCTCTCCTTGGAAAGGAGTGATTCGCTTCAGGAAGAGAGGCAAGTTGGGGCCCCGGTACATTGGGCCATTTCGGGTGATTGCAAGGATAGGCCGGGTAGCCTATCGTTTGGAGTTGCCAGCGGAGTTGGGACAGATCCACGAAACCTTTTATGTGTCGCAATTGAGGAAGTGCTTAGCCGATGAGTCGGCAGTGGTTCCATTAGAGGATATTCAGGTGGATGTGAGCCTGAATTATGCTGAGAGACCAGTGGCCATCAGGGATCGGAAGATCAAGGTTCTGAGGAACAAGGAGGTACCTCTGGTATTGGTTCAGTGGCAACATCGGAAGGGATCGGAAATGACTTGGGAGCCGGAACGTGAGATGCGGGAGCAGCATCTGGAACTATTTTCAGAGTGAGACTTCGAGGGCGAAGTCTAATCCTAGTGGGGGAGAATTGTAACAGCCCGGAATTCCAAATATTGATATAATTATGATTTTGGGGGTGTTTTAAGAGGGGACTCGGCGAGTTGGAGCCTAGACTCGCCGAGTAGGATCGCAGACCGGGTCGCGGGTTCGCGACTGGACTCGACGAGTCCAGATATGGACTCGGCGAGTCTGCGCTGTGTAGCGAAAACCCTAACCGTTCAGGTTTGGGACGTATAAGAGGCACTTATTGGCCGTCATTGTTCATTTTAGCCTTCTGGGAAGAACCCTAAATCGATTGGGTGCATCTGGAGCAAAGTTCAAGGGCCATTGTTGATCTTGGAAGTGTTGTTGTGCAAGGAAGAGAAGGGCTTGGCTAAAGGAACAGCAAGGGAGTCACGTTCTGAGGACTTGGGGACACAGATGGCACATTATTCAGGTAAGAATTCGAGTTATGCTCTGTTATGTTGATGTGTTTATGGAATTAGGGTTTGTGGAACCCTTTTGTGATTAGATTGAATGCTACCCTAGTCCCCCAAATGATTGTGACTCTGTATTGGGACATTTGGAGGTCCAGAATGTCCCATGCCTGTGCATTTCGGGAATTGATGAAGGTTTTGGATTGGAATCCTTATGCCTTAGGTCAATATGTATGTTATGAATCATGGGGTGTATCATGAACACCAAAATGAGGACCTTACGTGATGGACCAGTCTAGGAAGGCCAGGCCTATGAATGGTCGGAGCAATTCTGCCATTAGAAAGCAGTTTGAGCGGTTGCATGGCATGGACTCGCCGAGTCCGATGAACAGACTCGGCGAGTAGCTTGAAGATTTACTGGGACTCGTCGAGTTGTTCTTCAGACTTGGCGAGTTGAGTCGGGGTGGCCCCGCGATTCTTCCAGGAGGAACTCGTCGAGTAAAAAGGGGATACTCGACGTGTAGAAAGGGTGTCTTAAGGAATCGGTGAGTTAAGGGCGAGTGGACTCAGAGTCGTTGAACTCGGCGAGTCTTGGGGTGACTCGGCGAGTTAGATCGCGGGTTGAGTGAAGTTCTGAGTATGGGGACTCGGCGAGTCATAGGGTTGACTCGACGAGTAGGGTCAGTCAGGGGTTGACTTTGACCTTGTCCTTGACCAAGGATTTACCAGTGGTTCCAGGGGTATTTTGGTAATTGTTGTTATTGTTTGAGTTCAGTGCATTGGTGACTGTCCAGAGGTGGAGATCGTATCAGTGATCGGAGCAGCTTGAGCTATCTGTTCAGTCGGCAGTTTCGAGGTGAGTTATCCTCACTATATCGCTAGGGTTTATGGCACCAAGGTCGACCCTTTTATCGGATGGAAATCCGGGTAGTTGTCAATACATGTTATGGGCCGGAAGGCATTACTATGTGGACCGAAAGGTCATGGCCTGGAAAGGCGTATGTATGCATTTAGTATGTTGACTGATTCATAGGGTAATGTTATGATAGTGACCGGCTAGACCGGTATCTTGTTAGAGTAATGCTATGATATGTAATCTGTTGATCGATTGTTGTCTATGAACTGCTATATGATTATTCGTTATGTTGTATATGCATTTTATGCTTATGGGCCGGAAGGCAATATATGTTATGGGCCGGAAGGCAATATGTTATGGGCCGGAAGGCGATTATGTTGTGTGATGGACCGGAAGGTCAGGGCCTGGAAAGGCGTATATGTGGTTGGTATTCTGGGGGTATCTCACTAAGCTTTCGGGCTTACAGTTGTGGTTTTATGTTTCAGGTTCTCAAGAGTCTGTGACAAGGCAAGGGCGTGATCGTACCGTTCCTCGTGTTGATGTTTTATGATGCGAACCTGGGAAAATACTTTGTTCAATATTGTATTAAAAACCTTTTTGTAACAACGTTAATAAAATGGGTGATTTTGAAAAGTTTTAATTGTTTTGAAATTTTGGATGTTGCATAGACTGACTCGACGAGTCCATCACTTAAATCTTGTGCATGATAAGACACCTAATGGTTCGCAAATATTCCTATCTACTCGTCGAGTTGATGACCAACTCGCTGAGTCCTTCAACGTTTTGGCTTAATTTCTTCTTTCTTCAATTACCGAGCTTCCGATCACTGGTCTCGCTTCCATTTTAACTCGACCATTTCTTTTAGTCTGAAAATACAATTTAAACATAATAAATTATCTTTTGGTATTATGGGAACCACTTACTAGAGCTCGGAAGATTACACGCATCATACCACTTTCTTTGATTAGAAGCCCCTTTTTAATAAAACATTTATTTTATGAAAATTTTCACCAAACACTCAGTTTGAGTCCATACATACCCGAGAGTATGTCCGAATCCCTCAAACCAAGGCTCTGATACCAACTTGTAACATCCCAAAACACGAGGGTAAAAGTTTCATTTTTAAAACAATCAAAACACCCATTTATCATTTAAACAAATACTTAAAGATATATTTATAATAAAAACAGTTATCAGAGTACAATCCCAAAATCTCAAAGTTGTGGAAAATATAGGTGTATGCACTGCGATCAAGCCGTGCCCTTTCCTTTTGAACCGGAAGTACCTAAAATGATAAAAAACAACTGTAAGCATAAAGCTTAGTGAGTTCCCTGAATACCACATACCGTGCATAACATACGAGTCATACATATCAAACATGCAATAGGAAGTGCTATGTGCCAACCATAGTCTTGCCATTATGCCATGATCTGTATCATAGTCTTTCTTTGCCAAGTCGGGGACCAAAACCCTGGGTCTTACAGACAAGTGCTAGGAGCCACCTCCTGGTCTTCCACGCAAGCATCACAAAGACAGCTAGCATATAATCTACAACTATTCATCTACTTAACTGCCAGAGTCCAAAATCCGGTCTTGCATAAAGATCCGCCAGGTGCCGCCTCCTGGTCTTTCATACAAATACCAAGGGCAACCCCTTGGTCTTCCTATAATACATAAACCAAATGGTCCGGCATTGGTGCCTTCAACCCATAGTATAGTGAGGAGACTCACCTCGCACTGCTGAATCACACTGATAATCCCTGGCTACTGGTCCGACAATTCCCCGAGCTATCACTATCAAACAACACCCAATTAACATTTGGGTTCCAATCCAAAACCAACAATCCATATATGGGGTAAAAAGACCATTTTACCCCTCACATCGTTTGGTCCAAGATTAAGGACCAAACTCACAATCAAAAAGGCCCACAAACCAAATAATCATCCAAAGCCCACATATGGCCCAATTTTCCAAATTAGGCCCAAACCCTTACATGGGCCTTACCCTAAAGCCCAATAACTCTTCCTAGTCCAAAAAACTTGTTCTTAGTTGGCCCAACAATGCCCCAAGCAAGCAAGCCCAAAGAGATGGACCAAACCTGAAGCCCAAACATGCGAGGCCTAACAGACCGAGTACGCGAGACGTAACCAGCTTGTACGCGCAACGTACTTGCTTGGAGGCTTGTATGCTAAGCATACCTGCTTGTACACTCAACGCAATCAACCTCTTCTGCCGAAACTATTCAATCACTTAATCCCTTAAGACAAAGCTCCAAAACATAGATCTGACTTCCTTGAGCTGGATTATCATGTAAAGTTGCTAACTTTACGTTCATGCATGGCCAAATGAAGCTCTTAAGCTTAAAAGGGACTTAATAAGTGACTTAATGCATGCATGACACCAAAAATCTCATAAAGCTTGCACCCTTAAGCGTAAGGAGACCAAAACAACCTCAGATCTAAAAGAACAAGCCCTTAAACGACTTAACCCATCCATTAACCCAAAAAGGTACCAAAAGCATAACAAACTAACTAAGAAGAGATCTAAACATATACAATCCAAGGAGCAAACTTGATACCTCAGAAAGCTTTCCCACAAGATGATGATTCTGGATCTAAAGCCTTTTCACTAAGTAAAGCAACTTCATGCTTCTTCAATTCCTTCACAAAGGAAAAAATGAGAACCAAAGTCTTCTTATTACCTCAAGAGCACCACCAAAAGGCTAAGTGGTCGATTTAGGGTTTTAGGAGGTTTGGGGGCTTGTAAAAAGGCCAAGCCAAAAGACTTAAGATGCTTAACACTTGCTCAAAAATTAGGGTTTAAGAACCCATCGTACGCCCAACGTATGAGGTCGAGGCTCATGATCATTCCTTATGGGTACACTAAGTATACACCAATGTACGCCCAACATACTTCCCTTTGCACTAGTAAGCCCTGCGTACTCCCTTTATATGCCCTGCCTACTAGGGTTCCCTGTTAAACCCTAAAATACTATGAAGGACATAACTTCTTCGTTATAAATCTGATTTCAACGATCCTTATATCCATGAAAATGTAATGAGAAGCTCTACACTTTTATCAAATCATAATTTCCATAAAATTTCCCAAACAAAAACCCAATTTACATAAAAGCTCCCTGCCATTTTACCAAAATACTCGTTGGCAACGATTCGGAACAGGTCATTACAACTCTCCCCCACTTAAATTAGATTTCATCCTGGATATCATTACTTATCATTCCAGCACACCATACAGCTTGAACAACACAATCATAAGCCCTACGCGTACCTCACCCTTCCCAAAGGCAACCAAAACCAACCCTGGCAGAACTCTCCAAACCCAAAGAAGAAAGAATCCTTAATCCCTTGCAGAAAACCACTTCTACCTTCTCTAAAACCTAAAATCTCAAATTGGTCTGACTCCCCGACAGACCACCCACACTGAACCACTACCATGCAAAATCCTCATTGAATTTTAGACCAAACAAAACGCTTCTAACCCTTAATTATCTTGATGCTTCCATTGGGAACCAAAATCACTGTCCATATACTGCTACAGAACACTTATACTTGAGAAAAGGCTAAGATAATTTTCGAGTAGAAGATTCTTCCCCGTAACGGTTAGACCCAGACAAGAGCTGTGCAAAGGGGTCAAAACAATCACTCTAACACTAGTTATGGCAACGTCCAACTGCTTAGATCAACGAGTCGTACCATGAGTCCACTTCCCCTTTCCCAGTTGCCTATCCGAACCAATTTCCTGCTCCTAGGTTACCCCGACCATCCCATCAATCGTCTGAATAGCCAAGGTCCGACACTCGAACCTGGCGAGCAATCTATCAGTGACAGGCCTAATGATGTTGGGTAACTCCTCATGTAAGGCTCACAAAATCTTCGTGACAATCCAATCATGGGATCGATCCCCCTAAAAGCATGGTGCATAACCCACCTCAGATCTCAAATCACAAGAACTCGCAATTGGATCTTCCTTCCTAAAGGATTCTAAGGTTCCACAAGCTTTAGGCTCCAGATGAGCCCCCAACTACCCTGCTACAGTCTGGGCCTGAAAAGCCCCGGGACGACCATCCAAAAGCTCCAAAATCCCTTCCTTAACCGAACCAAATATCATAGGAGTCCATTCGAATATATCGCGGGTAATCTCTGACGAGATAAACTCCCACATGCGCTCATCAATCGGCTCAACACCTAAGCCTAAGCCTAAATCTAAACCCGAACCTCCTTCCCGAGAGCTCATCTCCATACTGAAAAACAACATGCAAATGATCAGAACATACCCAAAGATCCTTATCACATAGGTTTCCTAGATTCTCCGAAACTCTCCCCGATTCGAGTACGGGTCCTATGCTTTTAGTAGTACGAGCCCAATACTACCTTCCACACCTATCCATAATTTCCTTGAGAATCATCCTGAATCCTCTAAGTCACCTTCTCAAACTGATACTCCACGTGATCCCTAAACAACGCAACTAAACCCACTGGAGTACTTCCTAGGCTTTCCTAGGTTCCTGACCTTACCCTTCCACCAGCTCCTGAAGAACTTCCAATAATGTGAGTTAACTATTTCATAAATATAATCACATGAAACAAAGCTTAGATAATCCTTCGAGTAACGGACTCATCCCTACAACGGTTAGCTTCAAACGAGAGTTACACAATAGGGTCAAATCCATCACTCTGAGATTATTCAACCTTTGTGTCAAATGACTTAACATATTCACTTTGTATCTAACTCACATCACTTAAGATTTCCACAAAGCACCAAGTAGGCATCATTTGTGTAGTAACATTCAAATCGAAGAATAACTAAGAACATCCAATCTTACATACTACAACTCATGCTAGGAACTTCCACTCTCGCTACCGATTTCCTTACGCATACAAATTATACCCAATATAACATCCCATGCTACTTAGGCTACGAGGCATCACATATTAGGCCAGTCTATCATTAACTAATCATAACTAGCTTGAAATTCTACAAGCTCACACAATAGGCATACAAGTCATCTTCCCTAGCATTCTATCATGCAAACACTGAGCGAATCCTTAGCCCTAACTAGAATGTGATTCACAAATTCATAACGCAAATCATATCAGCTAAAATGTATGGGTATTTGGGAAAAACTTACTTGAGCTCGGTCGATTTCATGCACCACGCCATTTTTGTATTAGAAAACCCTTTTTCTTTAAAAGCATTTCTTTTTTTTTTCTTTTTCTTTTTTAGGATAAACTTTACCAAACCCTCAGTCTGAGTTCAGACATACCTGTGAGTATGTCTGAATCCCTCAAACCAAGGCTCTGATACCATCTTGAAACGTCCTAAAATAAGAACCGAAATTTGTTCATTTTTAGATTAATAAGATAGTAAACCATATCATTGTCAAAAAACCAAGGTAACAAAATTGTATCAATACAACATCAACCATTAGAGTAAATCAAAAAATGTGGAATCGTGTTGTGTTGAGCTCTTCCGTTTGGAACCAGAAGTACCTGAAACATAAACTGAAAACCGTAAGCATAGAGCTTAGTGAGTTCCCCAAATACCACATAACATACATACATAAATAAACACATAATGGGCCCCGCCCGTCATCAGGCCCCACCCATCATTAAGCCCCACTCGATATACAGATTTGTCAGTCATCAGGCCTCGCCCAACATACATATAAACATATAACACATAACACATGCAATAATCACAAAGATACATCGCATTCAAAATGGTAATCGGTCCCCGCCTGGTAAGCATACGAGCACATAAGACGTGCAATAGTCATGCAGACATCTAGCATCCTAACATAACAAAATCATGGGCCAGCATTGGTGCCTTTGACCCACTAAAAATGGTGAGGAAACTCTCCTCAAACCAAGATAACATAACACTCGAGTTGCTGCTACCGAAATCCTTGCACTAACAACAACAAATAACATCCCATCAGTAATTGATTCTTGAACCAAACAAGAATTATAGCCCAATGACCAACCTTTAGGGTAAATGTCCATTTTACCCCTTTCCTTACTTTGTTAAAGTCCAAGGACCAATCTACTAGCATCAAGCCTAAACCCTTAAATGGCACCACGAGGCCTAATATCCAAATCGGGCCCAAACCCATCATGGGCCTAAACCGAGAAGACCCAATATCCTAAGAGGCCCAAAACATACAATGGTCAACCCATGTCAAACTTCTATTCCATGGTCCTAGGTCAAAAAGTCAATACATCGATAAAACCCAAATAGACTAAGTATGCACCGCGTACTCGGTTTGTACGCTCAGTGTACCTCGACTTAACTCAGTAAACGCTACATATTAAGAGGTACGCCGCACTTACTCTGTCCACAATCCACTTAGAAAATGTATTAATCCCTTAAGTCAAAACGTCCAATGCTCAGATCTAGTTCCAAAACATGACTTAATCCATAAAGTCATCAACTTTGAGCTTTTGCATGACTCAATGGGTCCCAACTCCAAGTTCTTACTTTACAACTTCAACAAAGGGGCTAATACAAATGCATGGTTGATATCAACTGTCAAGATTACATTTTTATGAATTTGGAGCACCTAAAACGTCCAGATCTAGTGTCCAAACTCTTGGGGCAAGCTTAAACTCATAAAGATAAACCAAAGGGACCAAAATGTGCCATGAACCACCCTAAACAATATTTATCCAAAGAGATGCCAAGATGAGAGCTTTTAACCTTCAATAGGTTGCAATAGGTGAAGAACTTCTGTAACATCCCGAAATATCAAGAGTAGAGTTGAAGGGCTAAAAGAGTAAATTGGGAGAGAGTGACTCGGCGAGTCCATGGATGGACTCGGCGAGTAGAGTTGCGATTTGGTCGCGTGTTAAGTAGCCGACTCGGCGAGTCAATGAGATGGACTCGGCGTGTAGGCGCTGAGTGGAGAAAACCCTAATTCTCGGGGTTGAGCCCTATATAAAGAACATTATGTTTCCTTCTCAGCCTCTTTATCACCCCTTGAGTCCCAGAAACCCTAATTTCGTGGAGGAACCCCATTGTTGAGCAAATTAGAGCTTGGAGAGGTGGTTGTTGAAGAGTTCTTAGAGAAGAAGAGGCTTGGAGCAAGGGGCTTTGCTTGGAATTGAGTTTCATTGCAGTTGGGGCGTTCTTCTGAGGTAATATCTCGTTTTTTGAGCTGTTATTTCCTAGATGCATCATTTTGGGGGTATTAGAGATCATATCTTTGGATGTATTGGAGTTTAGAGGTTAGATCTGAGGTTGCTACCTCAGATCTGGAATGGAGAAGGGTTGGAATGCATGAAAGTCCCTGTTTGTGAGTGGTTGATGGAGCTATTTTGTCCCAAACCTTAGCCCTAATGTGAAATTGCATAGGTCTCTTTGGATTCACGTAAAGTTTGCCACTTTACGTGATGGATGAGTTGTAGGAGGCTAGATCTATGTTTTGGATCAATTGCATGGCCTGGAATGCTTCGGTATGGATTTAGACCGGTGGTACTCGGCGAGTCACATGGGTGGACTTGACGAGTTGCTTGAAGATAAGCTGGAACTCGACGAGTTGGAAGAACAACTCGGCGAGTTGGATGAAGATGGCCTGGAACTCGGCGAGTTGTATGAACAACTCGGCGAGTAGGTTGAAGATAGCCTTAGACTCGGCGAGTCTGTTGTTGGACTCGACGAGTCTTGTTGAAGAGTCCCAATATTTTCTGGTCGAGTCGAGAATCAGCGAGTCAAGGGATGACTCGGTGAGTTGTGTGCGAGTGGACTCAGAGTTGTGGGACTCGGCGAGTCTCGGGGTGACTCGGCGAGTTGAGTCGCGGACTGGGGAAGTTCTGAGCATGGGAACTCGACGAGTCGACGGGTTGACTCGGCGAGCAGGGTCAACCAGGAGGGTTGACTTTGACTAAGGACTTTGACTTTGACCATGAGTTGACCGTTGACTTTTAGGGCTTAGTCAGCGATGTGGCCTTTGGGCCAAGAGAGGGGTAAAATAGTCTTTTACCCTTAAGAGGGTGCCATGAGAGGGTTGATTCTAGTCTCGAGAGTTATATTCATGAGAGTATATGCCTTACGTGTTAGGCGGTGGCGAGTTCAAGATTCAAGTGTGGGGATATCTGCTTTCTGCTTGCCAGGTGAGTCTTCTCACTATACTTTACCTTGAGTAGGTAACCAGAGTTATGTGATAGAGTATTTGTATGCTATATATGTTATGTGTTGTACTGCATTATTTCTATGTGATTTATGCTGTGCATGTTTTCAGAGTTGGAACCGGAGGGTTCCTAGAGTTAGAACCGGAAGGTTCACAGAGTTAGAACCAGAGGGTTCACAGAGCAGGGTCCATGGGCCCACAGAGTTATAGCCTCGAGTGGCTAATATGTGTTATGTGTTGTATTTTGGGGAACTCACTAAGCTTCGTGCTTACAGTGTTTTGTTTTATGTATGTGTTGCAGGTTTCTTTCAGGATCACGGGACGGCACCGGCTTGATTGTACGCACAAGAGAAAGTGTCATGTTTTGAGGATCCTGGTTTTCTATACAAGTGAAAATGGAGTCATGTTTTGTAATTCGATTATGAATGAGATTTTAAAATTAGTGTTTCTAAGAATTAAACGACTATTTTTAAATGAAAAATTGTTTGAAATTTTCGGTGTTACAACTTCTGGATCTACAAGCCCCACTCCAAGTGATGATCCTTCAGTAACCTTCAATCTCTTCAAAATGCTCAAGAACACTCCAAAATCCCTCACAATAGCTTGAGAACTCCAAGATGGTGGCTAGGGGTCGAGATTAGGGTTTAAGAGGTATGGAGGCTGATAAGAGGCAAAGCTCAAAGAATAAATGAAGCTTAAATAGGGGTAAAACCCTAGAAATTAGGGTTTCTATTTAAAGGAAGTACGCCCCATGTACCCCTTAGTACGCCTGGCATACTCTAAAGGCCTCCGCGATCTGATCACCCACTACAACAGTTAAATTTCATTTTACCATAATTCCTTCGTTCTAAGTCCATTTTCGACGAATTTTATATCCACGGAAAGGTGAAGGGAAGCCCTATACTTCTATTAACACACCATCGCCTAAAGATCTTCTAAAAACAAAATGCATAAAGACCTGAACTGCCAAATTACGACTATACCCCTGGGTTCCGAAACACAACCAAACTCTCGGATCACCTAATCTATAATACCCACGACCAAAAAGGTTAATTACCTTCTTATACAAGACCCTAAGCCTTATGATAACTGATAATCAGGTCACATCCCTGAGTAATGAAACGATTCGGAACTGGGTGTTACACCTCTGGTTCGAAGCTAATGATGATGATGTGGAGCCAAACTACCGCTACATGGCAATAAATGATCCACCTGGCCGAAGCATCATCCAGCAGGTAAAATCCATGATTAGTGATAATAAATTTGATTTATTTGTTGGTGAACCTTATCTAACTCAAATTCAATCAGATATGATAGTTATCCATAAATCCTATGAGTCTACCATAGAAGTTAGTGAGAAGTTGGATAGTGAGTTCACTAGACTTAGAATACGTTTTGAAGACCGCAAGCTTAAGATTGAATCAGTAGAGAGAGAACTTTTAATGGCTAAGGATGAATGTATTATTTTAAATGAGAAATGTGCAATTTCAATTAGTTAAAGAAATATCTTGGTTACTGGTAATAAACGTCCTAATGTGAAAATTGACGCTTTGCACAAATCGATAGATATTCTTGAAGCTAATGAAAGAATGACATCACAATATTTGTCATCCCAGGTCCAAAACTCCTAGTCTTAGAAGTGAGTTTCCGAAGCTAGTTGGTTGTCCCCTAAAGGAACTTCAAAACTTAACGTTTATGGGAGATATTCTGAAACACGCTTATTCGAATACCCCTGTCTCACCATTGTCATCCCTTCATGAGACTTCAGATAAATATAAATCTTTGATTCCTGAGTTCAAACCGATCACTATTACATGTCCCGATTCCATGAAAATTTCCGCCTCTAATATCCCTAAGCCTGAATCAGTCTTCGGAACCCTTACATAGCACAAGAAGTACTGGATTTTGTGTTCAGAACTCTGGTCCTCCGAAAAATTGTGTTATCAAGGAAATTAGTCGTGAGACAAATAGACATGACTCGGACAAGTTCAACTACTTTTGGGCTTCACTTGATAGTGATGTAGAACTTAAGAGTGATAACGACACCTCATCCGATTCCTGTGTCTCCAACTCTAATGTGGTTTCAAGATCAACTCTAATGCCAATTAAGCCTTATTTCAACAATCCATCAATTGGACAAAATTCCAAGTCATCATCTGACTTTTGGAAGAAACCTTGTCTAAACAAGAAAGACATTGTTCATCTAGAGACCAAAGCTAGGAAATCTCTTGAAAAAGATGTTGGTGCATGGAAATGCTCCACAAATAATGAGTGTTTATTAGGTTGTATTTTCCCTTTATTGTATTTATGGTGTAAATACTCTCCCTCCTATATAAAGGGAGAGTTGGTCATTTATTCTTTTAGCTAGCTCACTTTAATTTTCTTAGAGATTACTTTACTTCTCACAATGTAATCTAGAGAGAGAAAGTTGGTGGGTTCTCCCACCCAGGGGGAGTTTCTCTCCCACCATGTTCTTCCTGAATATCAACATTATTCTCTCTTTGTTCTTTTTTTATGAACTCATAATATGTTCTTCGTGTTCATACTTTCAAAAACACGATTAATCTCGATATATCTTACTTCCGCACTCACTGTTCGTTATAAAAATGGGTCTCTACAATTGGTATCAGAGCCGTACCTTGAAGATCTCACGATTAGTTCAAGGGAACGACTCCCGTTCAGTGATAATCTTGTGATTTTTCTGTGATTCTGCAAAAAAAAAAAAAAAAATCGGGCTTCTTTCCGGAATTTTTTTTATGAATTCGTTCTTAGTTCTATTTTTTGGGTGATTCCTACTTAATAAAATAAATTGTTGTTGCTGCTGCTCGTTCTATTTGTTGCTGGAAAAAGATGTTCTTAAAAGTTATTATTTTTTTGCTGTTGAAGAAATGAAGAAAAATGGGAGAAGAAATTTATTTTGTGGTCTCCAAAAAGTTGAAGATGTGCTCCAGGCATTTTATTTATGCCTTGGAAATGAGACACAAAAATTATGCACTTATTATTCTTGAAGATAGTGGAGGAAAACACTTTTTCTAGAAGATTTTTTTTTCTACAGCATGTTTATTATGATCATCAAAAAGGTATGATATTCATACATTCTGCCTTTTACTTGTTGCTGTGAATCTTCAAATTAGTGCATATGGACGTGTTTAAGTGTTTGCATAAAGCATCTTGTCCTTGTTACTCTTTTAGGTAAAGAGTGCTCCACTATTTGCTCCCTCAAAAAGACAAAAACCATGTGACATTGTCCAAACCCATCACCTTTTGTCCCGAAAAGACCCCTGCACACTCTTCTTTTTGCCTTCCCAAGACCCCCCTTTGACTTAGAATGCTTTGTAAAAAGATTCTCTCATTAAAATATGAATAAATGGCCTTTGCGGTACCATTTTTCATGGAAAAATAGCATTTTTCATGGAAAAATAGCATTTTTCATCAATATTCAGCCCTTCTCGGAGCCCTGAACCGCAACCAAAAACTGCCTACTGGAGTCTCCTAAGAAGTCTCTCAGCATCCCTTCTTAGCCCCTGATCCGAAGTCATACCCGCAGCCTCTTGGTCCACAGCCAAGAGACCGCAGCCCTTCCTTGCTGACCGAAGTCCACCCTTGAATGCTGATAGAAGACCTCAAACCGCAGCCTCGGACCACAAGCACACGCCTACTGCTGTCTCGCATCCGCAACCGCCTCATCTTCCTTCCGAACCGTAGCTACTTCACTGACTTCGGTACCCAGCCCTTCAATCCACGAGTCAGCACCATCCGCACCCAACCACCCCACCGCAATCACCTCCCACCTGCAACCACCAGACTTCGGATTCCCTCCTTCAGCTCCTTCCTTCGACCATCCCTCCTTCCTCTTTCCTTCCTTTTCTCCTTCTTCCTTCTTTCTCCTTCTTCCTTCTCCCCTCGTCCCCTCCTTTCCTTTTCCTCCCCTCTCATCAGCCCCGCCCCCCCCCCCCCCCCTTTTTTTTTTTTTTTTTTTTTTCTTTTTAGCCTTCTTATTTTTGTAAGCCTCATTTTTTTTATTCAGTTTTTTTTGTATTATTATTATTATTTTTTTCTCCAATTTTTTTAACGCCAATTATTTATTATTCAGCTAATTTTTTTTAACACCAATTATTTTTATTTAGCCATTTTTTTATTAAAACCATTTTTAACACCAATTTTTGCCACAACCGAACCTTGGATTGTCACATTAGTTCATTTCATGTCGGTTATTATTGGAAGAATACACCTACCGCAGTCGGACTTCATATTATTTTTTGTGATGCTTGCACTGCAACGGCGATTGATCAACAAAGTTGTTTCGCATTCTTTACTCTATGGGGTTTTATGATTTGTCGCTCTTGATTTTTGGTTGACGAATCATGTATCTTGAGCATGTGGACTTTATTCTCTATTGAAGACCACTTCAAGTGTTCCGACACCATAGTTTGGATATTTGGATATATTTTTGGCACAACAGATTACTCTCAGCACAACTTCAGCTACTATGTCACCCGCCTCCTCATGACCGCAAGAGTATCTCTTTTACTCTGTCTTGTTTCTTATCGATACCCTTCATACATCTAGGGAGAGCTTCTCTGTTAGCTCTTGGTATCCGACACTTATCATCCGATGATTTGTTGATTTTTGATAATCCGATCATTGGTTATCAAAAATAGGGAGAGAATATCATCCAGATTTGATTATTATGATTGTTCGAGTTTGGATTTTTGAAGACTTCTGAAGACGATTATTTATTTAGTGATGCGATATGTCACTTATTTTTGGTCTTTACGGATCAAATTTTTGGCATTACTCGATGTTTTCCGATTCAGATTATTTATTATTCGGACTCTACCACAGGATGATTTTGTGTTCGCATCCAGTTCAGATCTTATGGTTTCACGAGTTTGGATTTGTGATATGTTGAAGAAGAAGATTATTTTGGTGATGTGACGTGACACTTATTTTTGGTCCTTGGATCAATTTTTTGGCATTGTTGGACCATGTTTTTGGACTTCCATTATTTTTATCCGAATTTCATTTTAAGGATTCTTCACATTTTTAGCAGGTTATTTTTTGAAGAATTTCGGTGTATTATGATTCGAGAACTTGAGATGTTTTTCAGACTTTTGAAGCCGAAGTGTTTCTTTTATTGGATCTTCTACTTGCTCATGGTGACCTCCTTCTTCGGGTGATCATGACTGGTTTGACAAATTGGATCTTATTTTTTCTGCTTCATTGGTTGTGCCTTGAAGCCGAAGACCTTCATTGTTAGAGATTCATGGTCAGTTTCAGACTTCACTGACACTTCAGAGTTTCAGAGACACACTACAAGAAAATAGCCCTTTAATGACGCGCAAACAATGACACTCGCTGATAGACGACGCGCATTTGTAAGTGCCCTAAAAGATAATGTCAGTTTTGCAAAATTTGAAGGATCGAGGGCACGCATTTTTGCGCGCCCTAAAATTAGTGTCAAAAAAGAAAAAAAAAAGAAATGCGGAGGGCACCTTTCATAAAATGTGCGTCATGTGAATGTGTCGCTTTATAATTTTAAGTGAAACACGCGTTTTAGGCGGGAAATGAAATCGACGAAAATTACCCCCGCCTATTAAATCCCAAAATTAATCCCCCCGCCTCTTCTACTTAGCAAGAAAAAGCCCTAGGTCCTTCATCTTCATCTTCAGTATCATCAAACATCTCGTTCATCGGATCTCTACTCGATCTCCTTCTTATCAGTATCACCAAACATCTCATTCACCACCTGCGCCCTATCTATAACAAATCTCTCTCTCTCTCTCTCTCTCTCTCTCTCTCCCATTAACCACAACAAATGGGAGAGAGAGAGATAGAGATGATTCCGATAATGTATCAGTTCGTCCGATTGGATGCATCACTACCCTTTTCTATTTTCTTTTATGCATCACTACCCTCTTCTATTTACTATTAAATTTGGGGATTTTCTTTTATGCATCACTACCCTCTTGTATTTCAATCATTCCAAGTTCATCGTATAACAAGGCTTCGTTGGTTTTATTAGCTAATGATCTCTTTCTAGATGTTAATTGATCTCCAGTTAATTCGTTCACCCCCTTTTTTTAGGGTTTTTTGCTCCCCACACTTCCTTCTTCGTTCTAACCTAGATGCAAAAATCGATGAAACATGCGTTTTCCGACCTTTAATAGCTAAGACGGAAACAAAATCCCCGAAAATTCGAAAACCCTGCCTTGTTCTCCTTCTTTCTACTTTTCTCTTTTCGGCTCTTCACGCACACAAAGATGACGATAAAATTAAGGGAACGAAGATTGGAGAGCTTCCACCATATACTCATTCACATCCCTATTGTGCGATTCTATTAGAAAAAAAATCAAGTCCACAATCGAATTAGGCCGTCCAAGGTTTTCTAACCCTATATTCTTGTGAAATTTCAAGCACATCTCTCTAAACTGGGACGAGGATGGAAAAAGACGGATTGAGCTAACAACTTGAATATTCAGGTCCTATTTTGATTCTTCGTGATCTCTCTCTCTCTCTCTCTCTCTCTCTCTCTCTGATATTAGGGTTTTTTCATTTATAGAGCAAGTATTTTGATGAATGGCATCCTTAAAATCAATTTTTATAATCACTTGCTGGCTGACTTGTGTGAACTGTACCAAATTTTGAGGTGTTATTCTCATCTCTTTCAGCGATACATCTTTTTACAGGTTCATGTTTTCATAAATTTTGTTATCAAAGCAATTTTTGAGTGTCAGTGAGATTCATCCATCAACTGAAATGGCAAAATTAATTTTTTGTATGTGGATTGTAATTCATTAATTTCTAACCTCATGGACCGATGTTAGTGTAAACTTTTTATATGATTATGTGGAACATGGATATGCACACAATGTGTTTGTATAAATGCTCAAAAGAATCTTAGAGTTGTCATGGGTCTGTCTCCTTTTCACAGTTGAGGTTTTTCTTCTTTTTTAATGTTGATGCTTACTCATTTGGTAGATGGCTGCCAAATGTGCTTGAACATACCTTTCATGTTCACCTAACATGGAGATAGCTTTTAACCTCTTTCTAATATTTTATTTATCATATCCATCTTTTAATAACGATTTTCTATTTATAATACTAGATGTGTGATTAAGATGATAGTTGTCAAGCGTACAAATGTTGAGAATTTGAAAAATGAATTTGATTAAGCTAAAAGAACAGTAGAGGTTAACTTCCATTTCCAAACTTTCAACTCATACTTCTTTGTTTACCACTACATTCCTTCACTTGTGTTATTGGATTTTATTATAAAGTAATCTTTAGCTAAGAATATTTATTTCTGTTCTTTTCAATGTGATCCAACATAAAAGAAATCATGAGATGCATGTTGCAATGTTGGGCTAATGACGAGTGCATATGAGTATATACTAAGTCTGGTGCAAAAGTAATTACATATCATAACTTGAAAGTAATATAAAAAATGAAAACACTGAATAGCAAAGAGTTTAGGTCATCACTCATCTCCGCTGAAAGACAGTCAGGTATAACTAGAAAACTAAGTAAATTAAGTTAATGAATAAAGCAAAAAATGTTATTTTTTTTATAAAAATAAACTGTATTCATCTAAAGTTTATTGAAGGTGACAACTAACAGAAATGATCTGATTGGCAATGGCAATGACAGCTTATGCTACTACTTCTATCCTTAATTGTTGTCCCATGGATGCTGCTACCCAAGCCTTTCAGTTTAAAGGCACATCATAACAGAGTATGTCATGTTCTTTTTATTGTTTTAATCATGTTTATATTTTTTGATTAATATTTAAAGACCATATTATATATTTTATTTAATGTTCCAGGCACACAAAGGTGATTCCTATGTGGCACTTGAAGGGACAGATGAGTCATTAGTGGAGGGAGGTCATCATGGCTCCCATGATCATGAAGAACTGTTTGAGCTCAGTGAAGTGTTTGTTCATCAACTTATTCATAAAATTGAGATTGTACTTGGGGCAGTGTCAAATACTTGAGAAAATGATAAGGTTATATTCGTCTATTTTTTTTTTGTTTCAGGTTAAGGTTCGAGAAGCTGGGACAGATTGGGGGTGGGGGTGGTTGTAAATGTAGTGAAAAAGCCGTGCCTTCCAGAAGCTGGGACAGATTCGGAGAAATCATTCTTGTATAAATCCAATGCCTCGAGCTTAATCATAGATCCAACAGAAGCAGGAAGCCTTCCAGACAGATTATTGTGTTCTAAATTAAGCACTTTTAGTTCTTTGAAATGCCACAAACAGTCTGGAATTTGTCTGCTTAGATAGTTATGAGAGAGGTCAAGTATAACTAAAAAGCCATGGATAACCTCACATAAAAAGGAGATTCCTCCAGAAAATTTGTTTATGGAAAGATTTAGTAATGCCACAGTGGAAGAGACATTAGTTATTAGACTATCAAAGCTGTTGGAGCTTAAATCTATCACTGAATTGTTGTGAAATATTGATGACAGATCTGTTACTTTCCCACTTTATGTTTTTGGAAGAAAGATTCAGGAATGTTAACCGGGAAGGCCACGAGCCCCAAAACTCGAGAGGAATAGTATCTGAAATACCATTATTTGCAATATCAAGACTGGTAATGTTTTTCAAATTTTGAATCCTAAGCTTCAAAAACATTTTCCTCAAGGTCTTCCAATACTTAATCCTGTCATGGTAACTTTATTTGCGTTTTATTGACCTTTTATTTTTCATAACTAATTCAAAAATACATGACTTCTGTTGACAGGATATGGGCATATAAGAACCTCAGTTTGTGGACCTGGTAAATCAGATTGAGAAACTTGAACAACAATTGATTTCTCACCCATTAAACAAGGTATGCATTTTTGTTTAATGTTTTAGTTTTAATTAAATCAAATTTCATGATTTGTTAAATGTTTCAGTCTCAAGATGAAAATCACCATTGGTTCTACCATTGTTATTGGATATTTGCAGAATTGGTTGTTTTAGGGAAGATATCTTCTATTTTTTTTCTTTATTATTTTTTTTTATATTTTGTGACATGGATTTTTTGCGGGTTAAGCGATTAAGCGATATCTCACCTCATATGAACCATAACCGATATGGGAGGTTTGTTAAGTTCATTTTGTTTTCTGATGCAAAAAAGTGGCTAATATCTTTGTGTTGTGCTGTGGTGTAGCGTTTTCAATATCTATAATTAAGGTAGAGCAAGCAATTCTGCAATGCCTCGATGTTGTAGCTAAGGCTCCGCATTGGCCTATTGGTGTTGATGGTTAGTAATTCCACCTGGCCTCGTTAAGGTAACAACATATCTGTTGTTCAAACTTCAAAACCCTACTTGAATTTATATTCCATTCATCATCTAGAAACTAGTTTCAATTAGAAACCATGTCAACTTAGTCAAGTTAGTTGGCTTAATTGCCCTATGTAGAAGGAATTCATATGAACAAAAAATTTCATGAAAATTCTTTTGTCTTCACCTTCAGTTCAGTCACCGGTATGTCAAATGACAAATCTACCCCCATAGGACGCCTCCCCATGTTCCCATATGCATAGAAAAACATAATATATTCAACAGGGAGCTTCAGTACATGAACAAAGTGAGGAGACATTATCCCTATCAACCCTACAAATAGTAACATTATTTCTACCAATAATGCCCTTGGTGTTGGTCAAGCTCATAGATAATAGCCTTCTGGACATGTATGTCATCATATTACATCCTCCAAATACTACCTTAACATATATTAGTTTTTTTGCAGCTCTCAATCTGATCTGGAAGCTAATTTGTTTAAGGTATATATATCTATCCCTGTTATCTCCATTATAGCCATGTCTGAGTTTTTACAGTGTACCCTCCACATCCTTATCATTATAAATACTATGTTTTGTTTTGAAAACGAACTTGCCTCTACAATGGATGTTGCTCTTGGGATTTTGATTATTGAGTAAAGACTTGGAGTTCAATTTTATTTAAATCTTGCAGCATTATCAGCAAGATGCAGTAAAGACTTGGAGTTGAATTTTGCTAAGTCATATAATCAGCTGCTTGGAGCATTAGTCTTAAAGAATTATGAAAGGCAAGATGCAACTTTAGTTAGTTGGAATTCGATGTACATAGTAGATTAGATGCAAATTTATATATTGTAAGAAATAGAATTGTATGAGATTAAATTTATGCAATGGATTCTATTTTTTGTATATGATATTTTATTTCCTACTATTAAACATTAAATAGAAATTTAATTTGAAAATAAGTAAATCTATAAATAATATTTTTTTAAACATTTAAAATTATGATACGCAAAAATGTGTGTCATCTTCATTTATGACATGGCCTTTCTAGACAGGGGCTTTCTTGATACGCATTGCGTGTCATTAACACGTGCGTCGTAAGGTAACGACACGCGAATGCGTGTCGTCTTCCTTTATGACAGGGCCTTCCTTGATACGCATTGCGTGTCATAAGCGCGCGTCGTAACTGCACGTCGTAAATGCGCGTCGTAAATGCGCGTCGTCTCTCTTTATGACAGGGCCTTCCTTGACGCGCATTTGCGCGTCGTCTGAGCTTTTTACGACGTGCAATGAGCGTCGTAAAAGGCTGTTTTTCTAGTAGTGACATTTCAACACTTGATTTCATTTTATTACCACACTTGCTAGTCGGATTACTGTATTATAGCCTTATATCACTTATTGGATCTCTCATCATTTGTAAGCATTTAGGGAGAGAATGTTGGTGCATGGAAATGCTCCAAAAATAATGAGTGTTTATTAGGTTGTATTTTCCCTTTATTGTATTTATGGTGTAAATACTCTCCCTCCTATATAAAGGGAGAGTTGGTCATTTATTCTTTTAGCTAGCTCATTTTACTTTTCTTAGAGATTACTTTACTTCTCACAATGTAATCTAGAGAGAGAAAGTTGGTGGGTTCTCCCACCCAGGGAGAGTTTCTCTCCCACCATGTTCTTCATGAATATCAATATTATTCTCTCTTTGTTTTTTTATGAACTCATAATATGTTCTTCGTGTTCATACTTCCAAAAACACGATTAATCTCGAGATATCTTACTTCTGCACTCACCGTTCATTATAAAAATGGGTTCTAACAAAAGAAACTAGGTCTAGGAAATTCTCTAGGTTTCTTGAGAATTCCAAGAAGAAAATTCCTCAAACAGTCAGTCTAACTACTAGGAATCACAAAGTGGTCATTGGGCCCTACCCGGTAAGCATATAAGCACATAACACATGCATGAGTCATGAAGACAGCTAGCATACAAACATATTATAAACATGGGCCGGCATTGGTGCCTTCGATCTGCTAAACTCAGTGAGGAAACTCACCTCGCATTGCTGAATCAAACGAATAATCCCTGGCTGCTGGTCCGAAAAATCCCCGAGCTATCAATATCAAATAAAATCCAATTAACATTTGGATTCCAATCCATAACCTCAAATCCATACTTTACGCAAAAGACCATTTTATCCCTAACCTGGATTGGTCCAAGACTAAGGCCCAATCTCAAAATCTAAAAGGCCTAAAAGTCAAATAATCTACCAAGGCCCAATTTTGGCCCAATTTCCAATTGGGCCCAATCCCTTCTCATGGGCCTTAACCCAAGGCCTAATAATGTTCCTGGCCCAATACTTCCTAAATTTAAATGGAATAAACCCCAACCTTCTAAGCCCAAAACATGGGCCAAACTCAAAGCCCAAAATCGCAAAGCCACTCGACTGAGTACGCAGGGTGTACTCAACTTGTACACTAAGCGTACAGGCTTAAAGGCTTGTATGTTGCGCGTACAGGCTTGTATGCCCAACGTACTCTTCCAGTTTTAGCCACCTTCTAATTTTAGCTCTTAACCCACTAAGACTTCACTCCCGAATGTAGATCAGACTTCTTTGAGCTGGATTACCATGTAAAGTTGCTAACTTTAAGTCCATGCATGGCTAAATGAAGCTATAAATCTCAACAAGGACTTAATAAGTGACTTAATGCATGCATGAGGCCCTAAACTCCATAAAGTTGGCACATTTATGCTTAAGGAGCCCATGATAAACCTAGATCCGAAAGGATAAGTCCTTAGGACGTCTTAACTCAACAATCCACCCAGCAATGGCCAAAAGCATGACAAAACATCCCAAAAAAGAGATCTAAACATCTAGAAGTCAAGATGAGAACTTGATACCTCAAAGGCTTTGCAAAAAGGGTGGTCATTCTGGATCCAAGACCTTGTCTCCAAGCTAAGCAACTTCAAGTTTCTCTCCAAGGGCTCAAACACTCAACAATAGAGGCAAAGGTTTTTAGGGTTTTGGGGCTTTAGAGGCTGGTGAGGAGGCCAACCCTAATGAATAAGGATGTTTATATAGGGTGCAAAACCCCTAAATAGAGTTTCATTAAAGTCCACATACGCCCAACGTACGTGACCTGGGTCCCATCTCACCACCAACTCAGTACGCTAAGCGTACCAAGTGGTACGCCCCGCGTACTAGCTTTACAACTAGTACGCTAAGCATACCATGTGGTATGCCCCGCGTACTACTTCAGGGACTAAAATGCTTAATTCCAAAAATAAAAGGGCCATAAGGTACATACCAGGGTATAAGTGTTACAATTCTCCCCCACTTGAATCAGACTTTGTCCTCGAAGTCCGTTGCTCCAAATAACTTTGGGTGCTGCCGTTGCACCTTCACCAACTCAACTATCTTATTCCTCAAGGTTTTCGTCTTTCGATCTAGAATCGCCACCGATCTCTCAATATAATTCAGGCGGTCATCCACCTGAATATCCTCTAATGGCACCACTGCGAAATTATCTAACACGCATTTCCGCAACTGAGAGACATGAAAAGTGTTGTGAATCTGACCGAGCTCGGCTGGAAGATCTAAACGGTACCCAACCCGGCCTACCCAGGCCAAAACCCTAAAGGGACCAATATACTTGGGGCCGATCTTGCCCTGCTTCCTGAACTGATGACACCTTTCTAAGGTGACACCTTCAGGAGAACCATATCTCGCACCCCGTTGACGAACCTTACCCTAACAAATCGGGGTCATGCATTTCCTCCCATAGAGCATCTCAAAACGAGGTCGATTAATGCTAGTGTGATAACTGTTGTTATATGAAAATTCCCAACTCCAACCAAAGTCCAACACACAAGCACGCAGTATATCATCGAGGGTCTGAATGGTCTGCTCGCTTTGATCGTCAGTCTGTGGATGGAATGTTGTACTGAAATGAATACGAGTGCCCAAATCGTCATTAAATCTCTTCAGAACCTGGAAGTGAACCGAACAACCCTGTTGGAAACCACTGATACCGGCACCCCATGACAGGCCACCACCTCCTTGATATAAACCTCGGCCAACTTTTATGAAGTATACCCTTTTGAATTGGAATAATGCGCACTCTTGGTCAAACGGACCACAAGAACCATATCGAATCTACTCCACGCGTAGTCCTAGGAAGCTTCGTGATAAAATCCATGATGGTGTCTTCCCATTTCCATACGGGAATCTCCAACGACTACATCTTGTCATGAGGATGCTAATGTTCGGCCTTGACCTTCCTGTAGGTTAAGCACAACTCCGCGTACCATGCCACATCCCATTTCATGCAGGGCCACCAATAATTAGGATGAAGACCCCTATACATCTTCGTCGCCTATGGATTGAGAACCTCGACTTGTGAGCCTCCCCCATCAAAATCTGGTACATGCCGCCCCAATACGGAACCCAGACTCGCCGATGCAGATTCAACAAACCAGGGATATCATAATCGAAGGAAGCCACCTGTCCCACAATACGCTCTCTTTTTGGTGCTCTTCCTTAATAGCCTCAACCTATGTCTCCCAAATCCGCTCTAATAATGGAGTAATCATCATCATCTTCAAGCATATATCCCTGATCGGAGCCGCGACTGCCTTGCGGCTAAGAGCATCGGCCACCACATTGGCCGTTTCCGAGTGATAAAGGATTTCACAATCATAGTCCTTCACCACTCCAACCACCGGTGCAGCCACATATTCAAATTCAATTGATGAATCAAATACCTTAGGCTCTTGTCATTCGTGTAAATAGTACAACGAACCCCATAGAGATAATTCCGCCAAATCTTGAGGGCAAAAACCATGGCCCCCAACTCCAAGTCATGCGTCAGATAATTTTCCTCATGAGGCTTCAACTGCCTCAAGGTGTAGCCAATCACGCGACCCATTTGCATCAACACCGCCCCTAATCCAGAGATCAAAGCATCACAATAAACCACAAAATCATCGAAACCCTCTGGCATGGTCAAAATCGACGCCTCACATAGCTGCTATCTAAGAGTCTCAAAAGCTGACTGCTACCTAGGCCCCAACGAAATGTGATCGTCTTCTTTTTTAGTCAAGTCAATGGAACAACTATCTTGGAGAAATCATAGATGAATCTCCAATAATAACCTGCCAAACCTAGAAAACTATGAATCTTACATGGAGACCTCGAAACCTAACACTGCATCACGGCCTCAACCTTGGCCGGATCGACCAGAATGCCATCCTGGTTGAGAAGGTTCCCCAGAAACTTCCCCTCGCACAACCAGAACCTACAGTTGGAGAACTTTGCGAAAAGTCTCTCCCTCCTCAATGTCTCCAACACTTCCTTCATGTGTTCCTCGTGTTGCTCCTGAGTCTTGGAATAAACCAAGATATAATCAATAAATACTATCGTAGATCGATCCAGCATCGGCCTGGACACGTGGTTCATGAGATCCATGAACGCGATTGGGGCATTGATGAGCACAAAAGGCATCACCACGAACTCATAATGACCATAACGAGTCTGGAAAACTGTCTTCTGCACATCCTCATCCCTAATCCGCATCTAATGATCACTTGATCACAAATCAATCTTGGAGAACCAAGATGCACCCTGAAGTTGGTCAAAAAGATCATCAATCCTCAGGAGTGGATAACGGTTCCTTAACACTGCCTTAGTCAACTCCCAGTAGTTGATATACATACGATGAGAGCTGTCTTTTTCTTCACAAACAGAATCGGTGCTCCCCAAGGCAAACTGCTCGGTTGAATAAATATTTGTCTAACAGCTCCAACAGCTGTGTAGACAACTCCTGCATCTCAGGAGGAGCCAACCGATACGGTGCTTTGGCTATCGGATCCGCACCAAATACCAAATCAATCCTGAACTCAACCTGCCTCTCCGGAGGCACCCCAGGAAAGTCCTTCGGGAATACATATGGTTAATCCCGCACAATCGGCACATCATCCACGGTCGCCTTACCCTTATCACGGGTATCCATGACATAGGCGACATAACCGATACAACCCTGCTGAAGATAGCTTTTGGCCCTCGCCGCAGAGCATAAAACCACCCCACGCTGCAGTCTCTCCGTATGAATCACCAACTCTCCCCCACTTGGGGTTTGAACCCAAACTAACTGCTACTCATAATTGATCGCTTCCCCATTAGGGCTCAACCAATCCATGCCCACAATGACCTCGTTCCCACGCAACAAATTGGGAACCAAATACTGCTCACTAAACAACTGAAGAGTACACCCCGGATGAACCCTCGCAACCCGAACAGTCCTACCGTTAGCAATCTCAACATCAAGAGGATAATCTAGCTCCCCCAGAGCTACAACAAATATCTTGCTTAACACAAGCTATACAAATGATTGGGTAGCCCCCGAATCGATCAATACCAAAACAGAAATACCGTTCACAAGGAACGATCCAAAAATAAAAACATATAAACATATGCAATCAATTCAATATAAATAAAGAGATAAGGAGAAGATACATACCCATCATCACATCGGGAGCTGCACGCGCGTCCTCTTCCGTTAGCTGGAAACCTTGCTCTTCACCACAGGCGTGCCTTCCCGGCCCTAGTGGTCGTCAGTAATCCAGAGAGTTGCAAGAACGAGTGCTGATACCGGTCCTGCTGCAGCTAAGCTCGGATAATGGGCCTTCTTGTGTCCCCTCTGATTGCAATGAAAGCAAATCAGATCAGATACCAGGGTGGTGGTGGTGGTAGAAGTACAATCCCTACTAATATGACCAGTCCGACCGCACTTGAAGCATCGATAACACCCACCCTGTACACCCCCTCGTGCATCTTGTTGCACTTGACACAGTGGCTATGACCCCGATGGCCTCTCAGTCTAGAATCAGATACCTTGGGCCTCTTGACCGAACCCTCAGCACTCAGCACATACTCAAGCTTCCTCTTCTCCTCCATATCTAGGTCAATCTCCCTCTCCCTAGCTTGAGCTATCATATCCTCCAACGTCTTACAGCTAGATCGACTCACAAACTACCGAATGTCACTCCTCAAAATCTCATGATACCTGGCCTTCTTCATCTCCTCGCCCGCTACATACTGTAGAACTAGAAGCTCCCTCTCCCTGAACATAGCGGTGATCTCATCCACCATTTCAATAGTCTGGCGGAGATCCTAAGAATCTCGTACCAATTTCTACACCTCAATCACCGGTGCAAACTTTGCTCAGAACCTGGTCAAGAAATCATCCTATGACATCACTTCAACCACCTCATTATCCACTGGACACCCTACATCCTCTCACCAGTCTCGTTCCCCGTCCTTCAAAAGGCAGAAAGCTAGTCTGACCTTGTCCCCCTCGGGAGAACGACTGGTACAAAAGGCATTAGCAACATCCGCTAACCACCTCCTGCTTACTATTGGGTCGCTTGCCTCGTGATAATCCGGAGCTCCACATGCCCGAAACTCCCTGAAGGTCAAAGAATGCATCCCAACCAAAGCCCCCATCTTAGCACGAAAGTCGCTCAACTGCTCGTCTAGAATCTCCAGTATACCCTCCTTGACTGTGCCAAAGATCACAAGAGTCTGCTTAAGGATAATGCGTGTAATCTCAGACGAGATGAACTCCCTCGTCTGATCATCAAGCTGCCCGGTTCCAAAACCTGAGCCCGAACCCTCACCAGCACCAGAACTACCAACATGCCTGCCTCTCAATGTAACCATATTAAAACAAGACTATAAAAACCATCAGAATACGCATCAATATATATATATATATATATATATATATATATATATATATATATATATATATATATATATATATATATCGAAGGAATCACTAACTCCACAAGTTCCCTGGTTTTTATCGCAGCCCTCCTTGAATCGAGTACGGATCCTCTGCTTTCAGTAGTACGGGTTCATACTACCTTCCACATCTATCCGTACTTTCCTCAAGGATTACATTGACTCCACCAAGTCACTCTATATCCATACAATTATCCTTCTTAGATAAGGCTCCCAGCACTAGATCTCATCCTAGGTTTTCCTTGGGCAAACCCCACTCCACTCTCCTCCATCAGCTGCAGAAGGAACTCCCACTAACTTCATCTAACTAGCTCACGAATACAATTACATATTACGAAAACCAGATAATTTTTCGAATGAGAGGTCTCACACTACAACGGTTGGACTCAGACAAGAGCTGCGCAATAGAGTTAAAACCTAGCCTTCTCAAATTATTTAGCTATCATAATATGTAACTTAGCATATTTGCTTACTAGTTAGCTAAATCTAGTTAGAACTCTTATAAAGCACAAAGAAAGAAACATTCAGGCATTAAGTAACCATGTTCAAACATTGCCTAATCAACCACCTTATCATTGAATAATTACTACTAGCATACAATTCTACAAGATCATATAATAGGCAGTCAAAGGCATCTCTCCTAGCATTCTATTATACAAAAACAGAGTAGATCCTTAGCCTAACTAGCATGCGACTCACATATTCACAGATCAAAGCATAACAGATAACATTTATGGGTATTTTGGGAAAACTTACTTAAGCTCGGCTGATTGCATGCACCGCACCCGATCTTCTTTTAGAAAAAACCATTTTCTTAAAAATATATTTCTTTTTGAAAAAACTTTACCATATCCTCGGTTTGAGTTCAGACACACCCCAAGAGTGTATCTGAATCCGTCAAACCAAGGCTATGATACCAACTTGTAATGTCCTAAAACTACAATCCAAAACTTTCATATTTTTTTTAAATAAAACAGTATTACAAAAACATTATCCATACTACTCAGATGAAAATAAGTATCTCAACATCATAACAATCATACTGATATCTCAAAAGCGGAATCCATATGGTGTATGCGATGCAGTCAACCCGAGCTCTTCCCCTTGGAACCAGAAGTACCTAAAACATTAACTGAAAATCGTAAGCACAAAGATTAGTGAGTTCCCAAAAATACCACATACCATACATAATAACACATAATGGTCCCTGCCCTACATCAGACACCCCCCTGCATTGGGCCCTGCTCGACATCGGACCCTGTCTGGCATCGAGTCCCACCCGACATCGGGCCGCACGCATCATCGAGCCCCGCACAGAAATCGATTGGGCCCCTCCTAACATACATATAACATATATCAAGTAAACACATGCACATGCAATAATCACAAAGATACATAGCATACAAAATGATCACCGGGCCCTGCCCGGTAAGCATATAAGCACATAACACATGAAAGAGTCACGCAGACAACTAGCATACTAACATAGCATAAAGATGGGCCAACATTGGTGCCTTCGACCCGCTAAACCCAGTGATAAAACTCACATCGGACTGTTAAATCAAATAAATAATCCCAGGCTTCTAGTCCGACAAATCCCCGACTATCAATATCAAATAAAATCCAATTAACATTTGGATTCCAATCCATAACCGTAAATCCATACTTTCGGTAAAAAGACCATTTTACCCTTAACCTTGATTGGTCCATAACTAAGACCCAATCTTACAATCTAAAAGGGCAAAAAGTCAAATAATCCACCAAGGCCCAATTATGGCCTAATTTCCAATTGGGCCTAATCCCTTCTCATGGGCCTTAACCTACGGCCCAATAATGTTCATGGACCAATACTTCCCAAATTCAGATGGCCTAACTAAACACAACCTTCTAAGCCCAAAACATGGCCCAAACTCAAAGCCCAAAATCGCAAAGTCACTTGACTGAGTATGCGGGGCATACTCAGCTTGTACGTTAAGCGTACTGGCTCACGGGCTTGTAAGCTATGCGTACAGGCTTGTACGCCCAATGTAGTCTTCTAGTTTTAGCTACTTTATAATTTCACCTCTTAACCCACTAAGACTTCACTCTAGAAGGTAGATCTGACTTCCTTGAGCTGGATTACCAAGTGAAGTTGCTAACTTTAAGTCCATGCATGGATAAATGAAGCTATTAAGCTCAACAAGGACTTAATAAGTGACTTAATTCATGCATGAGGCCCTTAAATCCATAAAGCGGGCACCTTTATGCTTAAGGAGCCCATGATAAACCTAGATCTGAAAGGATAAGTCCTTAGGATGTCTTAACTTAACAATCTACCCAAAAAGAGATTTAAACAACTAGAAGTCAAGATAAGATCTTGATACCTCAAAATCTTTGCAAAAAAGGGTGGTGATTCTGGATCCAAGACCTTCTCTCCAAGCTAAGCAACTTCAAGTTTCTCTAAATCCTTCAAAATGCACAAAATGAACACCAAATTCTCTCCAAGGTCTCAAACACTCAACAATGGAGGTTAAGACTTGTATCTAGGGTTTCGGGGATTTAGAGGCTGGTAAGGACGCCAACCAGAATGAATAAGAATGTTTATATGGGGTGCAAAACCCCTAACTAGGGTTTCATTAAAGTCCACAGACACCCAACGTATGTGACATGGGTCTCGTCTCACCATCAACTCAGTAAGCTACCAAGTGGTTTGCCTCGCGTACTAGCTTTACAACTAGTACGTTAAGCATACGAAGTGGTACACCCCGCATACTACTTCAGAGACTAAAATGCACAATTCCAAAAATAAAACGGCCATAAGGTACATACCATGGTACAAGTGTTACACCTAACCTCCATTTTTGCTCTGTAAGCTTTTTGTGTTGATTTTGGGGATTAGAATAAGAAGAAGGTGACCCCTAGTGTTGGATTTATCAACAAAATCTTCTCATTATCTTGTTGTGCATCTTCTAGACTCTTTTAAGTCCCTAAGTTCCAAGCTTTTTGGTTTATGGTGCATAGATCTAGGTTTCTATGCCTTATTCTTCATGTTGGGACATACTGGAGTGTTGGGATTTCATAAAGCTGCCAACTTTAAGAATCTCGAGAGTCCCATTATAGTTAATAGTGTTGGATCTGGATTTTTATAAATTTTTGAACTCTTTCATGAGATCTTGGCCCCTTTTTCTCTATTTTGAGCTAATAAGAGTCCAAGACATGCATTGGACATGCATTCCCGGAAAGTAAGGATTTTTATGTGATTATAAGGTGCTAGAAACGTTCTAAAATGAGGATCTAGTAAGCCTTCAAGACAAAAAGTGCTTAATGGGTTAAGTCAAGTTATGTTTTCCTTGTTTAGGCGTAAAAGAGAGATGTCTATCTCTTGGAGGGTCTCAAGGGATAAAGTTGGACACTTTATCAACTTAGACCTTATAAAGGACTAGATTTGAGTTTTGGAGCCCTTCAAGCTGGAAAGAAAAGCGAATTAATGGTTTAAGCTGCCCAGACCAGTCCCCACGGTGTGGCTCAGGTTGCCACGACTTGGGGACTGGGTCGAGGCCCGTTTGGTTGTCATTTAGTGGCCACGACATGGCCAAGGATGGTCACGACGAGGCGACCTGCTGTAGTTGACATTGACTTTGATTTGTTTTACCGTTGACTTTGAACAAGTTTGAGCTAAAGGTATTTTGGGTATTTTCGACCTGTAGATTAAGTTTAAGTCTATGTGCGTGAGCCAACATACCGGGGGTAAGCTAGCCCGATGGTTGTGCACCCCAAGCGTATACCAGTTTGATGACTGATTGGACCCGTTGCATATTCGCATTCCAGTCCGATGACTGATTGGGTCAGGGGTAAGCCATCCCGAGGGTATTCTAGTCTGATGACTGATTGAACCTAGTATGCATAATTGTATATTTGTTTGGTTGTGTGTGGTATTTTAGGGGAAGTCATTATGTTTTGGCTTACATTTTTAGGTACTTCAGATGATCGTGGGAAAGCAAAGGCGTGATCATGCATATCCTTGATTTCATGATATTTGATTTTGTGACACTCTAATATGAGATTAATAATTTTAGTAACAATTTTTGTAAACGATTCTTGCTTTTAGTTGAATTTTAAAAATGAAAAATTTACCCTGATTTTTGGGATGTTACACTCACTTTCGACTCAGATAACATAAATATAAACAATTTGTTTGCACAAGGTATAATAGAATTATTGAAAATCATTTCAAACACTTTATGTGCATTTAACTTATTAGAGATATTTTAACAAACACCTTAAATGCTTCATCAAAGTTAGACTTCAAATTAAATATAACACTTAGAAATAGTTTCAATAACAATAATTTACCTTAATACATAATCTAATTCATATGAATTTACACAAATTGCTTTTTGAAAACTTGTTGTTTTAACTTTAAACTGAAAAGAAGGTAGGCATGAATATCGTTTTGAATAAGAATTTATGTTAGTTCGTATTGATTTACAATTTTAATCAGTGTGATTAGAAATAAAACCACCAAAAATGAATTGTTTTTGTTAATGAAATTTAAAAAGTTTTAACAGAACCAATTATGTGAAAAACAAGCAACCTATTCTTACATTATTTCATTGAAACTGACCTAACCGTGTATGAAATTAAAGATTGTATGAGTAATTGAAGGAAGAAATCAATTTGTTCAATGATTAGTTTTGGTTTGGAGCTGTATCAAAATGCGATGTTACATTGAGAAGATGGTGATGCTTTCACCTTAAGCTTTCCCAACCTTTTTTATTTTCCCCTAGCTTGTCCTAACCCAAAATTTCAATGTGGATGGAATTGCCCTTAATGAAAATGAATGGATACTAATCGTCCTTGTGGTTTTTATCATTTTTGGGGTTTCTACGAGATCTGAATCATATATATATATATATATATATATATATATATATATATATATATATATATATATAAAATACCATTTTAAACGATTTAATTAGTGAGAACGTGTGATAATGAAAGTAGTTATGTGAAGTCGAACGTATTCATATTACCAAATAATCTATTTACTTTGTCATTCTTAGGGAATATGATTGTCCATACGTCCACATAATAGATGTCAATCCACATTTGAACCTAGCCTTATATAAGTTATTTTTTCACGTTGACAGGACTAGGTTAAAATGTGGATGACATCTATTGTGTGGATAATGTTATTCTATGAGAATGACTAAGTGAATAGGTTGGTTGGTAATGTGAATATGTTCAACCTCACATAACTATCGTCATAATCATGCATTCTCACTAATTCTTTTTAATTTTATCTTTACATGCATCGTTTTTCATGAATTTTCATTCTTACAGAATACGATTATCAATAGCACATTTTGATAAAATCAAAATCATACAAAAAAAAAGTCTATAATACCATTTTAGACGATTTAATTAGTGAGAATGTGTGATAATGAAAATAGTTATGTGAATTCGAACGTATTTGTATTACCAAATAACCTATTTACTTAGTCATTCTCAGGGAATAGCTTTGTCCACACGTCTATATAGTTTCTATTGAGATAGAACTTTCTCAAATTGTAAAAAATTCACCGAATTCCACAGCTTCATTCATTGTGTAGGTATGGCTTGATCGCGAGACTCCTTCTAGTCTGCCAAGTAGCGTCTTTATATATATATATATATATATATATATATATATATATATATATATATATATATATATATACGCATACACACACACACACAAGGTGAGAGAGCCGTTTACTACACGCATTGACTAAAAAAGTCAAATATCAAGGTGTAAACATAAAGTATTTTTAAAGTAAACTTTGAAATAAATACAAAAGAAATGATGAATTTGTAAGTAATTTAATATATAAAAAGTAATTCATATTCAAAAGTCATTACTTAATCATAATGACCATTATTCCCTTCCACACAATGCAACAAAATGTGACAAATTTGTGCTTCTAAAACTCATGGAACTCAACCACTTGTTGACGAAATTTACGATGAAGTCAAGCCACCATGCTAACGCCTAATGGTACAATAGCCTATCCCCAAGAAAATACTTACGCATGAATAAATATGAAAAATAAGTAACCACCAAGACCCATGAGTTTTTCAAAATCCATCAACACCCCATCATGAGCCATAAACATAGCTAAAAGCCTTCTAAGATCAACATACATACCAAGACTTTTTCAAAAAATTCAGCAACAACTTAGATATTGAGGGAAAGCTCGATAAACTAATTTTAATAAATCACATTGATGGAATAAAAAGTCATCTGAAAAGTCCATACAGAAACGAGTTAATGTCAAAATGTGTAATGTTTATATATATATATATATATATATATATATATATATATATATATATATATATATATATATATATATATATACACACACACACACACAGAGTTGTAAAACTCGTCGAGTTGCCGATTACTCCTTCGAGCACTCACTACTCGGCCCTTTCCCGAGGCGAGTTACAGAATCCCGAGTACTCCTCGATCGACCCCTTATTGAACTGAGCAGTGTTGTCAAACTTGGTAAACTCGGTGATTAATATGTATAATATATTTAATGATTTATTATTTAACACAGACACATGTGATTATTACTAAATATATATATCTTAAATTTTCAGTAATTATTAATGAAGTGAGACCATTATGTGTTTTTCAATTTTTTTATGTACACATGCATCTAGTTTTGTTATATATTTCAATCAACTTATGATTTTAACTTATGATTTTGACATATATAATTTCACTAAAAATATTTCTATATGAATTATCAAATCCGAGTACTCCCGTGTACTCTCGAGTACTCGCTACTCGGTAGTCGGCCGAACAGGTACCGAGTAACGGGTTCTTCAACTTTGTCTATATATATATATATATATATATATATATATATATATATATATATATATATATATATATATATATATATATATATATACAGAGAGAGAGAGAGAGAGAGTCATTGTGTTAAAAAAAGATCATAAAAAAACCTAAAAGGTTTCGTTTACAAAGTATCATTAAAGAGGTTTGATTTCATGATTGTAACTTGCAAGTTTCGATTCAAAGCTCAAGAATTAAAAAATTATTTTTCAACTTTAGGAATTTAACTCCTTTATATAATAGTTTTTTTTTTTCAAAATTGACAATATTTTCTTTTATTACAATTTAAATATGTATTTTAAAGAATATTTTTTTGTTTTGTTCCAAACATAAAATATCAGAATTCACAAATGGATGGTTACTATCTATATTAATTAATATATTAATAAAATTAATCAATATGTGGTGGCATTTAGTAGGTGACTTTTGAATAAAAAGCAAAAAAGCATAATAACAAGTGAAAAAAATTCTAAAATTTAAAGAAAATGACATGTATTAAATTAAAGGAGAAGTTAACATTTGGCAAAAATGATATATATATATATATATATATATATATATATATATATATATATATATATATATATATATATATATATATATATATCAATGTAAAAACAAATACTTATATTAAAACATAGAGAACCTACATGAATACATCACATTTTTTATTTAGAGTAATTAGTGAAATCATCCACGTGATTTGGGTAAACTTAGGTGTTAGAGTCCATAACCTTTGTTTGTACTCGCATCATCCTCAAAGAATGTTTTTTTTATTTTATTTTCCGCCCCTCAAAGACATGAAACCATACGCCTTATTTATTTTTTGTGTAATTTATTTATTATGAATTTATAATTTGTAAATTAGACAAATAAAATAAAATATTCCCCACCCCCACATAGTCTATCATTTATAAAAACCTTATACCACATTATTTCTCTCTATTTTCTAATCTCGTTGGAAGTTTGATAAGCGTCACCAGCATAACCACATACACCGTCGCCAGAACCATTAGACGCCGCCACAGGAACCATCAAAACCACCAAACCATCATAGTTACATTCAGAAAATCCCTTCTTCTCTCATGTTCATGCATAACTACCCTCGGCCCTCATTCTTATTAAACCATTTAAACTGACACTCTAAACCACCAAAGTGAACCACATCCCTCTATTGTAACTGTTGCCTTCTCTTGTGAAAAGCTTTGATGAAAAGTCATGTTTCCAGATATGTGGTTTCCGAGCACCGATCTCGTTTGCGATCTATGGTTCCCTGCCAACGATCTCGTTTACGATATGCGATTATAAATATGGAAAATCAAGAACCGAGAGTAGTAGACCGGTGGTTCTAGATCTGCTTTGTTTTTAACCAAATTATCCATATATATCTAACTTGTGTATCAAATTATCCACGAATATTCAACTTGTGTATGACATTCTCCATGTATAATCAACCTGTGTATTCTCCATGTATATTCAACTGTTGAAGAATATTGAATTCTGTTTAAAAAAGTATTAAAATCCGAATAATTAAACCATTTGCATTATTATAATATTATTGAACATAGTAGTTTCCATAAATCATGATTAACATTATGACTAATATACAAATATGTATTAATTATGGACGGTTACTTAATTATTTTATTTTGTTTAATTGATTAAATCAAAAAAATAACAATGATTGTATATATTTCATTATTTCTCTTCTCATAATAAATTTATTTTTTATTTGAAGCCAACTAATTATTGTATACTAACTTATTATTATACTCAGTACTACTCTTCTCATTATATATATATATATATATATATATATATATATATATATATATATATATATATATATATATATATATATATATATTAAGGCTTAGATTATTATATTCTAACCAATTATTGTTTGGAGGTAGGAATGATTGTGGACCAATCATTTTAGTTATTTTAAGAAAGACATTTATCCATATTATTAAATTAAAAAATAGAATAATGTTATTTAATTAAAAGAAAGGTAAAAATGTACATTTTCATGACTTTCAACTTAGGAAACACAAATTTAAAAAGGACATTTTCGGATTTTAAGAGATTTTTATTATCTTGATTTTGAATTCTGATTTTTTTAATTAATTCAATTTTAATTCTCTCGGAATGTTATTCTATTAGAATGATGTTCTATGATATTATTTTGTTAGAATGTTATTCTATTATAATATTGAAGATGAATAATATAATTATTGAACCTGAAGTCGAATAATCACAACATTCTAATATATTTATACACATCCGAACTTAAATACAAATTCATAAATATTCTTACAGACTGATACATTTTAATGTAATTGTACATATTCTAACAAAATATCATCAAAATGAATAAAATTCTTAAGAATGACATTCTCAAATATAAAATTATTCAACAAATACACTTAATATTCTTCAATGGTCCAAATAGTCTACTTGTTTACACTTCATCTTCTTCAATGTAACTTGTTATTGAACTAAATACCAAGTCTTTCTCTTGTATGGTCAATCATTGATTCCTTCTTCAAGCCATTCTCAAACAATAATTCATTACCAAATGAAAAAGAAAAAAAAACTAAAGTCCTTTGTACAAATCTGTAGACTTGTGAATTGCACCAAAACTCATTACCAAGAATTTTAGAAAATGCACAAATCATAGAGGAAATATCGAGATTCCATTCTGATAAAATCGAAATTTGAGATTCCATTCCGACATAATTCAAATTCAAGATTCAATTCTGACAGAATCTAAAAGTTTAAATGACATTGCTATTTGTTACTTGAACTTATTGCTTCCTAGAAGGGAATTTATTTCCTTTGACTTTGGATCTTGAACTAACGAGGTGGGGCTGGACTTCTTGCTTCCTAAAAGATAAGCACCCTACATTATTTACTTTGAATCATCAATCTCTAAAAATGCATAAAAAGACTTGATTTTTTTTATGAAAGTAATTTACCCTTTTGAGATGAATTGGAGTCCAAGATTAGATTCCGACATAATTTAAATTTATGATTCAATTCTAGCAAAATTGAAACCCAGTCTCACGAGTCACTATTATCATGAAGAAGATGACCTTGCCAAATGGTGATATGGATCAGACTCTTCTCCTAGAACTCGTGTGTAAATCAACCCTTTTTGTTCCATTTCTTGAACGAACTTAGGTGTTTTGTTTCGACTTCTCGTATATGACTTGACTTAGAGTTATAAAATTTTATCCTCCATTACTTGTTTCTACCTCGCAGAAGAAGAACAATTTAGAAGGAAATATTTGAGCCTGTAACAAATCAAGTTGATCTAACTATGATATAGATGAATTAAGTAGAAAAATTTTGTTTCATAAGTTAAAGTAACTGAAAGTTAAGAATCAAGAAAGTTCAATTGGAGAAACAGAATTTGAATCCGGGATATTACAATTAAAATAAAAAAGATACGTGTGAAACATACGACCACCATGAAGTTCGATTCACATCCAGGAGAGAAGTAATCCATGAGCGAATGATGAACGCTTTTATAGAATTTCTTGACAAAAAATTACTCCTCAATACCTGCATCAAAATTACAATCAACGGCAAGACTAAAGCATAAACACACATACATGTAGAGGAGACATGAAATCCTCTGAAGATAATAGCTCCAGATTGATGGAGTAGAGAATCTAACTACAAGAATCCAAACACCATTACAATATTGACAATTGAAAATCCTTAAAAAACAAATTTAATATAATTTATAAATGGATGGATAATCTAGTACCTGCTTTTAAAGAAGAACGTGAATATGTATGATTCCACGGATATCTCGACTAATAGGGCAAAAAAAGTTGGCGTCGCTGAGGGGTAGTGGCTAAAAAATGGAATCAGGAGGAGTGGAGGCGTGGGGTCATTCTGATATAGAAGCGGAGGCTACTGTTGTCTAAGAGATAGAGTCGACAAAGAGAAAGAGTCGACCAAGGGGGCGCTAGAGGTGGCCGGCATTGGTGGAGGGTGGTACTAGAGGTAGGTGTTGTTGGTATTAGGTGAAGGAATATCAACGACATAGACGAAGAGGAAGTAAACTGGTGGCGAAGATGGATATGGAAGAATTAGTTATCTCTGTTAGGATGGAGAAGATCGACTTCATTATGAGGTTTGTGTGTGTTTGTGCGGCTGGTTAGATAAAAGGCCAAACAAATAGGTTTTAACGAGTTAGTTGTTTTAGCATAATTAAAGGGAATTAGGTATGGAAGTTATTTTTTATCCTAATTAACTATATGTAAGATTAAATTGATTAAATTAAAAATATTAACTAAAATGTAACTTTACACAAGTACCCTTTTGGAATGATTGGCCCACAATCATTCCTATATCCACACAATAATTAGTTAGAATACTTAAACCTATCACACTCTCTCTCTATCTCTCTCTCTCTCTCTCTCTCTCTCTCTATATATATATATATATATATATATATATAGAGAGAGAGAGAGAGAGAGAGAGAGAGGGTTCAATGGAGAATACATGAACCCTAAAAACACTAAAGAATCAATAGAATACATAGAAATAAAATACTCTGAGATATCTAATCTGTTTTTTTTACTTTCTAAACATTAAAATCGCATATATATATATATATATATATATATATATATATATATATATATATATATATATATATATATACGTATGTATGTATCAACTTAGGTGATTATGTTATAACTAATTATTGTGTGGATGTATGGATGAATGTGGACCAATGGTTTTAGTTATTTTAAGAAAGTGTGTAACACATGGAACCCTAAGGTACTAAATTCATTCTTTCATTTGTATGACGAGGGTCTTCAGGATGTGAGGTCTTAGGGATCACGTCGTGATCGACCATTGACATGTTGACATGCGTTTCTGGAAACTCACGATGTGAGGCAAAAGGCCTCACGACATGAGGAAGGACTAATGACCCAAAAGCCTAATTTTCGTGTATTTAAGTGAATGAGAGGCTATGGTTATCCATCCTCAGCCTTTCTTACCCTCTAAGCCTCTGAAAACCCTAGTCTCGACCCTCTTGAAGCTTTTAAGCATTTTTGAGATCTTTGAAGCATTCCTTGGTGGTTTTTTAGCTACTTGAAGTGGAAAAAGACCACGGTTGAGCAGCCTTTTGGCATTTTGGCTTCCACCTTGAAATCTCTTGGAGCTTTTAGACCGTTGTAAGTCATCAAGCTTGGACCTTTCTACCTATTTCATTCTAGATTTAAGTTATAACCACCTGTTTGCATGTTTGACTGGGTTGCTTGCATGGGGTCCATAAATTTGGCAACTTTATAGATTATTGACTTATTCTCTTGAACATAGTCGTTGGATCTGAGTTTTGCTGTAGTTTGGGAATCCACGTTTGAGTCTAGATCTCATTTTCTCCACTTTGGGTCTAGTAAGAGCTTGATTCATGCATTGAACATGCATGAATGAAAAGCCTCAATTTTTTTCTTCTTTTGGGTAAAGGAAGAGCCCCTGGAAATTCCCAAGTCATGGATGTAAGGATTAAGAGCTTAATGTTTTAAGTTGGTCTGTTTAGATCTCACAACGTGAGGTTTAGGACCGTCATGTCGTGAGGAAGTTGGCCACCCTATCTATTTTGTTTGGTTTAGGTCACAACGTGACTCAAGGTTGGGTCGCGGCGTGATGGGGACTGGAATATTTTTGGATAAGTTGAGTTGACTTGCTGAGTCGGTTCTGAGTTGAGATAGTCCTCATGACGTGACCAAGGTCTGATCACGATGTGAGAACCCGTGGTTGGGGTTTGGACCGTAGATTTTGGACCATGTTGGGCCTTAGGATTATGATTTGGGCTAATGATATTTAGTGGATTTTTAGTTGAAAGCCATGAAGGGGTTTGAGCCCAATTTGGAAAATTGGGCCATATTTGGGCCTTGAGTGATTATTTTGGAAATTGGGCCTTGTCCTTGAGTCGAGTTAAGGAAAGGGGTAAAAAGGTCTTCTACCCTAGTTTAGACTGTTAGTGTGAGTCAGGATTCAGTTATTAATTGGAAGTTATTTTGTGATTGATAGCATGGAGATTTTAGCGGTTCAGCAGCTAGAGACTTTTATGTAAGATTCAGCAGTGCGAGGTGAGTTTCCGCACCATGTTTAGCGGGTCTAAGGCACCAATACTGACTCATGATCAGTTATGCTAGGATACTAGATGTCTGTGTGACTCTTGTATGTGTATATTCTTATATGATTTGTATGTTGGGTGGGGCCCATTATGCGAGTTTTGACGGGGCCCGTTATACCCAGTGGGCGGGGCCCGATATGCGAGTTTAGGCGGGGCCTACTCAGGGGGGGCATTATACGAGTGTGGGCAGGGCGTGATACACCCATTGGGTGGGGCCTGTTATGTGATTTTTTATGTAGGGTATACGGTATCTTAGGGAACACACTAAGATTTGTGCTTACGGTTTTCAGTTTATGTTTCATGTACTTCCGGATCGAAAAGGGAAGAGTCTGGGATGATTGCAGAGCACACACCACCTTTTTACGCATTTTAAGAATTACTCTGATATATTTGATGTATTAAAATACTAAAATCTTTTTGGGGTTAGATGACAATGTTTGGATTATTGTTTTTATAAATTAAAAATGAAATTTTTGGGTCTTATTTTTGGGACGTTTCAAAGTGATTTACCTATATTATTATATTAAATAAAATAGAATATATACCATTTAATTAAAAGAATGGTAAAATTGTACATTTAACTTATCTTCAAATTAGGAAACATGTGTTTAATTAATGAAATTTTCGAATTTTAAGGGATATTGATTATTTTAATTTTGAATTGTGATTTTTTTTAATTAATTCATTTTTAATTCTAACATAATTTTTAATTTTACCCGATTCTATTTTTTTAGAATGCAATTATGTTAGAATGATATTCTATGAAAATGCCAGAATATTTATTTTGATATAGTACATATTTTGATTGAAGGAACTTCTTGTAGAAAAACAACATTTTTGAACCTTCAGTTGAAAAATAACATGATCTTTATATATTCAAACATTGAAATGCAAATATAGATTTATACATATTTTTACAGCATATTAGTCTTACACATTTTAATATAATTATACATATTCTAATAGATGGTCATAAAAAAATAAATAAAATTCTTAAGAGCATAGCATTCTTGAATATACAATTCTTGAATGAATACACATGATCTTCTTCAATGGTCTAAAGTTGACTTCATTCCAAGCATTCTTACAAGAATGGCATGCTGTGAGAATAACTGCCATGAAATCGACTTATATACGAATAACATTCTGTGAGAGTGTTTTATACGAAAAATAATATTGCAATTTTAGTAACTCTAACAAAATATAGTTTACATGTACGAAATAAATGAAGAAGATCAACCACCAGTACGAGATAATTGAAACTTTTCGACAAACAAAATGACAATTTACAAATAAAAATTTACGGGTGCTTTAAATTTACAAAAATAAATACTAGTAACATACCATATGAAAATATGCGGTTATGCATTGAAAAAAGAAAAATTAAAAAAATACATAATATGTAATTCATAAATAACTCACATTTATATAAATTTAATATTTTCTGTTTACACTTGGTGCAACTCACATTTATATAAATCTACCATTTATCTCTAGTTTGTACCGTTTATAGTTTGAGCCTTCTCTTATATCTTAAAATAGATACAAATTTAATATTCTGCACATTTAATTTTAAAACATCATGATAAATTAGATAAGCCTAAAGTAGAGAAAACATCAAAGAAACAGATGATCCTTGAAATATAAACTTTTGATAATGACAATTGACAAGTAGATTAAAATGTCTCAATGAAATTAAGCACCCCATATAATACATATGAAAAAACTCATTTTTTTCTTTACAATTGGTGGTCTTCAATTTGCAGATAAATGAGTCCTTTTGATACAAAGAAATGCTTACATCGATTGGAGATCCGGTAACGCCGACGTTTCTGGCTAAGCATTATTATGATAATGTAATAGTTAGGGTCAACAGTTGTAACCTATTTGATATAATAAAGAAGAATTATTTGACTATTATGTGATTTATGTGTAAATTATATGCAATATACATGCCTATAATGTTATAATAAAATATGAATAAAATACTCATATAAAATAATATAATAATCAGACCCAATATCGTTGAAAATGGTTGAAGTAGTCATAACAAGGATTCTAGAGGTATAAGGAACACTAAAATCCGACTTATAACGAAGAAGTTATGACATGTCAAAAGTTTCGCGATTAAACCGGCACGACACCGCGTATCGTAAAAAGTAAATTTTTGACAAAACACTTTTTAAGCATAGAGATCTAAATGAAAGTCATAGTAGACGTTAAACTGAGAGCGTGAATATAGAGAACGTCAAAATCTGACTTCATTAAGAAAGTTATGATTTTTCTAAGATTCAGCGTACCAGTGTACAGCTCAGAAATCAAATTTTAGATCGGTCGAATTTTAGACAAAAGTATCTAAACAAGAATTGAAGTTCTCATTAATAGGAGTTCAACGATAAAAAGACAGTCGAAAACGGAGCTCGTATGCGAAAGATATTGACAGAACTTGGTCCTTACTCTTCGAGCGCGGCGAATTCGATACAGATTTTTAAATCTAAGATAGAATGAGAACTAGACGATGGAGTCTAAAAGAAATTTTTGGAACTCGTAAATACAATAACATGGATATAAAGAACTTCGAGAATAGAGGTCGTATTTTTAAAGATATGGACGAAACTTAGTCCCTACTCTTTGAGCATGATGAATTCGATACAGATTTGTAAATCTGAGAAAGAATAAGAATTAGCCGACAGAGTCTATATAAAAGTTGTAGTACTAGGAAATACCTATACATGGATATAAAGAAAGTAGAAAACGGAGCTTGTATGCGGAAGATACAGACAAAACTTACGGCTAACTCTATGATCAGACCCCTATAAATAGATGATGAATTCTTCATATTTCCTTACTCAATTCATCTAAACTCTCTCTGGAGGTATTCTTTCTTTCTTGTTCGATTTATCCTAGTTTTATGGTGTGATAGAGAAACTCTGAGTCGTCAAAAAGGCGATGAAAAGAAGTTTTTAGAGTCGGAGTTCTGCCAACATAATTTCCCGATTTTTGTAAAAGCCCTGTAAGTTATGCTACATTTTTCTATTTTTAGTGTAACTTATATTTATAGTCATAATTCGTTATTATGAACCTATAAACAAGATTTATCAGTGATTTCAATTCGTTATACTGATTGATCTACTTACGGGGATGATGTCTAGATTTGATTTAATGAGGTGTTTAAAGTGAGATTTCCAAACAATATATTTTGTAACCAAACGGACCCTACCTCCGATATGATCATATCTGGTTGTTCCTTAGTTGATAGATCTTGAAGTATACTTTGAGTTAATGACAAATCTAGACTAGCAATTACGCGCAATAAAAAACAAACTAAGACTTAGTGATAGCGAAGTGTTGTCCGAATTCTAAATCATCACTTTAACAAGTGAGCGTGTAATTACTTTCACCTTACACATAGATATGAGTATTTAATATAAATTACGTGCAATATATGCCTATTATCTGTGTTATTGATATCTATGTTGGATGAACGATTTATACATATTTTATCTGATCTAAACTGTATATGTATTTCATACCTATAAATATGTTGGGTAAAGATTGGTAGATGAATGATGATATAGATGATGAAAGATGAAATAAATGATGAGAGGCCTTGAGTTTAAAGTTGATCCAGCCATCTAACAGAGTATAGATGACGACCACAAACTATTGTAGATAGTCCAGTGGAACGTTGGTAGACCTGCAACATGTAGGTGTTTTTGAATTAGGTGTTCACCAGGTGTACTCCATCCCCCTCATGGTTTCCTTACTGATATATATTGTTGAGGAATCCCATAATCATTATTGTCAATCCTGAAGATAATCCTTAGGCTAGGCCCCTTAAATTAGATACATTATGGACATAAAGTGAGGATAACGGGAACGGGTAATCGGGTTGAATGATTTGATAAAAATAAAGAATTTAATTATTGAAGGTTGAAAACCATATGTGCTCGCCAGACTCCCAAGCCTGACTCATTCAGTTTCATGTATTAAAGGTAGTGACACAAGAGCACCGGTGTGATTAAAAGATGTGATAATTATGGATTATAGGCCAATAGAATAAAAGAAGTTGTAAGGCCTATGTTATTTTCCGTTTATGCTTATGTACTGTATTGACGATGACATCCCAACGTTTTTAATATAATTAAAGTACATTTCATCGAAAATGCTTTGATAATATCATAATCATACTTTAGGGAATAAATTCCGCAATATTATTCTTTAAAAAATATACTCTGATTTTTAAATATAGCATAAACAAATTGGTCTTTTCTGGAAGTGAAATTGGGGATGTCACAGTTGGTATTAGAACATTAATTTAAGCGAACTAGGAATTTGTAGGATTTCTAGACTTACACTTAGAATGCTAAACGATAATTGTGAGATGAGTGTCTACTATATTTTGGAAATATATAGACACAAGCACTAGCTTATTTTAGGAAAGATGCCTAAATTGCTCTTATGTGATAAATGATTTATATAAAATGCCTTATGATGCTATTATTTGCTCAGATCTATGGTCTATTGCCGACCGTATCTGGAAACTTGATGTGTTTAGATTTCTAAACGTTTATCTATGATATTAGAACTGACATGTAACTTTTCGGAGAGACAAGGAGGATTTAAACGTCTATCATAAATAAAGATCTTAATTCTTTTGCTTTGGTGAATAGATCGACATGGTGAGAACTCGCAGCTGATTAGGAAACATTAATAGAAACCTGCAGCCTGAGCGACAAGTGATCGAGAGTGCACCAAAGGTAGCAGCTACACCCCATCCAATCACAATGAAAGGAGTCCAAGTAATGATTCGGGCTATATTGGTCGAACAAAGGGAGGAGATGAGGCAAATGTTCCTTAATAGGGATAAACCTGTTGTACCAATTGTGCAACCTAAACTGAATGAGGGACAGTCAGAAGAAGGAAACTATAGTAGAACCGTTAGTCAAGCTGAACCGCAAGTGGTTAGAAGAAATAACCAGGATGAAGGAATTGAAGGAACGGATGCAAGTATAAAGACATTACGACTTGCAAACCATCAACTTTTACTGGGAAAGAAGATCCAATCGGAGTTATGGACTGGATCCCTGAAACGGAGCTAGCTTTCTTAACATGTGGTTGCAAGGGCAAGCTACAAACCACTTATGTTGTTCGTCAGTTTAGGGGTGGGGCTGTTCATTGGTGGAACACTTTGGGAAAGACCATAAGCCCCAATCAGCCACTACAGATGACATGGGTAGAATTCTTGGTACACTTTAAATGCAAGTTCTGCTCAGCCCAAAACATGCTAGAACTAGAGAACCAGTTTCTAACTTTGAAAAAGGGCAATATTTCCATTGATGAGTATACCAATGCCTTCATAGACAAGATGGAGTTTGTTGTGCGCATCGTCCTTGAGGAGATAACAAAAATCAATAAGTATACAAAGGGACTACCATGGGAGTACACTGTGCCGGTACGCCAGACACCTACACTTGAGGCAGCCATCTGGGCTGCTATGTCTGTTGAAGAAATGATCAAAGACAGAACTGCCAACAAGGTTGAAGTTGGCGAGAAGAGTAATTTTTAGGGATCTTCAAGGCCCAACAAGAAAAGCAGGTTCTCAAAATTTGGTTCTAATAAGTTTGGAGGATGAGGAGGAGGGGAAGCACAATGGTGTGAGAAGTGAAGAAAGAAACACTTTGGAAAATGTGGCGAGGAGGTGACTTGTTTCATGTGCGGGAAACCTGGGCATCACGCCAACGAGTGTACATTCAACAGGAGGGTGTGTTATAGATGTAATAAAGAAGGGCACATTTCTAGGGACTGTCTAAGAACAAAGGAGGCGGCGAGGCCTAATGCTCCACCAAGGCCAAAGGAAAGAGCTTTCCAGATGACCCTGGAAGCAGTAAGGGATGAAGAAGATGTCACTTCAGGTACCTTTCTTGTAAGAGGATTGCCAGCCAATATACTGTTTGACTCTGGAGCTAATTACTCCTTTATATCACATAAATGTTATGGAAGACTAGCACTGCCTGTAAATAAACTTGATAATGCTCTAGTTGTAGAAGTTGCTAGTAGAAAATCCATACATGTTAGCGATTGCATTAAAAACATCGTCATCAACTTGAACGGGAATAAATTCTACGAGGAGTTGTTTCCCATTGAGTTGAACATTTTCGTCATTGTACTACGGATGAATTAGCTTAGTGAAAACGAGGCCGAGATATTATATAGGAAGAAGATGGTGAGAGTAAACCTACCTGGAAAAGAGTCGTTTATGGTGTATGGGGAAAACGTATAGTAAATTATGGGATCATTTCCATGATGCAAAACAAAATGTTTGTCCAAAGGATACACATCATACTTGGCATTTGTGATCGATGCAACGAAGGATAAGAAAGAAATGTAAAGAATACCAGTGGTGTGTGACTATCTGGAAGTCTTTCCCAAAGATCTTCCTGGATTGCCCCCCTAATAGACAAGTAGAGTTCCAAATAGGCTTGTTTCCAGGATCGATGCCAATAGCGAAAGCACCATACCGGTTAGCACAAACAGAGATGAAAGAGCTTATGATGCAACTTCAGGAGTTGTTAGACAACGGTTTCATTAGACCTAGTTATTTACCCTGGAAAGCTCCGGTGTTATTCATGAAGAAGAAGGGCGGGAGCATGAGGATGTGCATACACTATAGAGAACTGAACCAGGAAACGGTAAAGAACAAGTATCCATTGCCAAGGATTGACGAACTATTCGATCAGCTGCAAGGTTCGAGCTATTTCTCAAAGATCAATCTTCATTCAGGATATCATCAGTTGAAGGTGAGAGGGCAAGATATCGAGAAGACCGCATTCAGAACGAGATACGGATACTATGAGTTCTTGGTTATGTCATTTAGACTAACCACTGCTCGAGCAACGTTAATGGATTTGATGAACAGGGTTCATAGATGACATTCTAATTTATTCAAAGAGTCAGCAAGAGCATGGCAAGCACTTGCGAGAAGTGTTAGAAGTTTTGAAGAAGGATAAGTTGTACGCAAAGTTCTCCAAATGTTATTTTTGGATTCGAGAAGTCCAATTATTGGGTCATGTGATTAACTAGGAAGGAATAATGGTTGATCCAATAAAGATTGAAGTTGTGATGAAATGGGAATGACCAAAAAGTCCCACTGAGATTCATAGTTTTTTGGGATTAGCTGGATATTACCGAAGGTTTATCGAAGGTTTTTCTTTGATAGATGTTCCATTAACAACTTTGACGCATAAGGGAGCTACATATACATGGAGTGAGAAACACGAAGAATCATTCGAGAAATTAAAGAATAAGTTGTGTGAAGCACCGAGTCTTTCTTTATCTGACGGAGTTAAAGACTTTGCAGTCTATAGTGATGCATCTGGAGTTGGGTTAGGTTGTTTTCTGACCCAGAGAGATAAAATGATACCATATGCATCTAGACAACTGAAAGAGCATGAAAAGAACCACCCCAATCATGATCTGGAGTTGGAAGCAGTAGTATTCACATTACAGATATGAAGGGATAATCTTTATGACACAAAGTGCAAACTCTTCACTGATCATAAAAGTCTCCAGTATCTCTTTGATCAAAAGGAATTGGATATATGACAACGACGCTGAGTAGAGTTACTCCAATATTACGACTGTGAGACACTTTACCACCCTGGTAAAGCAAATGTCGTAGCTGATGCTCTAAGTCGAAAAGTAAACCTGGAAAGAAAAAGGCTAAGAGCGTTAAGAATAGAAGATGTCTCAACAATTATGGAAACATTAACAATGCTCAGGAAGAACCTTTGGAGAAAAATGAGCGAAATGAAGAATGTTTAGGCAAAATGTTGGTATTCGGTACAAATAGGCAAGGATTGAAGGTATTCCTAAACAGGATTTGGGTGTCGGAGATGGGAGGGATAAGGGATCTTCTGATGGAAGAAGCTCACAAGACAATGTACTTGATTCATCCCGATAGCACTAAGATGTATAGGGATCTAAAACGTTACTACTGGTGTCCGACGATAAAGCTCGATGTTGCAAAGTATGTGGCAGAATGTGTAAATGTGCAAGAGTTAAAGCGCAACATTAGAAACCGTATGGGAGTTTAGAACCTTTGCATGTACCCATGGGTAAGTGGGAAGATATTGTTGGATTTGTGTCTAAGTCCATAACTATTTTGGTATGTACTTGACCCGATTATGAGCATGGTCCTTTTGGGTTGCCTTCACCATAGCAATATGTAGGATGATTTAAGGAGAGAAAGGTTTAAATATGATTTATTAATATATTATGAGATTAATATATTAAAGGAGAAATCATATTGTTTAATTACTGTTAGTCAAGAATTAATTGATAATTAATTTTGTGGCTAAAAGAGATTAATTAAACTCAGGGGACTGGACTGCAATTATTGGATAATTGAGTTATTGGGCTAAGGAATGCTAAATGATCAAGGGGTGAACGAAATTATGATGGAAGCCCATCATATTTTCGTCCATGGCCTTATCCAGAAGGTTCCATGGGCTGCTTAGAGTTTAATCTGTCCATTAGGGTTTTGACTGAAACCCTAGCAGCCCACACAAGTATATAAAGGACCCCTTAGGCTCCAAAAACGTGGACAACTGATTCTCTAGGGTTTCTAGTCGTTTTTTGGGCAGCCTCTCTTCTTCTCCTCTTCATCCAAGTTGCATAAGGTGTTTGTGACTCCATTAGAGGTGCAGCACTTAAGGCACTAAGCTTTTGAAGCCAATTCAAGCAAGGATTTGATTGTTGTTGCTATATAACAATAAAAGGTAATTCTCTAAACCCTAATTCAGTTTATAATATGTTAGATCTAAGTTTATTAGTCTTGGATTCAAAGCATGTACAATAGAGAAACCTAGATCCAAGCATTAGGGTTTGTATGAGCACATAGGATTGTTCTTATGCCTAAAACCCATCAGTGGTATCAGAGCCTATATTGGTTTCAGTTGTATTTGATGCTTATATGTTTCATTTACTGAAAAAAAAAACGATTTTTGGCCTCTGCCCGACCTGACTCGGCGAGTCAGTGGATGAACTCGGCGAGTCTGTCTGACTCAGCGAGTCCAGTCCCTGACTCGGCAAGTCCAGGGGTCAGACAGAGGGATTTTCGGGTTTTGGCTGCTGTTTTGGCTGCTGTTTTGACTTGGGCTTGATGCTTAATTTGTTTTATGAAGTTAAAATCCGAATTTTATCTTAATTATATGTTTATCCTTGCCAAACCAATAGATAATTTCAAATCTTTTAAATATTGGTTGTTTATGTGATAAATATGGATTATTTAAAGTTATTTGGTAATTATCTAATGACTAAAATAAGATTAGGTCAAATGTAGATAATTATGAAATTAATTGTTTAATTTGAATTATTTGTTATTTGATCCCTAATGTTTTGAAATGTTTCAAAACTTGCCCTCAAGTTTTGGAATTTAAAAGTTGATTATAAGTTTAATTTTGAAATGTCAAATTCTAAAACCCTAGTAATTTGAAAAGTTCGAATCACACCCTTATGGTTTTATTAATTAATTAAAGTGTATAATTAAAAGTGATTTAATAAACCCATAAAGTTTTGGTTTACATTTAATTAAATTAAAAGTATAATTTTACTAAATTAAACCACCTAGTATTTTAAAAGTGTAAAATACACCCTATACTATATATAACATTAAAAGTCTAATATTATATATGTATGAGTAAACAGTCAGTCTTACCGTTAGTAGGCCTCATTCACGAAGCTGGTCTATAAGGGGTGTTTAAGGAAATTGCCTATAAAATGGCGAATGAATGGGTATCCACTCTTACCCACCGCACTCTTGACTAGTGGAGGGTCGTTAGCCGAACGGGTAGGATAGGACAGAAACCTTCCATTATAAGTATAATGAAGTACAAAGTAACTAAATGCTTTTTCAAATTCCCAAATCATAGTTACTTTAAAAAAAATGTGAAATTGTATGCTAATCCATAGAATTACACTTCGTACCCCTGTCAAACGTTAGTGGAGCGTGTGTGGTTAACCGGCACACTAATTTGGGGATGACATTGGTAGCGAAGGGTGACTCGATGTTTGTCATAGATCAATGGAGCGTGTGTGGCTAACCGGCACATTGATTAGGTGATAGTAGCATTGGGTGCACCACGTAATTCGTATGGTTATTCACACCTTGTTTGTGATCCTCGACATCCCAGTCACAAATAGTAGGGCATAATCGAGATTAAACATGCCATTGAAAAGTTCCATGAATCTCAAAAGATCTAGGAGTTTCAATTCATTTAAAACTTAATCTTCCTTTTCGTTTTTCATGGTGGAAATTGCTAAATCGTCATTTACCTACCTTCAAATATTTTGCAACTAGATTACGACATCCCTTTTCTAGGTTGTAGAATATTGTGTTGGATCCTAGCTTGATGTTTCATTTGGGTGTTACATCAAGAATTCTAATCAACATAACTTGAATTTTCTCCCATTTTGTAGATGTCTGAATCTTACAATGGTCTTCCCAAATCCTTTGGAACAAGCTTTCCAAATGAAGATGACGTTCCGAGATACGATCAAGGAAATGAGAGTCATGCTTCACTTCCTCCACCTCCTCCAATTGTACTCCCTGACCCACAATTTCAAAGGCTTGAAAAGTTCAAGCTCACTCAAGCCCTTTTGGCAAGTAAACACGAAGATGGGAAACTTGTGTGTGCGCACGTCTTAGAGATGAAGTCACACATTGATAGGTTAAACATGTTGGGTGTCGAGATTTCAAGTGAGTTGGCTGTTGACTGGGTTCTTCAGTCACTTCCTGAATCATATAGTGATTTCGTTGGAGAGTACTATATGATGGACCACGACGTGACCCTAATTGATCTCACCTATTTGCTTATAGCTGCTGAATCAGCAATGATTTGGCGTGCTGGTCAAGCAAATTTGTCTGGTGAATCAAACTCCCAAACTTCAATGGACACTAGCAACATTGGAAGTCCAAAAAGAACTAAGTCTGTGATTGTCCGATGTGTTGTGCCAAAGGAGTTCATTTGCTTTTATTGCCAAGAGAAGGGGCATTGGAGACGAAGCTGCCCTAACTACCTGAGAGATCTAAGAGATGGGAGAGTCAAGACGTTTGGCTCCACTTCAGGTAAAATCCATTATCTAACTCTTTTAAGTTCCTATTCTAGATTCTTAATACATGATGTGATAAGATTGCATTTTGATGTTTTGTAGGATCGAAGAAAAGAGAGGAAGCTTAAGGGAAGAAGTGAGCTGAATCTGATCGTGAAGAAATGGATTTCGATCGCATTATTTGAAGATTGGATTCTTGAGCTACTACTTGGAGTTAGAATAGATTGTTAAGAAATATGTAATAACATAGTTTTTCAATTGAGTTGCATTGTAAGGACAAATTTTTCCGCAATAAAATGATTTTTGATTTTATCTTATTTATCCTTGCAATGGCATGTATGAAAAATTGATGTTTGAAGGTTTCTATTATTGGCAATAATGGATTTGATTCTTAATTGTATTATTTGTGGAAATATCAAAAGTTTACCAAATAGGGAGAGTTTCTCATCGCCCAAGTTTCAATTGGATAGAAACTTGGAATCATGCAATGTGTATTGTATGATGAATGAAAAACTTTCACATTTGGGAAACTTAGACTAATTCTTTGACAAAGTGTCAAATTGAAGGACTAGGAAGATCAAGTACACTAGGTTGTGTGTTGATCAAGTCTACCACAAGAGTGACAAAGATATTCGTCATGATTTACCAAAGTTTAGTAAATATGGTTATACTTATAAGATTGAGTATAACTCTGAGTTGACTGAAATAGTTTCAATCAATAGCAGAACGAATAAGAAGAATCAAGAAGGCAGAAAGATAAAAGTTTCTCCATTCTAAGAAGAAGGGAGAGTACCTTTTATTGTGTTTTATGATGAAGTCTTAATGATTAAGAACCATATCTCAATTGATCCTCTAAGTGAGTCTTAGTACATTTGCATGTCTAAGAAGAGGAATCGAGAATTGTAGAAATGGTTAAATCAAAGAGTCAATCATACTTCGTTCCAATATCAAATCTTAGAGTCGTACTCCAAGATTGTGACATTGAGTGGCAAGTCTTAAGTAGGTTTATAACACTCATCAAATGTGGAATTTGGAAAAGTTTTCTTATTCTTGCACATTAGAAATTGGTAAGTTGTGATGTCTTGGATAAGACAAAGACCAACTAGGACCAATTTGTGAAGTGTTTTGTCTTGATAAGAACTACACTAACTCTTGAATATTTGCTTTGTCAAGAAATGTTTCTTGACAAGAGAATCTTATATGTCAAGGAGTCAGTGGGAGTCTTAATGGTCTTGAAAGGTTTCAAGAACAAATCAAGAATATACCTTATCGATCATCACTAGCACACGACTTGAGGTTTGCAACCTATCGTGCTGACATTATTTTGTTTTTGTACCATTCCAATTGAGTTAATTGCGTATGTGAGTTCTATGAGTTCTCATTTGAATGCATACTAGTGCCTTAGTCGATGGAAAGTACATTGATATGTAAGGACAAGTTACTAAACTACTTGGAAGACATGGTGGGCACTCGTGTTACCATAGGGCAAGAAATCAAGATTAAGAAAGTTCAGTCCATATGAGTTTGGATTTGTTGCAAATATTGGTTTTGGCAAATTCACATGGATAGGAACTCATACACCATAAAATCTAAGTGTCGTAAGATTCCCTCCTTCATGAAAATGACTGTGAGGAAATACTTTCACTAAGAGAGGTTTTAAGAAGATAACGATTGTGAAAATTGTATTCTCACATTCGATTATGGTTACGGCATCCCTTTCCATAGTTCGAATTGTGAGATTTGGCAATTAGTTTGAACATTTGGAACTTAGTAACATAAATTCTAAATTGTTTAAACACACATATGAGCTATCTAAGGCAAAGGTGTATAAGTTTAAGAAGCTTAGATAAAGGCTTATCGAAGCATCTGGTATTAGAAATATGAATTTCAGAAATTCAATAGGCATTGTTTTCTGGAAGTTCATTTGTTTTCTGAATACATGTCAAGGCTAGTGGGAGCATAAGTGTTGTGCTTATATGATAATCATCATGATAATGGGAGCATAAGTGTTATGATTGTATGAATATTATGGCGAGTATTGCAAGTTAGCAATATTAATTATAGAAAAACAAAGATTCAAATTTGCAAAGTTGCATGGGTTGAAAAGTTGTTTTGCTATAATTAAGGGAGAGAATATTATACTTCGTTTCAAAATCTAAAGCTTAGATTGAGAAATTTTAATATTTTCAGTCAAAGGATACATTGTGTGTTCTCAAATTTCGATTATGATTACGGCATCCCCCTTCATAGTAATAATTGTGAGAACATGACACATAAAATATTATGGCAAAAGATTGGTAAAGTATCATATTTTTATGTAAGACATTATGCATCGTGTCTCATACGCTTCAGGTATAGGATCGATTGCAAATGCTATAATATTTACCATTCTAAAAATTTTCAAATGTCTAGCGCATTAAGAGGGAAAAAGGACTAGAATGGATTTTGACTAAAATTATTAAACAACTATCAAAGGACGATCCAAAGTTCGCTGAGGATTGGTCGCTTGTGAGTAGTTGGAAGTATGGTATTGGATGGACCATATCGACATTATTATGAATAGATAAGATTCTATTAAGAATGAGTTGTCATATGGCAAATGTGGAAATGTCTCCATATTGGGAGTTGGATATTAAGAATCTATGTCTAGATTAGAAACTTTTATGCAAGAAGGATGTTCAAAGGAATGTACTTTGAATGTGAGACTTCACGTCTAAGGAATTGTCTTGTAACAATTCCTGATAGAGTACTTTATAGTTTCATTAGCCAAGTCTTGGTGACTTTTGTGCTATGACTTTACGAAAGGATCGTTACATAAAATGTTAGAATCTGGCATATTCTAGTAGTGGCAAGAACCTTGTGTTCTTACACTAACAATGGAGATTGAGGAATTGTGAAATGAGAATCATTGAAAAAGGTTTTTCAATTGATCTATTTCACAAAGCATGGACCATAGGAAACAAAGTGTGCATGCTTAGAGCATGGGACAATTGTTGTTGTAATTCAAGTAATGAGTTGATTATCCGAAACATTAAACAATAATAATGAGTAATCAATATGGTGGATAAATAGAAGTGTTTTATTTACTCTCACAAGTTTGGGGCCATATAGGATTAAGTATTATTGTCATGTTTCAGTTTGCATGTTTTGACTTCCAGAATAACTAGGTTATTCAAACATCCACAGTCAGTCATACGTTGGGAGTAGGTATGAATAAAGACTGTCATGAATCTGTCTGTAGATTGTCTGAAGTGTTTAGACATGGCACAAGGTTGCTGCAGAGTTCATGAGTGCTTTGATAAGATTAGAGTATTGGACTAAACCCACGCTCACTTGGATCACTTCATGGATTTATAATGAGTGATTAGTGAGACGATAATATTGTATATTCTTGAAACCGAGACATGTGAGTTGTTAATTGTTGGTCGGTTGCACATTGATAATAAGTAAACGCACCAGTAACTTGGTGTTATAAAACTTATTGTTGTGTGTGATTCGATCAGTAAATGCAAGCGAGCATTTGAGTCGAAGTTTATCCATTCCTTTTATCCAAAGTGGGATAAAAGCGATATTTGTGGGCCTCTCGATGATTTAGTGATGACACCTAAGCGCTTGGCCAAGTCGGGACTAAGTTGATGTGTTCAATTGTAGTCTGTTATCAGTCGTCACAAATCAGAAGTCGGGAAACAGTATAGAGAGAATGATTAAAATTCATGTCTTATGTCTATACGATATCTTGAGAATGGAGGAATATATAATCCCTTATCTAGAGGACACGCTATCTGATAAGATCAGAGTTGACAGCGGCTTTTGAAAGCTACGATTGCTAATCAGGTTCTGAAGTCATACTGAAAATAGTTATTAGACTTATTCAAGTGGGAGACTGTTGGATTTGTGTCTAAGTCCATAACTATTTTGGTATGTACTTGACCCGATTATGAGCATGGTCCTTTTGGGTTGCCTTCACCATAGCAATATGTAGGATGATTTAAGGAGAGAAAGGTTTAAATATGATTTATTAATATATTATGAGATTAATATATTAAAGGAGAAATCATATTGTTTAATTAATGTTAGTCAAGAATTAATTGATAATTAATTTTGTGGCTAAAAGAGATTAATTAAACTCAGGGGACTGGACTGCAATTATTGGATAATTGAGTTATTGGGCTAAGGAATGCTAAATGATCAAGGGGTGAACGAAATTATGATGGAAGCCCATCATATTTTCGTCCATGGCCTTATCCAGAAGGTTCCATGGGCTGCTTAGAGTTTAAGCTGTCCATTAGGGTTTTGACTGAAACCCTAGCAGCCCACACAAGTATATAAACGACCCCTTAGGCTCCAAAAACGTGGACAACTGATTCTCTAGGGTTTCTAGTCGTTTTTTGGGCAGCCTCTCTTCTTCTCCTCTTCATCCAAGTTGCATAAGGTGTTTGTGACTCCATTAGAGGTGCAGCACTTGAGGCACTAAGCTTTTGAAGCCAATTCAAGCAAGGATTTGATTGTTATTGCTATATAACAATCAAAGGTAATTCTCTAAACCCTAATTCAGTTTATAATATGTTAGATCTAAGTTTATTAGTCTTGGATTCAAAGCATGTACAATAGAGAAACCTAGATCCAAGCATTAGGGTTTGTATGAGCACATAGGATTGTTCTTATGCCTAAAACCCATCAGATATCACCATGGATTTTTTGACTAAACTACCCAGGACAAAGAACAGTCATGACATGATTTGGATAGTCGTGGATCGGTTCACAAAGAGTGCACACTTCATAGCAGCTAATGAGAGATGGTCTATGGATAAGCTTGCAAATGCTTACGTGAAGGAGATAGTAAGACTTCACGATGTTCCCTTAACGATTGTATCGGATCGTGTATCGGATCGTGGTAGTCGTTTCACATCAAGATTTTGGAAGAGTCTACAAGAGGAAATGGGTACGAAGTTGTGTTTAAGTACAACTTATCATCCGCAAACTGATGGTTAGAGTGAAAGGACAATTCAAACACTGGAAGATATTCTAAGAGCATGTACTGAAACATCCCAAAAATATAGCCCAAAAATTTCGTTTTAATTCATTAGTAAAACCATCAATATCATCCATCACATAAAAGTCATAAACCATGTATCTCAAAATTTCATATTATCTGTCAATGTATCAAATCATATGTCAAAAATCAGAGTAGTTCCTCCCAGGCTAAAAACTGTGGTGTGTGTCATGCAGTCATCCCGAGCTCTTCCCCTTGCTAGTAGAAGTACCTGAAACCAAAACTGAAAACTGTAAGCACGAAGCTTAGTGAGTCTCCCCAACTACCACATATCTTACACATATCACATAAACATATCTTGGGCCCTAAACCTACTACATCGAGTCAGGCTCGGCAACGGCTTTCCCGACATCGGGCCCCGCTCAACATCGAACCCTATTCGGCATCGTGCCCCGCCCGGCATCGAGCCTCGCTCGGCATCAATCACATCTCAGAATACATGTGAACATAATCAAATAATACACATAAACCTAAGAATATATCATTAACATTTAAACATTCCTTAGGCCCCGCCCGACATCAGACCGTCGTCCGGAAACACACTAACATTCCTCGGGACCGCCCCGACATCGGACCGAAGTCCGGAAACATACAAGTACAAACACATGCAAGAATTACAAAGGCTTCAAGCATACAAGCATTCCTTAGGACCGCCCCAACATTGTATCAAAATATGGAAAAGCATATAAACCTACATCGGGCCTCGCCCGACATCAGACTGTAGTTCGATGAGTTCCTCCTAACTCGACGAGTTCCTATACTACTCAAACTCGTGATCAACCGAGTCAACTCGTCGAGTCCCTTCACAGACTTGTGGATTTCTACCTGGCATAGAATCGGGACAACCTAACTCAACTCGTCGAGTCCTTTTCTGGACTCGCCGAGTTCCCCTGTATGTATGGGCTATCTTAATGGATACCCATGGGGGCTCCAATGGCATAAAGTTTGCACCTTTATGTCATATTAGCCCCTCTAGGTCCTAGATCTGGAAGAATACCCACTTTGGTCGATCATTCTCCAAGAGCTATCATTCTTGGACGAAAAACCATCATAAAGATGGACATAAAGAGATCTAATGAACTAATAGCCAAGATAGAAACTTGATTACAAGAAAATGTAGCAAATGGTGTATAGTTTTTGGATCTACTCTTTACCTCTTGATCCTTATATCTTCTTCTTCTTCCACAACCAGGAACCCGGCGTTACATGTACCCTAGAATTTCAAGGTAACTAGGATGAGCATTTACCCATGGTAGAGTTTTCTTACAACAATAGTTACCATTCGAGCGTTAATATGGCACCTTATAAAGCCTTGTACGGACATAAGTGTCGTACGTCGTCTTGTTCGCTTAAGGCCAGAGAAAAGTAGTTTATGGGTCCGAAATAGTCCATCAGACTGTTGAGAAGCTAAAAGTGATTAGAGAAAGACTGTTAGCAACTTAATATCGCCAAAAGAACTATGCTGACAAGAAGAAACGACCAATGACATTCGAAGTTGGAGACTCGGTATTGCTCAAAGTCTCGCCATGGAAGGGACTTATAAGATTTGGAAAGAGAGGAAAGTTGAGTCTAAGATTTTTTAGGTCATTCAAGGTTCTTCAGGGGATTGGAAACCAAGCTTACAAGTTGGAATTCCAAAAATAACTCGATGGTATTTATAACACTTTCGATGTGTGTTATTTCAGGAAGTTCACAAGAGAAGTTCCCGATATAATTCCACTTTCAGAGTTAAGGATTAACGAAGATAAGAGGTTAATCGAAGAGCCTGAAGCTATTTTTTACCATAAGATGAAGAAATTGCAATGAAAGATGGTCGAATTAGTGCTAGTACGATGGAAACATTCGAATGGGCCGGACCCCACCTGGGAGATAGAGAGTGACATGATGAGTCGTTATCTACATATGTTTGTTGGTGCATGATTCCAGGATGAAATCATCCTAAAGGGGAGAAAATTGTAACCCCTGCGTTTCTGTCTAAGCATTATTATGATGATGTAATTGTTAGGGTCAATAATTGTAACCTATTTAATGTAATAAAGATGAATTATTTGAGTATTATGTGATTTACGTGTAAATTATATGCAATATATGTGCTTATAACGATATAATAAAATAAGAATAAAATACGCATCTAAAATAAAATAATAATTGGACCTAATATTGTTGAAAATGGTTGAAGTAGTCATAATAAGGATTTCGAATATATAAGGAATGCTAAAATCCGACTTATAACACATAAGTTATGACTCGTCGAATTTTTGCGATTAAACCGGCACGACACTGCGTATCGTAAAAAGTAAATTTTTGACAAAATATTTTTTAAACTTAGAGATCTAGATGAAAATCATAGTAGACATTAAACCGAGATCGTGCATATAGAGAACGTCAAAATCTGACTTCATTTGAGGAAATTATGATTTTTCTAAGATTCAACGTAGCAATGTACAACTCAAAAATCGAATTTTAGATCGATCGAATTTTAGCCAAAAGGATCTAAACGAGAATTTAAGATCTCATTAATAGGAGTTTAACGATAAAAATACAGTCGAAAACGGAGCTTGTATGCGAAAGATATGGACGAAACTTGGTCCATACTCTTTGAGTACGGCGAATTCGATACAGATTTGTAAATCTGAGATAGAATAAGAATTAGCCGATGGAGTCTAACTGAAAGCTGTAGCACTCGTAAATACCAATACATAGATATAAAGAACATCGAGGATAGAGATTGTATGTTAAATATATGGACAAAACTTAGTCCCTACTCGTCGAGCGTGATGAATTCGATACAGATTTCTAAATCTAAGATAAAATGAGAAATATCTGACAGAGTCTATATGAAAGTTGTAGTGCTTGAAAATACCTACATGTGGATATAAAGAACGTAGAAAACGGAGCTCGTACGAGGAAGATATGGACGAAACTTAGGGTTTACTCTATGATTAGACCCCTATAAATAGAGGATGAATTCTTCATATTTCATTACTCAATTCCTCTAAACTCTCTCTAGAATTATTATTTCTTTCTTGTTCCATTTATCCTAGTTTTAGGGTGCGATAGAGAAACTCAGAGTCGCCAAAAAGCGGACGAAAAGAAGTTTTTAGATTCGGAGTTCTGCCAGCGTAATTTTTTTCGGTTTTCGTTAAAAGCCCTATAAGTTGAGCTACATTATTCAGTTTTCAGTGTAACTTATATTTATAGTCATAATTTGTTATTATGAACCTATAAACAAGATTTATCAGTGATTCCAAGTCGTTATAATGATTGATCTACTTACAGGGATGAAGTCTACGTTGGATTTAGTGAGGTGTTTAAAATAAGATTTCCAAATAGTATACTTCGTATACCAAACATACACTACCTCCGATATGATCCTACCTGGTTGTTCCATACTTGATAGATTTTGAAATAGACTTTGAGTTAATGATGAATCTAAACTATTAATTAGTCAAATAAATAGTAAACTAAGACTTAGTGATAACGATACTAGGTTACGTCAGAGGAAAAGTCAATCGATAGAAGCGAAGCGTTGTCCGGATTTTGAATCATCATCTTAACAAGCGAGGGCTTAGTTACTTTCGTCTTACACATAGATATGAAGTATCTAATATAAATTACATGCTATATGTGTGTATTATCTGTGTTCTTGATATTTATGTTGGATGAACAATTTATACATGCTTTATTTGATTTAAACAGTATATGTATTTATATTTATGAATATGTAAGGTAAAGATGGGTAGATGAAAGATGATATAGATGTTGAAAGATGAAATAAATGATGAGACTCCTTGGCTTTAAAGCTGATCCAGACGTCTAGTGGAGTATAAATGACGACCACAGACTATTCTAGACAGTCCAGTGGAACGCGGGTAGGCTCGCAACCTGTAGGTGTTTTTGAACTACGTGTTTACCAGGTGTACTCCATCCCTCTCATAGTTGCCTTAATGATATATTGTTGAGGAATCCCTTAAGCATTATTGTTAATCACGAAAATAATCCTTAGGCTAGGTCCCTTAAATTAGATGCTTTAGGGACAGAAAGTGAGGATAACGGGAACGGGTAATCGGGTTGAATGAATTGATAAAAATAAAGAATTTAATTATTGAAGGATGAAAACCCTATGTGATCACCAGGATCCCAAGCATGACCCACTCAGTTTCTTGTGTTACAGGTAGTGGCACAAGAGCACCAGTGTGATGAACAGATGACATAATTATGGATTATAGGTCAGTAGAATAATAGATGTTGTAAGGCCTATGTTATTTTCCGTTTATTCTTATGTACTGTATTGACGATGACATTCCAACATTTTTAATATAATTAAAATACATTTTGTAACAACGCAAATTTTCAAACAATTTTTTTCATTTTAAAAATAAAGTATTTCCATTCAAAACAAGGCATAAATAATTTAAGTTTCATGTCAAATACAAATTGTCTAAATCCCAAGATCATAAAAACATTCTTCAGTGTGTATCGATCACGCCGGCGCCTTCCCACGGTCCTCGCTAGTACCTGAAACACATACATAACAACTGTAAGCATAAATGCTTAGTGAGTTCCCCAATATACTACTTACGCACATACGCCTTTCCAGGCCCTGACCTTCCGGTCCATGTGTCTCAGGGGACTTTCGTCCCTGCTGGGTAAACCTTCCGGTCCTACCCACGCCGACCTTCCGGTCCATAACACAACATATTGCCTTCCGGCCCATAACATATCGCCTTCCGGCCCATAACATATTCGCCTTCCGGCCCATGACATACATAGCACATATAACAAATAACTTACCACATATAGCATACATATCACATAGCATATCTGACCATCCGGTCACACAATCAACCCTTCCGGGTACAGTATAGTGAGAAGACTCACCTCGTGAATACTGGAAGCTAGCAAATCCTGAAATCACTCGTGCTCGATCCGCTGAGCTACAACCTCCCTATAACATCATATATCTCTTATTAACACTTTTATCTTCTAAGTTTAACTGCCCCTAAGAAGTCACACATAGGTCAACTCTGGTCAACGGTCAACGGTCAACGGTCAACTTGACCGGACTCGGCGAGTGCCATGGCGACTCGGCGAGTCTAGACGTCCTCCAATTCTCTAAAACTCCCTTTCTACTCATCGAGTATCCTCCTTGACCCGACGAGTTACTCCTGGAAGAATCGCGGGGCCACCCCGACTCAACTCGCCGAGTCTGAAGAACAACTCGACGAGTTCCAGTAAATCTTCAAGCTACTCGCCGAGTCTGTTCGTCGAACTCGGCGAGTCCATGCCATGCAACTGCTCAAACTGCATCCTAAGGTCAGAACCGCTCCGACCATTCCTAGGTCTGGCCTTCCTAGGCTGAACCATCACATAAGGTCCTCATTTTAGTGCTCATAATACACCCCATGATTCATAATTCACATTTTGACCTAAGGCATAAGGATTCCAATCCAAAACCTTCATCAATTCCCGAAATGTACAGGCATGGGACATTCTGGACCTCCAAAGGTCCCAATACAGGGTTACAATCGTTTAGGGGAGTAGGGTAACATTCAATCTAGCCACAAAAGGGTTCCATAAACCCTAATTCCATAAACACATCAACATAGCAGAGTATACTCGAATTCTTACCTGGATGATGTACTCTCTGTGTCCCCAATCCTCAGAACGTGACTCCCTTGCAGTTCCTTTAGCCAAGCCCTTCTCTTCCTTGCACAACAACTCTTCTATAATCAACAATGGCCTATAATCTTGCTCCAGATGCACACAATCGATTTAGGGTTCTTCTCAGAAGGCTAAAATGAACAATGACGACCAATAAGTCCCTTTTATACGTCCCAAACCTGAACGGTTAGGGTTTTCGCTAAACAGCGCAGACTCGCCGAGTCCATATCTGGACTCGTCGAGTCCAGTCGCGAACCCGCGACCAGGTCTGCAATCCTACTCGGCGAGTCTAGGCTTCAACTCGCCGAGTCCCCTCTTAAAACACCCCAAAAACATAATTTTAACAATACCTGAGATTCCGGGCTGTTACAATTCTCCCCCACTAGGATCAGACTTCGCCCTCGAAGTCTCACTCTGAGAATAGTTCCGGATGCTGCTCCCGCATCTCACGTTCCGGCTCCCAAGTCATTTCCGATCCCTTCCGGTGTTGCCACTGAACCAACACCAGAGGTACCTCCTTGTTCCTCAGAACCTTGATCTTCTGGTCCCTGATGGCCACTGGTCTCTCAGCATAATTCAGGCTCGCATCCACCTGAATATCCTCTAATGGAACCACTGCCGACTCATCGGCTATGCACTTCCTCAATTGCGACACATGAAAAGTGTCGTGGATCTGTCCCAACTCCGCTGGCAACTCCAACCGATAGGCTACCCGGCCTATCTTTGCAATCACCCGAAATGGCCCAATATACCGGGGCCCCAACTTGCCTCTCTTCCTGAATCGAATCACTCCTTTGCAAGGAGAGACCTTCAGGAGAACGAAGTCGCCGACTTGAAACTCGAGCTCGGATCGGCGCCTGTCTGCATAACTCTTCTGTCGGCTCTGGACGGTCAATAACCTCTGTCTAACTTGCTGAATCTGCTCTGCCATCTGAAGCACGATCTCTGTGCTGCCCATCACTCTCTGTCCCACCTCTCCCCAGCAAATGGGGGTCCGACACCTCCTACCATACAACAGCTCAAAAGGTGGCATACCAATGCTCGAATGATGACTGTTGTTGTAAGAAAACTCTGCCAAGGATAAATACGCATCCCAGCTACCCCCGAAGTCTAACACACACGCTCGAAGCATGTCCTCCAGCGTCTGAATCGTCCGCTCGCTCTGACCATCTGTCTGGGGATGGTATGCGGTACTAAAATGCAATTTAGTACCCAGCTCCTCATGGAATTTCTTCCAGAACCTGGAAGTGAAGCGTACATCACGGTCTGAAACAATCGAGATCGGCACCCCATGCCGAGATACCACTTCTCTCACATATATCTCCGCCAACTTCTCCGCTGAAGAACTCTCGCTGATGGCAAGGAAGTATGCACTCCTCGTCAACCTATCCACAATCACCCAAATTGCATCAACTCCCCTGGCAGTCCTCGGCAATTTGGTGATGAAATCCATAGTGATCTGTTCCCACTTCCACTCGGGAATCTCCAATGGCTGTAACTTGCCATGCGGCCTCTGGTGCTCGGCCTTAACCCTACGGCAGGTCAAGCACCTCTCAACGAACCACGCGACGTCCCTCTTCATACAGGGCCACCAATACTCTTTTCTCAAATCCAAATACATCTTCGTAGCACCGGGATGGATCGAGAATTTCGATCTATGAGCCTCTTCCATCAAAGTAATACGCGCACCGCCCACGAACGGTACCCAGATCCGACCCTGAAACGTCTGAAGCCCTCGTCCGTCCTTAAGGAACTCTGAAATTAACCCAACGACCCGCTCTTTCTTCTGCATCTCTGGTCGCACCGCCTCGGCCTGTGCCCCACGAATCGCATCCAATACTGGATTCATCACAGTCAGTCTCAAACATACATCTCGCAATGGAGTACTCTCCGCCCTGCGACTCAATGCATCGGCTACCACATTAGCCTTGCCTGGGTGGTACAGGATCTCACAATCATAATCCTTGACCACATCCAACCACCTCCTCTGACGCATATTTAGGTTGGGCTGATCCATCAAATACTTCAAGCTCTTATGGTCCGTGTATATCGTACATCGAACCCCATACATGTAGTGACGCCAAATCTTGAGAGCGAACACTACTGCCCCCAACTCTAAATCATGCGTGGGATATCTCGCCTCATGAGGCTTCAGCTGCCTCGACGCATAAGCTATCACATGACCCCTCTGCATCAACACTGCACCCAGTCCCGAAATCGATGCGTCGCAATATACTACAAAATCTTCCATCCCTTCCGGGAGAGCTAATACCGGGGCTTCGCACAACCTCTGGCGAAGTGTCTCAAAGGAAGTCTGCTGCTCGGGTCCCCATGAGAATGCAACACCCTTCCGGGTCAATCTGGTGAGCGGCACTGCGATCTTGGAGAAATCCTTAATAAATCTCCGATAGTACCCTGCCAACCCAAGGAAACTCCTGATCTCAGAGGGTGACTTCGGCACCTCCCAACTCATCACCGCCTCAACCTTGGCCGGATCGACCAATATCCCTTCCTGATTAACAACATGTCCTAGAAATTGGACCTCCCGCAACCAGAAGTCACATTTGGAGAACTTTGCATAAAGCTTTTCCGACCTCAATACCTCAAGGACCTCCCTCAAATGCTCCTCATGCTGCTCTCTAGATCTCGAATACACTAGAATGTCGTCGATAAATACAATCACTGACCAATCCAACATCGGCCTGCATACCCTTTTCATGAGATCCATGAACACAACCGGGGCATTGGTGAGCCCGAAAGGCATCACCACAAACTCATAATGCCCATATCGCGTCCTAAACGCTGTCTTCTGGACGTCCTCATCCCGCACTCTCACCTGATGGTACCCTGACCTCAGATCGATCTTGGAGAACCAAGATGCTCCCTGCAACTGATCGAATAAATCATCGATCCTCGGTAACGGGTAACGGTTCTTGACCGTCAACTTGTTCAACTCCCGGTAATCAATGCACATCCGGTGTGAACCATCCTTCTTCTTGACGAACAGAATAGGTGCTCCCTACGGCGAGCTGCTCGGCCGAATGAATCCCTTCCCCAGCAACTCCTGGAGCTGCGAGGACAACTCTTGCATCTCTGGGGGTGCAAGACGATAAGGCACCTTAGCAATAGGCGCGGCCCCCGGAACCAGATCGATACCAAACTCTACTTGCCTCACAGGAGGTACTCCCGGCAGCTCCTCGGGGAAAACATCTGGAAACTCACGCACCACTAGGACCTCCTCAACTGACCTCGGTCTCTCGGGAACCTCCCGCGTATCCATCACATACGCTACAAAACCCTTACAGCCCTGCTGTAGACATTGCCTCGCTCTAGCGGCCGAACAAAAAGCTGATCCCGAACGGGTACCCTCGTCGTACACTGAAAGGACTTCCCCACAATGGTCTCGTATAGTCACCAGCTGACGCTCACAGTCGATGACAGCGCCGAATCGGCTCAACCAGTCCATGCCCACGATGACAAAGACGTCACCCATCGCAATAGGAATCAGGTCAATCGGGAACTCAACCCCGAATATCTCTAGCACGCATCCCCGAAGAACCTCCGTGGCACAAATCACTCTCTCGTCAGCTATAGAAACTCTCAAAGGTCGACTCAGCGACTCACGACTAACGCTGATATGCTGACTAAAGGCTAAGGACACAAAGGACCTACTCGCACCCGAGTCAAATAACACTAAGGCAGGCACAGAGTTCACCAGGAAAGTACCTACGCATATAATAACATAAGCATAACATCTCGACATTAAAATAATTACATGAATTACAGCATACCTGCCACAACATCGGGCGCAGCGCGGACCTCCTCCGCAGTCAGCTGAAAGGCTCTCCCCTAGCCCTCGGGGCCTCGGCCTTCACCGGTCGAGTCGCAGTAGCTCTGGCAGCAGGTGCAGATCCCTGAAGAAGCTGAGGGAACTCGGCCTTCCGATGGCCTGTCTGGTTGCAATGAAAGCAAACCGTAAACCCCTTGGGGCACTCCCTAGCAATGTGCCCCTCCTTGCCACACTTGTAGCAAGCACCAGATCGACATGCCCCATCATGACCCTTGCCGCACTTTCCGCAAGTGCGGCCCTTCGAACCTCCTGTCCTCGAATCAGCGGACTTTATCCGCTTGGCTGTCGGCTGGGACTGAGCCGGTCGCCGGTCCACCCGTTGAGACTCGGCCTCCTCCCTGGCCTGGGTCTCCAACTCGATCTCGCGCTTCCTGGCATTCGCCTGAAGCTCAGCAAAAGTATGGTAGGTGGAGTTTGACATAAACTCCCGGATATCCCTCCTCAACACACCCAAGTATCGGCTCATCCGAGCCTGATCAGTGGACACCAGCTCGGGGCAGAACATCGCCCTCTCATGAAACTTCTGCGTGATCACCGCAACAGAATCAGTACCCTGCTTGAGGGTTAAGAACTCCTGAACCAATCGTTCCCTCTCCACCGGGGGAACGTACTCGTCCCTGAACATAGCAGTAAACCCCTCCCATGTCACTGCTGTAATTTCTGCCAAAGTGAAGTTCGCCGTCACGAACTTCCACCAGTCCTTCGCTCCCAGACGGAGCTGGTTCAAAGCGAACCGTACCCTCAGGTGCTCCAGGCAAGAACAAGTGTAGAAGCACCCCTCTATATCCGCGATCCACCTCATTGCAGCAATCGGATCCTGCGTCCCATCGAACTCTGGTGGCTTCGTGTTGCTGAACTCCCGGAACAGCAACGAGTCACCCCCTTGTGGCCTGGCAGCGGCCACAGCTGCGGTAGCTGCAGCGGCTGCAGCTTCAGTCAATGCGGTGTACCGCTCCTCGAACGTCTCCATCAGGGTGGTCTTAATAGACCCAAACATCTCCGGGATCTCGGCCCGGATCGCCGCAGCTACCTCCTCGTGAATCATCTGACGAATCTCCTCGTCACTCACACCGCTCGAACTCGCTCCGTGGCGTGGTCTAACCATGATGTCTCTGAAATACAACATAAAACTATCAGAGACTCCATCGAGTATAATCGTACTCGATAATGCAACCCTACTCAGTCTCCGATATCCAGGGATTCTTACTTGGGTCTCCCGCTGACCCGGTGTCTTCGGTAGTACGGGCCCAATACTACCGACCACACCGCATCAGCAGTCATCCCAAATCTTCCTCCCCAAACCCCGGATAATGAGTACTCTACTTCTGTTATGCACTATCTACCCGCACACTAGCAAAGCATCTCATATCGGCAAACTTCCCTAGACTAAGGCATCACAAATCAGGCCACTCTAGTCCTATCATGGATACCTAGTCTCCTAGCATGCATAACAATTCATATCATATAATACTGTAAGGTATTTTGGGGATCTTTACCGTTCGGGCGCTGACTGATCGTACACACTGCTTCTTTCTTGCTTACCACAAAACCATTTACAAAAGTTTATGCCTTTATTTAAAAAGTTTTCCTCAAATCCTCGGTTTGAGTTCAGTTACTCCCGAAGGTGCACCCAAATCCCTCAAACCTGGCTCTGATACCAATTGTAACAACGCAAATTTTCAAACAATTTTTTTCATTTTAAAAATAAAGTATTTCCATTCAAGACTATTGGGCTGAAGATAGTTTTGATGTTGCGTCTTTTGGGCTCGTTAATTTAGCCTTGTATTCTCCGGTTTGGGCCTGTCCAACTGAGAGCCTTTTATGTATAGTATTTAACTTAATGCTTGCATGCATATTAGGGTAAGGTTTTTAGAGATTATCGTCATAGCGATTCATACAGAGTACAATATTTTCTTTAATCGTTCTTGTAATCTTCTAATCCTCTACAGTTGATGTTCTTAATCGAGCTCTTCTGAGGATTTTGTTTAATCATTCGACACGTTTGATTCAAGTTGTTTTGTTCTTATCATTGCGTTCTTGTTACTTTATATTCATATACTTGTTCAAGATCTAATCGATCTTCATAGATTAAAAGTTGTTTTAATCCCATCAATTGCTAACGAATGGTGACTTTACAATAAGGAAGGTGGCTTATGTGGAAGGACTCCAACACAACCTCATCAGTGTATCTCAGCTTGTTGGAGGTACAGGTCTCAAAGTCTCATTCGATGATGAAGGTTCTGAAATCATAGAGAAAAAGACAAAGAAAGTGATTCTAAAGTCAGAGCGAAAGGGTGAAATGTTTGCTCTGAACATGAAACCCATCAAAGGAAACCCAGCCATATGTCTGTTATCAAAAGCTCAATCCGACGAAAGCTGGTTGTGGCACAGAAGACTCTCTCATCTCAATTTCAAAGATATCAACCGACTTGTCACTGGAGGTCATGTTAGGGGTCTTCCATTGCTCAAGTTCGACAGAGAGCATTTGTGCGCTGCATGCGAAATGGGAAAGCAGAGTCGTCAAAGTCACCCATCTGTAATCAACACAAAAGTTGTTGAACCACTCGAATTGCTTCATATCGATTTGTGTGGTCCTTCATCTATCGAAAGCATCGGTGGTAGCAAGTATATTCTTGTTATCGTTGATGACTTTTCACGATTTACATGGGTGTTCTTTCTAAAGCTCAAATCTGAAGCGACTCAAAAGCTGAAAGTGTTTATCAAGCAAGAAGTCCAGCTCAAGAAGGTCGTTCGCAACATCAGGAGCGACAATGGTCTTGAATTCAAGAATAGGGAGTTTGAAGAGTTTCTTGCAGAAAAGGGAATTAGTCACAATTTCTCAGCTCCCTACACACCACAACAGAACGGAATAGTCGAAAGACAAAACCGATCCTTGTGTGAAGCTGCCCGAACTATGCTAAGTTTCGCTTCCTTACCTCTTTATTTTTGGGCTGACGCTATTTCTGCTGCTTGTTATACACAGAACATGTCCTATCTCAATAAGCGATTCACGCTCACACCATATGAGATAATAAATAACAGAAAACCCAATGTGAAATTTCTTCATGTGTTTGGCTCAAGGTGTTTCATCTTTAACTCTAAAGAACACCGCAACAAGTTTGATGTCAAAGCCGACGAGGGAATCTTTCTGGGTTACTCACTCACATCCAAGGCGTACAGGGTCCTAAACAAACGTTCAAGAAGGATTGAAGAGACATACTATGTGACCTTCGACGATAGCTATGTCAAGAAGCTACAGGCCATAGATGACACTGCCAGGGAAATCTTTCCTCAAACTGGACAAGTCACAGTCTCAATCGCCAATTTATACGAGAATTTTCTGGAACTCTTTGACGAACCGGAAAAAGCTTCTCTCTCAGAAGCAGGTGCAGCTGACAACAAAGTTGATCATATGAAGCAAATTGTCGAAGATGCTGCAAGAAGAATGCATGAAGGAGAATCGCCCACTGATGAATCTCCATCTAACAATGCTTCAGTCGAGGGGGAGCCAAGTTCTCATGTCGAGGGGGAGCCAAGCTCACAAGTCCAGGGGGAACCACGCTCTACAACTTCAACCGAAAGTCCTTCACCAACCGAAGGTGCCTCTCCAACCGAAGATGCCCCTTCAAACGAATGTACTTCAACGCCTGAAAGTCCAGCACCACAAGAAACCCCTGAACCTCATGTTTCTCAAGACTTATCAATTGAGGGGGAGCATGATGATATGACGCTTGATTATGATAGCCAATCTGAGCCAGAAGAAATGATCGACGCTGAACTAGACCCAACCTTTGATCCGAATTACCCTCCTCTTACCAAATGGACCAGAGATCATCCTATCTCTCAAGTAGTTGGTGATGTATCTGAAAAAGTTCTAACCCGATCTCAACTGAAGGCAAAACAGACATCCTTATTTTCAAAGGTTGAATTCTGTATGTTTAACTCATTTGTATCAAAAGTTGAACCGAAGACAGTGAACACTGCCCTCGATCACTCTGATTGGGTTCAAGTAATGCAAGATGAACTGAACGAGTTTGAAAGGAACAAAGTCTGGCGCCTCATTCCAACTCCTCCAGATGCTTCGGTTGTTGGTCTCAAATGGGTTTTTAGGAACAAAATGGATAAGGAAGGTAATGTCATAAGGAACAAGGCTCGTCTGGTGGTCAAAGGATACTGTCAGGAGGAAGGGATAGATTATGAAGAGATGTTCGCTCCAGTAGCTAGGCTAGAATCTGTTCGAATATTTCTGGCCTATGCTGTTCACAAAAACTTTGAGGTTTTCCAAATGGACGTCAAGTGTGCATTTCTCAATGGAGAACTCGAAGAAACTGTGTATGTGGAGCAACCTCCTGGGTTCGTGAACGAAAAGTATCCAAATCATTGCTATATTCTGGATAAAGCTGTGTACGGCCTCAAACAAGCTCCGAGAGCCTGGTATGAAACGCTTACAAAATTTTTAAAGATGTCTAAATTCAAACAAGGTTCGGTTGACCCAACCTTCTTTCGCAAAAAGGAAGGTAACCACCTTATAATAGTTCAAATTTATGTCGATGACATCATCTTTGGCTCTACGAATCCCAGCTTAACAGCTGAATTCAGAAAGTTGATGGAGACTAAGTTTGAAATGAGCTCAATGGGTCCTATTAATTTTTTCCTTGGTTTAAATATAAGACAGGGACCCGAAGGCATCTTTATCAATCAGGAAGCTTACACGAAGACTCTCCTAGCGAAGTTTGGAATGATGGGAGACTCAAAAGTAAAAGTCCCAATGGCATTCGGCACCAAGCTTACCCCTTCACTAGATAAACCGGCTGTCGATATCACGCTCTATCGTCAAATGATAGGCTCACTGATGTATTTAACTGCTAGCAGGCCTGATATCATGTTTTCTGTGTGTTATTGTGCTCGATTTCAGGCTAACCCACGCGAACCTCACATGCTGGCACTAAAGAACATCCTACGCTATCTCAAGCGAACCACCTCCTTAGGTCTATGGTATCCATCCAATTCAGGCTTCTTCGTTCAAGCCTATTCTGATGCTGACCTTGGAGGATGTGGACTCGACCGTAAAAGCACAACTGGTGGCTGTCAATTTCTTGATGGGAAGTTGGTCAGCTGGCAATCCAAGAAACAAACGTGTGTGTCGCTGTCTACTGCCGAAGCGGAATACATTGCCGCTGCATCCTGCACATCCCAAGTGATTTAGATCCAAAGTCAACTTCGAGACTATAGACTCAATATGAAGAAGATCCCACTATATTGTGACTCTGAAAGTGCAATTAGGATCTGTCATAACCCAGTGCAACACTCTAAAACCAAACACATAGCACTGAGGTATCACTTCATCAAAGATCATGTGGAAGATGGAAATGTCGAAGTTCACTTCGTAAGAACCACTGATCAACTGGCTGACGTCTTTACCAAAGCTCTTCCTGAAGCATCATTCAATAAAATATTGCAAGGGCTAGGTATGATGGAATCAGAGTCAGTACCTCACACTACCTCTCAAACTCAAACGTAAGAAGCGAAACCAACCGAACGTTCGGGTTCGGTTCAATCATCTGACTCGCTCATTACTTCAAAGGTAGTTTTTCTGAGTTGTATATTTTCTTTGTACAAAATTTGTTTTTCTTTGTGTAAAAAGTTTTTCCAAATTGCATATCTAAACTCCTTGGTTTCTTAAAATTTTCCAAAACCGAAACCTCCAGAAGGTTCGGGTTCGGTTTTCCAAAATTTTCCTGAACCGAAACCAACCGAAGGTTCGGGTTCGGTTTTTCAAAATTTTCCTGAACCGAAACCAACCGAACACTCGGGTTCGGTTTTTCAACTTTTTCCCAACCGAAACCAACCGAACGTTCGGGTTCGGTTTTTCAATTTTTTCCAAAGTTTTTTTTTTAAATCGTATTTTTTTAACTCTTTTATAATATTTTTTTAAGTCTTATTTTTTTTTATCTTTTTAAATATCAAAAATCCAAAAATATTTTTTTGTGTGCTCATTTGTTTATGGGGATATATTTGATGACTTACTTAAGTGTCCCTAGAAGCATGCTGCTGTATGTGTCCCAAGCCTCATAAGATTTTGAATAATAGCCTTCATGACCTGGTATACACAAACCTTGTCTTCCCAATAAGGCTAACATATTTATTCTAATCATGAGCTACCTCACTCTTTTCTCACATGAGTTAAGAGTTTCCTGCTTGGTCCTTATGTTCGCAGCAGAGGTACTATGTTTTCTTACACCATCCCCATTACCCTTCTCCATTACATTCGTTTCATCAACGTAACCCTTGAGACTCTCATAAACTACCACTGAGGTTTATGGTTACACAACATCTGTGTTTATGATCTTAGTTTCGTGCCACTACGAGCTGCGTGAAACCCAAAATTCAACACCAACGAATTGACGGTGACCAATTAATTTGATCAAGATTTCACCAATGAATTGACGAATGTACCCTCATGAAATCTCAATTTTTCTTTTGAGTGATTCCCATGAAATTGTTACACACCATAACATTTCTTCCCAAGGGATCCAGTTTTAAATTTTCATATGAGATTTCATATTAATCAAAGCCAATACAAAATCAACTCCAACCTACTTGTTCAACAGACTACACCGGTCTCACAAGTACTTTGTTCACTTTCGTTCTTATATCAAGAATTGAATTGATGAATCAAAGCGAAACCACCCTTAATAAGCCTAATTAAAAGAAGCCTTTCAACATTTATTAATAAATGTTTGATCGTAATTTAACGGGATTCCACACTAACACTTTGAGGTCTCTCTTGACCTTGAAGGAAGAGATTCGTGCCCGGGATCATCAGTTTCGTGTCATTATTGACATCACAGATTATTCTTAAAAGAGTTGCTTTATTTCTTTTTCTTTTTACACTCTTTGCACAAAAATCTTTGATTTTCCAAAATTCCGTTACTAATTATTTACAGGTTGGATTATTACTGGATGGTTAATAATGATGTTGTGGTCAAAAACTATCCACGTGGGTCATTAATTCTTCAATGCCGTTTAAAAAGGGATAAGACGAAAAGGTTGCTGACTCGGCGGGAGTTAAAGGGATAGAAATTCAAACGACGGTACAAAGAAGGCGCGCTTTTTCCGACACTTAAAGGACGCATGTGCGATATTGAAGCGTCATCACTCTGGCATTAGAGGCGCGTGTGGAAATGGAAACGGTTCCTTTCTCTGAACCGATGCTTATTGGACGGCATAATCCTAGGAATCTGACACTCTCTCTCCTACGTGCTCCTCGCACGCCCCAACTGTCACCAATCAGTCACTCAAGAAACCCGCTTCGTATTTCCATAAGAGATTTGAAAAGATTTTTCTCTCTTCTATCTACCACTATAAAAAGCCGTCTACACCACCTTTTACCTCTTTACTGCCTCCATAATTTCCAAAGCAAAAACACTCCCAAACACTCTCCAAACCTGCAACAATGGCTGAATCTTCTTCCGTTCATGCAACTTCTCAGATTCTTCCCATCCGGCCCCAACAATGCCTAGTCATTGATCTGAACCCACTGGCGTATGACTCCTACATGTCGCCAGTCATAGAATGCCTCAAGTACTCCCAGCTTGCTCCTGCACTGTCACGGATCAAAACGGTGCCAATGGTGGCCTTATCTCAGGTCTATGCGACGGCTTACTACGACAAGACCGTCGACAGGGTATTCTTTGAAGTGGCAGAACACAAGACCTCGATTTCTCGCCCCCGTTTCTGCACTATGTTAGGGTTTGCTGCTGACTCATCGCGAGTTCACCCGGAGACGATTCCGGTTGGGATGTTGTACAACATGTTTTACAACATGGGCTACACAGAGGTTCTCACCTCCGTCGCCAAATTTAAGAAGTCCTGCCTACCGCCCCAGTGGAATGGGTTATTTACAGTTCTCTTCAAGGGACTGTCAGAGAGGAGCTCAGGATCTGACGGTGCAAGTCATCTTTTCCTTTCGATAATGTATGGGGTGTACAATGGGATAAACCTGGACTATGGGTTTGTCCTTTGGCAACAGCTGATTCAGAGCCTCTCTTCCTCTTCCCGACACTCTGAGGTGTCGTTGGCCCGGTTCTGGATATTGATCACAAGATGGGCCATAGACAAGTTCAATGTTCCAACAGCCGATGGTGCATCGATGTCTTCTATTGGTACGTTTCATACCAAGAAGATCATCGTATCCGATGCATCAAAATTCTCATTCATTGGCTCTATCCCGGAGTCGATGTATGCCGATGTGCCCGCTGATAGCAGACTCATCAGGACGATCAAGGAGTTTAGGCCAACTGGTCCGAGGGAACTGACACCGGACATGCTGCGATCGATTCATGATGCCGATAAACCGGTGGCCAGGGGCAAAAAGGCAGAGAAAGGGAAGCAAGTGTCCAAAGCTCCAAAGGGACCTTCTCCCAAGAAGCGAAAACAACCGAAGGCTGCTTCATCCCCACAGCCGAAAAGGAGGAAGACCCAACAGAAGCGAAAGCTCGTTATTCCCTCCTCTTCTATCGAATCCGAAGGTGGGAGTTCGGACTCTGAAGGATCACAAGGAGACGAATCTCCTCAACGAGGCAACACACCACCTCGGTCCCCAACCCCAGAGATGGAACTTCATCAATCCCCAGTTCCTTCACCTCCACCCACAATTCCTATTTCCATTCCCACCATAAACCCAACTATTCCCCCAACCTCATTCCCTATACCTCCACCCATATTCACCACATCAACCGAAACACCACCAATTACCGAAACCCCTCCTGTAACCGAACCACCACAAACTCAAACACATACAACCGATCCTACCCATACACAACCACCACCCGAAACTAACCCCCCACCCACTCAACCTGAACCAACCAAACCCATAACACCCCCAGCTTCACCACCACCTCAATCTCCAGAAGACGCCTCCGATGGCGGTGATCAATACCTTGGTGGTGATCACATGAACTTCGATTCGGTCTACTATAGTCCGTTTCAAGTTCAGAGTGATGAGGAGGATGATGCTCCAGTGACACGGAAGCATCTTCGCGAGCTTAACGAGAAGATTGATCAACTTCTCGCCTCCTCTTCCAACCAGCAGTCATCTTTTTCTGAAGCTGCCCTTCAGAAGATCGTTGACGCCTTCTCCAGGGCTCAACATGATTCCGTGGCCTCAGCAACTGCTGCTATCGACGCCTCCACCCGAGCCTGTGAGGCTGCGACCGAAAAAGTCGATAAACTATTCAATGACGCTTCTGTCCTGCTGCAGTCCTTGCAGGAGAGCGCCGAAGCCACTAAGACAACTCTGGAACCAGTTGTTCAACAATTGGCCAAGTTTGTCTCGACGGAGCTGTCTTCGTTCGCTGCTCTCAGACAACATCTTAGCGACGACAACTCGGCACTCCGTGCCTCCATCGATGCCCGCCTGGCAAAGCTACAAGAGGATCTTGCGGCAGAAAATTCACTGATGGACGTCTTGGCGAGTAAGACTACCGCCCTTAAGGTCAAGAGTACGCAGCTTTCCAACTCTCAAGAACAACTGGAAGCTCTTCGATCTGAACGGGAGGTAATCAAATTGTGTGTTTCGGATGTCCACGCAGCATTATCAAACATCCTGGAAGCACATGACCCCATCCTGAACCATTCGATGAGGCGTACCCTCGCTGAAAAGCTCTCCCCGGCCATGGACCTTTTAAGCAAGATTGAAGGCCTATCGAGTTTCGTGTCCATTCCGAAACAAGGGGGAGATGAGTTGAAAGGATCGAAACCTCCTTCCTCCAAAGCTACTCACACAACCGAACCACCCCCAACTGGTCATGCCTCGGGTTCGGGTGTGAAGAACAAGGGCAAAAACATAGCAGAGGGAGGAGATGAAGATGAAGATGAAGATAAGGAGACCATTGCTGACATGTTAAAAAGAAAGAACAGTCGCAATGCTGAAGACGATGCCAGTCGTGTGGCGCGTGAGGCTGAAGAAGCCGAACGAAAGCAAAAAGAAGCCCACGATCTCCTTGAGAGCCGAAAGTTGCTCTTCCCTGCCTGGACCAGGGATCGTATGATAAAAGAGGCCATAGAAACTCCAAGCATATTATGGCTCAAGCCGGTGATATCTTTCGACTGCAACAACACTATCGATTCGCAGTTTGATATGCCGCTGACTCGAAAGGCGTTCATCTTCCACGCCTTCTCTAACATTTTTGAAGTCCCGCATCTGAACGATGAGCTTGATAGGGAGCTTATTGACTTCTACCTGGAGGCCGCTCGCCCTCAATACCTTACATGGAGCGCCCAGAAAATTGTTAATGTTCGGGTGCTGAAGCCTTATGCCGTGGGGAGATTCACAAACGTTAAGTTCAAGCTTATTCGTGGATCTACAAGAACTGCTCACATTATCACCCTGGCGGATCTGCCGAATCTGAATCCTCATGACTAGATAGTCTTGTACAATATCCTGCTGACAGATGAATCTAAATATGGTCTCATCATAGACCATGTCAAAAGGATGTTGGCTTGCTACATCATGGAGGTTGCCCTAATGGATCAGGAGGTCGCCACAGTTTTTAAGAAGAAACCGAAAGTAGCACCAGTGGGATCGGCCAGTGATCTAAACACAATGCAAATGGGTAAGATAGATCCGAGGCGAAACTCAGTGATGTTCACCAGAGCCGAAGGACAGAAATGTCTCTTCGCTTTAGCTGACAAGCACCTTTACACCACAGCTTGCTTGGAACACGTCTTATCAATTATCAAGCGGTGTAAGGAGAATTCGGCTGATGACATGAAGTACTTCAATGATATGATCAATTGGTACATCCGGTTTAGACAGACCATCCTCTCCATAACCAAGTGTCTGTTTAGCACCGTGAAGAAGAAGGTACCAGCTTCAGCTGCCGGCCCAAGTAAAAAGTGAAGGTCTCGCTCCAAATTGACGCAAAGGGGGAGATTGTTGGGCTGAAGATAGTTTTGATGTTGCGTCTTTTGGGCTCGTTAGTTTAGCCTTGTATTCTCCGGTTTGGGCCTGTCCAACCGAGAGCCTTTTATGTATAGTATTTAAGTTAATGCTTGCATGCATATTAGGGTAACGTTTTTAGAGATTGTCGTCATAGCGATTCATACATAGTACAATATTTTCTTTAATCGTTCTTGTAATCTTCTAATCCTCTACAGTTGATGTTCTTAATCGAGCTCTTCTGAGGATTTTGTTTAATCATTCGACACGTTTGATTCAAGCTGTTTTGTTCTTATCATTGCGTTCTTGTTACTTTATATTCATATACCTGTTCAAGATCTAATCGATCTTCATAGATTAAAAGTTGTTTTAATCCCATCAAAAACAAGGCATAAATAATTTAAGTGTCATGTCAAATACAAATTGTCTAAATCCCAAGATCATAAAAACATTCTTCAGTGTGTATCGATCACGCCGGCGCCTTCCCACGGTCCTCGCTAGTACCTGAAACACATACATAACAACTGTAAGCATAAATGCTTAGTGAGTTCCCCAATATACTACTTACGCACATACGCCTTTCCAGGCCCTGACCTTCCGGTCCATGTGTCTCAGGGGACTTCCGTCCCTACTGGGTAAACCTTCCGGTCCTACCCACGCCGACCTTCCGGTCCATAACACAACATATTGCCTTCCGGCCCATAACATATCGCCTTCCGGCCCATAACATATTCGCCTTCCGGCCCATGACATACATAGCACATATAACAAATAACTTACCACATATAGCATACATATCACATAGCATATCTGACCATCCGGTCACACAATCAACCCTTCCGGGTACAGTATAGTGAGAAGACTCACCTCGTGAATACTGGAAGCTAGCAAATCCTGAAATCACTCGTGCTCGATCCGCTGAGCTACAACCTCCCTATAACATCATATATCTCTTATTAACACTTTTATCTTCTAAGTTTAACTGCCCCTAAGAAGTCACACATAGGTCAACTCTGGTCAACGGTCAACGGTCAACGGTCAACGGTCAACTTGACCGGACTCGGCGAGTGCCATGGCGACTCGGCGAGTCTAGACGTCCTCCAATTCTCTAAAACTCCCTTTCTACTCGTCGAGTATCCTCCTTGACCCGACGAGTTACTCCTGGAAGAATCGCGGGGCCACCCCGACTCAACTCGCCGAGTCTGAAGAACAACTCGACGAGTTCCAGTAAATCTTCAAGCTACTCGCCGAGTCTGTTCGTTGAACTCGGCGAGTCCATGCCATGCAACTGCTCAAACTGCATCCTAAGGTCAGAACCGCTCCGACCATTCCTAGGTCTGGCCTTCCTAGGCTGATCCATCACGTAAGGTCCTCATTTCAGTGCTCATAATACACCCTATGATTCATAATTCACATTTTGACCTAAGGCATAAGGATTCAAATCTAAAACCTTCATCAATTCCCAAAATGTACAGGCATGGGACATTCTGGACCTCCAAAGGTCCCAATACAGGGTTACAATCATTTAGGGGAGTAAGGTAACATTCAATCTAGCCACAAAAGGGTTCCATAAACCCTAATTCCATAAACACATCAACATAGCAGAGTATACTCGAATTCTTACCTGGATGATGTACTCTTTGTGTCCCCAATCCTCAGAACGTGACTCCCTTGCTGTTCCTTTAGCCAAGCCCTTCTCTTCCTTGCACAACAACTCTTCTATAATCAACAATGGCCTATAATCTTGCTCCAGATGCACACAATCGATTTAGGGTTCTTCTCAGAAGGCTAAAATGAACAATGACGGCCAATAAGTCCCTTTTATACGTCCCAAACCTGAACGGTTAGGGTTTTCGCTAAACAGCGCAGACTCGCCGAGTCCATATCTGGACTCGTCGAGTCCAGTCGCGAACCCGCGACCAGGTCTGCGATCCTACTCGGCGATTCTAGGCTTCAACTCGCCGAGTCCCCTCTTAAAACACCCCAAAAACATAATTTTAACAATACCTGAGATTCCGGGCTGTTACAATTCTCCCCCACTAGGATCAGACTTCGCCCTCGAAGTCTCACTCTGAGAATAGTTCCGGATGCTGCTCCCGCATCTCACGTTCCGGCTCCCAAGTCATTTCCGATCCCTTCCGGTGTTGCCACTGAACCAACACCAGAGGTACCTCCTTGTTCCTCAGAACCTTGGTCTTCTGGTCCCTGATGGCCACTGGTCTCTCAGCATAATTCAGGCTCGCATCCACCTGAATATCCTCTAATGGAACCACTGCCGACTCATCGGCTATGCACTTCCTCAATTGCGACACATGAAAAGTGTCGTGGATCTGTCCCAACTCCGCTGGCAACTCCAACCGATAGGCTACCCGGCCTATCTTTGCAATCACCCGAAATGGCCCAATATACCGGGGCCCCAACTTGCCTCTCTTCCTGAATCGAATCACTCCTTTGCAAGGAGAGACCTTCAGGAGAACGAAGTCGCCGACTTGAAACTCGAGCTCGGATCGGCGCCTGTCTGCATAACTCTTCTGTCGGCTCTGGGCGGTCAATAACCTCTGTCTAACTTGCTGAATCTGCTCTGCCGTCTGAAGCACGATCTCTGTGCTGCCCATCACTCTCTGTCCCACCTCTCCCCAGCAAATGGGGGTCCGACACCTCCTACCATACAACAGCTCAAAAGGTGGCATACCAATGCTCGAATGATGACTGTTGTTGTAGGAAAACTCTGCCAAGGATAAATACGCATCCCAGCTACCCCCAAAGTCTAACACACACGCTCGAAGCATGTCCTCCAGCGTCTGAATCGTCCGCTCGCTCTGACCATCTGTCTGGGGATGGTATGCGGTACTAAAATGCAATTTAGTACCCAGCTCCTCATGGAATTTCTTCCAGAACCTGGAAGTGAAGCGTACATCACGGTCTGAAACAATCGAGATCGGCACCCCATGCCGAGATACCACTTCTCTCACATATATCTCCGCCAACTTCTCCGCTGAAGAACTCTCGCTGATGGCAAGGAAGTATGCACTCCTCGTCAACCTATCCACAATCACCCAAATTGCATCAACTCCCCTGGCAGTCCTCGGCAATTTGGTGATGAAATCCATAGTGATCTGTTCCCACTTCCACTCGGGAATCTCCAATGGCTGTAACTTGCCATGCGGCCTCTGGTGCTCGGCCTTAACCCTACGGCAGGTCAAGCACCTCTCAACGAACCACGCGACGTCCCTCTTCATACAGGGCCACCAATACTCTTTTCTCAAATCCAAATACATCTTCATAGCACCGGGATGGATCGAGAATTTCGATCTATGAGCCTCTTCCATCAAAGTAATACGCGCACCGCCCACGAACGGTACCCAGATCCGACCCTGAAACGTCAGAAGCCCTCGTCCGTCCTTAAGGAACTCTGAAATTAACCCAACGACCCGCTCTTTCTTCTGCATCTCTGGTCGCACCGCCTCGGCCTGTGCCCCACGAATCGCATCCAATACTGGATTCATCACAGTCAGTCTCAAACATACATCTCGCAATGGAGTACTCTCCGCCCTGCGACTCAATGCATCGGCTACCACATTAGCCTTGCCTAGGTGGTACAGGATCTCACAATCATAATCCTTGACCACATCCAACCACCTCCTCTGACGCATATTTAGGTTGGGCTGATCCATCAAATACTTCAAGCTCTTATGGTCCGTGTATATCGTACATCGAACCCCATACATGTAGTGACGCCAAATCTTGAGAGCGAACACTACTGCCCCCAACTCTAAATCATGCGTGGGATATCTCGCCTCATGAGGCTTCAGCTGCCTCGACGCATAAGCTATCACATGACCCCTCTGCATCAACACTGCACCCAGTCCCGAAATCGATGCGTCGCAATATACTACAAAATCTTCCATCCCTTCCGGGAGAGCTAATACCGGGGCTTCGCACAACCTCTGGCGAAGTGTCTCAAAGGAAGTCTGCTGCTCGGGTCCCCATGAGAATGCAACACCCTTCCGGGTCAATCTGGTGAGCGGCACTGCGATCTTGGAGAAATCCTTAATAAATCTCCGATAGTACCCTGCCAACCCAAGGAAACTCCTGATCTCAGAGGGTGACTTCGGCACCTCCCAACTCATCACCGCCTCAACCTTGGCCGGATCGACCAATATCCCTTCCTGATTAACAACATGTCCTAGAAATTGGACCTCCCGCAACCAGAAGTCACATTTGGAGAACTTTGCATAAAGCTTTTCCGACCTCAATACCTCAAGGACCTCCCTCAAATGCTCCTCATGCTGCTCTCTAGATCTCGAATACACTAGAATGTCGTCGATAAATACAATCACTGACCGATCCAACATCGGCCTGCATACCCTGTTCATGAGATCCATGAACACAGACGGGGCATTGGTGAGCCCGAAAGGCATCACCACAAACTCATAATGCCCATATCGCGTCCTAAACGCTGTCTTCTGGACGTCCTCATCCCGCACTCTCACCTGATGGTACCCTGACCTCAGATCGATCTTGGAGAACCAAGATGCTCCCTGCAACTGATCGAATAAATCATCAATCCTCGGTAACGGGTAACGGTTCTTGACCGTCAACATGTTCAACTCCCGGTAATCAATGCACATCCGATGTGAACCATTCTTCTTCTTGACGAACAGAATAGGTGCTCCCCACGGCGAGCTGCTCGGCCGAATGAATCCCTTCCCCAGCAACTCCTGGAGCTGCGAGGACAACTCTTGCATCTCTGGGGGTGCAAGACGATAAGGCACCTTAGCAATAGGCGCGGCCCCTGGAACCAGATCGATACCAAACTCTACTTACCTCACAGGAGGTACTCCCGGCAGCTCCTCGGGGAAAACATCTGGAAACTCACGCACCACTGGGACCTCCTCAACTGACCTCGGTCTCTCGGGAACCTCCCGCGTATCCATCACATACGCCACAAAACCCTTACAGCCCTGCTGTAGACATTGCCTCGCCCTAGCGGCCGAACAAAAAGCTGATCCCGAACGGGTACCCTCGCCGTACACTGAAAGGACTCCCCCACTATGGTCTCGTATAGTCACCAGCTGACGCTCACAGTCGATGACAGCGCCGAATCGGCTCAACCAGTCCATGCCCACGATGACACAGACGTCACCCATCGCAATAGGAATTAGGTCAATCGGGAACTCAACCCCGAAAATCTCTAGCACGCATCCCCGAAGAACCTCCGTGGCACAAATCACTCTCTCGTCAGCTATAGAAACTCTCAAAGGTCGACTCAACGACTCATGACTAACGCTGATATGCTGACTAAAGGCTAAGGACACAAAGGACCTACTCGCACCCGAGTCAAATAACACTAAGGCAGGCACAGAGTTCACCAGGAAAGTACTTACGCATATAATAACATAAGCATAACATCTCGACATTAAAATAATTACATGAATTACAGCATACCTGCCACAACATCGGGCGCAGCGCGGACCTCCTCCGCAGTCAGCTGAAAGGCTCTCCCCTAGCCCTCGGGGCCTCGGCCTTCACCGGTCGAGTCGCAGTAGCTCTGGCAGCAGGTGCAGATCCCTGAAGAAGCTGAGGGCACTCGGCCTTCCGATGGCCTGTCTGGTTGCAATGAAAGCAAAACGTAAACCCCTTGGGGCACTCCCTAGCAATGTGCCCCTCCTTGCCACACTTGTAGCAAGCACCAGATCGACATGCCCCATCATGACCCTTGCCGCACTTTCCGCAAGTGTGGCCCTTCGAACCTCCTGTCCTCAAATCGGCGGACTTTATCCGCTTGGCTGTCGGCTGGGACTAAGCCGGTCGCCGGTCCACCCGCTGAGACTCGGCCTCCTCCCTGGCCTGGGTCTCAAACTCGATCTCGCGCTTCCTGGCATTCGCCTGAAGCTCAGCAAAAGTATGGTAGGTGGAGTTTGACATAAACTCCCGGATATCCCTCCTCAACACACCCAAGTACCGGCTCATCCGAGCCTGATCAGTGGACACCAGCTCGGGGCAGAACATCGCCCTCTCATGAAACTTCTGCGTGATCACCGCAACAGAATCAGTACCCTGCTTGAGGGTTAAGAACTCCTGAACCAATCGTTCCCTCTCCACCGGGGGAACGTACTCGTCCCTGAACATAGCAGTAAACCCCTACCATGTCACTGCTATAATTTCTGCCAAAGTGAAGTTCGCCGTCACGAACTTCCACCAGTCCTTCGCTCCCAAACGGAGCTGGTTCAAAGCGAACCGTACCCTCAGGTGCTCCGGGCAAGAACAAGTGTAGAAGCACCCCTCTATATCCGCGATCCACCTCATCGCAGCAATCGGATCCTGCGTCCCATCGAACTCTGGTGGCTTCGTGTTGCTGAACTCCCGGAACAGCAACGAGTCACCCCCTGTGGCCTGGCAGCGGCCACAGCTGCGGTAGCTGCAGCGGCTGCAGCTTTAGTCAATGCGGCGTACCGCTCCTCGAACGTCTCCATCAGGGTGGTCTTAATAGACCCAAACATCTCCGGGATCTCGGCCCGGATCGCCGCAGCTACCTCCTCGTGAATCATCTGACGAATCTCCTCGTCACTCACACCGCTCGAACTCGCTCCGTGGCGTGGTCTAACCATGATGTCTCTGAAATACAACATAAAACTATCAGAGACTCCATCGAGTATAATCGTACTCGATAATGCAACCCTACTCAGTCTCCGATATCTAGGGATTCTTACTTGGGTCTCCCGCTGACCCGGTGTCTTCGGTAGTACGGGCCCAATACTACCGACCACACCGCATCAGCATTCATCCCAAATCTTCCTCCCCAAACCCCGGATAGTGAGTACTCTACTTCTGTTATGCACTATCTACCCGCACACTAGCAAAGCATCTCATATCGGCAAACTTCCCTAGACTAAGGCATCACAAATCAGGCCACTCTAGTCCTATCATGGATACCTAGTCTCCTAGCATGCATAACAGTTCATATCATATAATATTGTAAGGTATTTTGGGGATCTTTACCGTTCGGGCGCTGACTGATCGTACACACTGCTTCTTTCTTGCTTACCACAAAACCATTTACAAAAGTTTATGCCTTTATTTAAAAAGTTTTCCTCAAATCCTCGGTTTGAGTTCAGTTACTCCCGAAGGTGCACCCAAATCCCTCAAACCTGGCTCTGATACCAATTGTAACAACGCAAATTTTCAAACAATTTTTTTCATTTTAAAAATAAAGTATTTCCATTCAAAACAAGGCATAAATAATTTAAGTGTCATGTAAAATACAAATTGTCTAAATCCCAAGATCATAAAAACATTCTTCACTGTGTATCGATCACGCCGGCGCCTTCCCAAGGTCCTCGCTAGTACCTGAAACACATGCATAACAACTGTAAGCATAAATGCTTAGTGAGTTCCCCAATATACTACTTACGCACATACGCCTTTCCAGGCCCTGACCTTCCGGTCCATGTGTCTCAGGGGACTTCCGTCCCTACTGGGTAAACCTTCCGGTCCTACCCACGCCGACCTTCCGGTCCATAACACAACATATTGCCTTTCGGCCCATAACATATCGCCTTCCGGCCCATAACATATTCGCCTTCCGGCCCATGACATACATAGCACATATAACAAATAACTTACCACATATAGCATACATATCACATAGCATATCTGACCATCCGGTCACACAATCAACCCTTCCGGGTACAGTATAGTGAGAAGACTCACCTCGTGAATACTGGAAGCTAGCAAATCCTGAAATCACTCGTGCTCGATCCGCTGAGCTACAACCTACCTATAACATCATATATCTCTTATTAACACTTTTATCTTCTAAGTTTAACTGCCCCTAAGAAGTCACACATAGGTCAACTCTGGTCAACGGTCAACGGTCAACGGTCAACTTGACCGGACTCGGCGAGTGCCATGGCGACTCGGCGAGTCTAGACGTCCTCCAATTCTCTAAAACTCCCTTTCTACTCGTCGAGTATCCTCCTTGACCCGACGAGTTACTCCTGGAAGAATCGCGGGGCCACCCCGACTCAACTCGCCGAGTCTGAAGAACAACTCGACGAGTTCCAGTAAATCTTCAAGCTACTCGCCGAGTCTGTTCGTCGAACTCGGCGAGTCCATGCCATGCAACTGCTCAAACTGCATCCTAAGGTCAGAACCGCTCCGACCATTCCTAGGTCTGGCCTTCCTAGGCTGATCCATCACGTAAGGTCCTCATTTCAGTGCTCATAATACACCCCATGATTCATAATTCACATTTTGACCTAAGGCATAAGGATTCCAATCCAAAACCTTCATCAATTCCCGAAATGTACAGGCATGGGACATTCTGGACCTCCAAAGGTCCCAATACAGGGTTACAATCGTTTAGGGGAGTAGGGTAACATTCAATCTAGCCACAAAAGGGTTCCATAAACCCTAATTCCATAAACACATCAACATAGCAGAGTATACTCGAATTCTTACCTGGATGATGTACTCTCTGTGTCCCCAATCCTCAGAACGTGACTCCCTTGCTGTTCCTTTAGCCAAGCCCTTCTCTTCCTTGCACAACAACTCTTCTATAATCAACAATGGCCTATAATCTTGCTCCAGATGCACACAATCGATTTAGGGTTCTTCTCAGAAGGCTAAAATGAACAATGACGACCAATAAGTCCCTTTTATACGTCCCAAACCTGAACGGTTAGGGTTTTCGCTAAACAGCGCAGACTCGCCGAGTCCATATCTGGACTCGTCGAGTCCAGTCGCGAACCCGCGACCAGGTCTGCGATCCTACTCGGCGAGTCTAGGCTTCAACTCGCCGAGTCCCCTCTTAAAACACCCCAAAAACATAATTTTAACAATACCTGAGATTCCGGGCTGTTACACATTTCTTCGGAAATGGTTTGATTATATCATCATCATACTTTTGGGAACAAATTCCGTAACATTATTCTTTAAAGAAGATACTCTGATTTTTAAATAAAACATAAGCAAATCGGTCTTTTCTAGCTGTGAAATTGAAGATGTCACAGATCCAGTGTTCGAGAACTCATTGAACTCTCACAAGCCCTTCAATATCATCCATAACACTATTCATCACCAATCACAATAGCTTCTGGGTTTCCAAAAACATCAAGTTGACTAGAAAATAAGAATAAAAGAAAGATAAATATAACGAAGTAGAAAAAGGCAAAGAATTTACCAGCTTGGTTACCTACTTAATCGGAGAAGGAGGTCGGTGTTCTCGATGGTAGGGGTTCCCTCTACCCAAAGAAATACATCCAAAACAGATTGCAAACATCAGTTTTTTTAGAAATCACAATTCAAAAATTACAAATCATAAGCAAGCCATCGGTTCAAATAAAATGCAAAGAAATACCTCCAAGCAGATTGCAAACATAAATTTTTCAAAAATGGCATACACAAAATCAATTACCCAAAACTGAATACATAAAAAAAAATGAGTTCATTAGAAGAAAATTAAACTTAAGGGTTGATTGGAGAATGAGAATCGTCCATGGTTCGAGTATGGTGATCGATTGGAGAAAAAAATTATCCAAGGTCATGGGTCTGGAATTTTGATGATCGATAATGGACAGTTTAGGGCTCGACCCATAGAGAGTTTAGGGCTCGATGTAAAATGGAATTGGGTACCATTATGGTTGATGTTTGTATTGTGCGTCAGATTGATGATGGTGGGCATGGGGGGTTCCTTTTCCTGGCATCATGAAGGAGTCGATGGTGAAGATTGAAGAAGCAATTTAAGGGAAAAATAAAACGGATTCAATCATATAAGCAATTTCCTTATATATATTAGATCTTAATTTAGGTGTATAAAAGAAAATTATCAATATACTCTTATTGAGGTTTTTGAAATGATTGGTTTACAATAATTCTTATATCCACACAATAGATAATTACAATAAATAAACATCTCCCTCTCCCTCTCTCTCTCTTTCTCTCTCTCTCTCTCTCTCTCTCTCTCTCTATATATATATATATATATATATATATATATATATATATATATATATATATATATATATATTCACTAGACCTGGCAATTCGTGTATTCGTGTCATGAAAACGTGTCAGCCATGAATTTGACACGATACGATTACATGATGAAAAATAAGCTTTATCTCAAATTTTAAGATGTATCCGTGTCGTGTATTCGTGTCGTGTCGTGTCTCTCACAGATTCGTGTCTTCGTGTCTGAAATTGCCAGGTCTAATATTCACCAAAAAGTTTTAGAAAAAAAACAAAACTAAATATAAATATAATCATTTTTTTTCAAGTGAGTTCATACAAACATATATATATATATATATATATATATATATATATATATATATATATATATATATATATATATATGCGATTTTATTGTTTCTAAAATCAAAAAAGAATCTCAAATTATTTTTTTTATATGTATTTCTATTGTTTTTTATTTTATTTTATGGTTTTTATGGTTTCTATAAGATCCCAAAAATCAGAGTAAAATTTTTCATTTTTAAATCCAAGCCCAAAATCATAAATGCTTACAAAACACTATTTACAAAAGTTATAATTACAAATCAGAGTATCCCAAAATCGAATATCTTAAAATCTCAAAGATGTGCACGATCAAGCTTTCGCCTTGCCCCGGTCATCTGAAGTACCTGAAACCATAACAAACAACTATAACCACAGAACTTAGTGAGTTCCCCCAAAGTACCACCACAGAACATACAAAAAACAACATGCATACATGATCCTTCAGCATGAATGGACCGCCTCGTAGGGCCTACAACCTATCTAGATCATTCTTAGAGCTTTCAGCATGGATGGACCGCCTCACTAGGCCTACAACCAATTTGGACCGCTCTCCGGGCCTTCGGCCTGACTGAACCGCCTCACCGGGCCTACAACTTTTCTGGACTGCTCTCCGGGTATCTTGGCCTTTAATACAAAGCGCAACCGCCTCAACCCAATCGACCCAATCACATCAACATATACCATAACAATCAATAGCCGGTAAGTACAGATAGTCATACAAATATACATATCACTACCACATAGCAACATCCTATATACCAAGATACAGATCTAACGGATCACTACAACATATCAACATCCTATATATCAGGATACATATCTAACAGATCATTATAACATAGCAACATCCTATATACAAAATACAGATCTAACAAATCACTACAACATAGCAACATCCTATATACCATGACACAAATCCAGTGGGCTGGCCTTGGTGCCTTCGACCCACAAGTACATTGAGGAAAACTGACATGAATCGAAGAACCTTGAAACACTGAGATATGCTCCCTTTTGCACTGCTTGCTCGTGCGAATCCACTAACATTATCACCAGATAAAATTTTAATCAATAACTCAAAATCCTCAAGTTTGACCCAAAGTCAAACTTGATTAAAAAGTCAACGGTCAACAAAAGTCAACAAAATTCAAAGTCCAATGCAGTTGAGTACGCCCAACGTACACAATCTCAGCCTAGAACGCTAAGCGTACTCCTAGGTACGCCCCACATACACGAGTTGGTTCCAATATTCCCATTAAGCACTTTATCCTTTAAGGACTTTGCCCATAGCTCAGATCTAGACTCAAAACATTGACTTAAGTCATAAAGTTTCCACCTTTATGACTTACCATGTCTAGAAAAGGTCCAAAAGCTAAAACCCTAACTTATGTATCCATTAAGACAACTTAACTCTTGAATGGAAGGGATAGAAGGACCAAGATCACATTTTTATGGTTCCTAATAGCTCCATAATGGATAAAGTTTACAACTTTATCCATTAGAATGTTCCAAACTACCAAGATCTAGTCTTTTAAGTTTCAAAGGGACCAAAAGTGCATCTTTCTTACTTAATTCATCAAGTTCAAGTCTCCTACCTTCAGATTTGAATCAAATTGATGTTTAGATGGGTAAAGTTTCCAAATTTATCCATAACAAGGTCACAAACTTTCAAGATCTAAACATGATGCACTAAAGTGACCAAAAGCTCATAACATTCAAATCTAGCCAGATCTAACAAATACATCATCAAGATTCAAGCTTTATACCTCCAGAAGAAAGATGAAGGTGAACATGGTCTGGATCTACAAGCTTCAATGCAACCAACACTTCTTCAATGAGATCCTTCTTCGACATGATGCACCAAGAACACTCTAAAGTTCTCAAAAGCTCAAGGATCTCATAGATGGGGATAGGGTTTCGATATTAGGGTTAGAGAGGATGGAGGCTAAAAGAAATAAGGGTTTGGGGAAGTTAAGGAGCTTAAATAGGGCTTAAAACCCCAAAATTAGGGTTTATGTCCTAGTCGTGTACGCCCAACGTACCATGTTAAGCCTTCACGATCTGCCTTGTCTAGGATGCCTCGCATACTCCTTGTACGCCTAGTGTACTAGGCTACACCTAAAACCCTCCAAGCTTCGAATGGTCATAACTTATTCGTTTCAACTCCGATTTCGACGATCTTTATATCCACATAAAGGTATTGAAGAGCCTCATTATATTATCTAAATATCTTGGACTAAAAACTTCGCAAACAAAAATCCATATTTCATGCAAGAAGTTCGAAACATCACTTTTCTTGTTTTACCATTTTACTCCAAAACACAAACCAAGGCCCTTACGTGTTTTCCATTGAACCCCTTATATATATATATATATATATATATATATATATATATATATATATATATATATATATATAGACACACACACACACACAGTAGTTGTGAGACCTATGTATTATATGAGTTTATTAAAAATAATAAACAAACATAAATATAAAACAATTTAGAAATTTTAAATTTATAAGAAAAAAGAAAAATATTTAATTATTAAAAATGAAGTGCTTATTTATCTTTTAAATTTAAACTAATAATTTAAATAAATAAACAACTAAAATAATTGGATTCAATTTAGAAATTTAGAAATTTAGAAATTATAAGGAAAATGTAGGGATGAGAAAAGGAACCGACCTGACTAGAACCGGCCCGAACCGGACCCGACCCAGGAACCAAAGTCGGCCGAAATTAAGAATCAAACCGGACCGCCGATTCTACCGGTTCCTAGTTATTATCGGTTGTTGACATGTCTTCAATGTTGGAACCGGTCCTCGAGAAACAACAAAATATGAATCAGGTTTTTGCCGGTTCCAACCGGTTCTAAAAATCCACAAGAATATCTTCTTGGTCCCGGTTCGATCGGTTCTATCCGGTTCCGATTCCGGCCGATTCCCCGGTCCAAATGCTCATCCCTAGGAAAAGAGTAAGGTTGTGTTTGATATGCGTCTGACCGAGTCAACTCAGATGTTTTTGGTTGACTCGGTTGTGACATCCCCAAAATTACGGCCAGAAAAGACCGATTTTGTTTATGCTTTATAAAAATCAGAGTACTTCATTTTATAAAAAGATTGCGGAATTTGTTCCCAGAAAAACATGGTAAATACGTTATTAAAACATTTTCGAAGAAATGTATTTATTTCATTTTAAAATGTTTGGGATGTCATCGTTAATACCGAAACATAAGCATAAACAGAACTTACAATGATTTACACTAGTGATCTACATCTCTTTTAAATCTCTCAGTGTAATGTCACTTCACTTCGTCACCTGTGATATACATAAATTGAGTGGGTCAAGTTGGAAAACCTGGTGAGTACATAGGGTTTTCAACCCACAATAATATAATTATTATGTTCAATCAAACAATCAACCCAATTACCCATCCCCATTATCTTCTTTACTCTTTAAGGATTTAACCTAAGAGTCATCTATCCTGCATTCGTTTATTCCGAAGTCCCTTACTTCCAGGGTTATGGGACTGGCACTAAATCCATAGCTGCCAATGTTCGTTCATAAAGCACTAATTCCATAGCTGCTATAGTCTATTCATCGGGTACTAAATCCATAGCTACCAGTCTTTATCTAATAGGTACGAAGTCCATAGCTACCAATGTTCAACAGGTACTAAGTCCATAGCTACCAATTCCTACAGGTACTAAATCCTTAGCTACCAGCGTCTAACTAATAGGTACTAAGTCCATAGCTACCAATTCCCAATAGGTACTAAATTCATAGCTACCAACGTCTAAAAGGTACTAAGTCCATAGCTACCGGTGTTTGTCCCATAGGCACTAAGTCTGTAGCTGCCAATGTATACTCACGTCATCTTCTATCTCTCATCATTCATCTACCAATCTCATACCCAACATTTTCGTATATATAAAATACGTATACAATTTAAGTCCTTTAAAACATGTATAAAACGTTCAACCAGGATAGACAGTAAGTATTCAGATAATGTGCACACATAGCACGTAGTTTATATAAAATACTTCATATCTATGTGTAAGATGAAAGTAACTATGCACTCACTTGAGAAGGTGGTGACTTGGTACTCGGACAGCGCTTCGTTTACTTTAAAATAATTTCCTTCGACGAAACCTAGTATTATTACCACTAGATTTTAGTCTAATATTTACCGTGACTAATTATTAGTCTTATTATTATTATTATATAAGCGTTTAAACAATACTTTCCAACCACTATGTACAAACAGGGGCCAGACATAAAACACCGGAGGGCAGGACCATTTTGGCATATAGCACTTCTGAAATCCAACAACCCTATGCGGCCCTTTAAACCAGATTCCCCGTACCGCGAGTAGTTAAAAAGATATTATAACGACACTTATATAAGTCATAATAATAGCTCAAATATTTATTATAAATTTATAATAACAATACTAATTTTAAATATAAACTATATTTAAAATAGGGTAACCATAACTTACTTACAAGGGGATTTTAGCTAGGAGTCGGGCTCTGTAGGGGCAGAACTTCGTCGCTAAATCTTTCTAAGAAAGATTCGTGCAACGCTTCAGCGCTCACCTTACTATACTAAAACTACAGAAAGAGAAGTCGAATCACGAGGGACCGAAATGCTCGGGGGATAAGGAGAGAAAGACTCTTGAATCAAGAGAATGGTGCAAGAAATATGAGAGCCCAAGCCTCTTATTTATAGTAATTGAATTTACAAAAACTACCCCCCATAATTACTTAATGACCTTATAGTTATATAAACAACTAAACACCCCTTTATAATACTATTTTAAATAGATTTAAAAATATTTGTACTAAACTAATGTCGAAAGAACTCAACATTAGTCTTATAATGACCGCATCGTCGATACCTTTCTAATGATATATACATATGTGTGTATATATATATATATATATATATATATATATATATATATATATATATATATATATATGTGTGTGTGTGTACGTATATATGATTTATACTTTATTTTAATACGTAAATATGCTATTATAATTTGTAACTCGTTCATACGAACTCCGTTTTTGACGTTCTTTATATCCATGCGTAGGTGGAGACGCACTCTACAACTTTCTTTTAGACTCCTTCGGCTAATTTTGAATTTATTTTTAAAGTTATATTTTTAACAGGCCGGGACAGGATTGGTCCGTTATAATCTCATAACTTCTTCGTCCGATGTCCATTTTCGTCTGTCTTTTTATTGTTACGCTACTAATAATGAGATCTTCAATTCTCGTTTAGGTTGTCTCGGCTAAAAATAGCTCGATCTAATATTCGAATTTCGGACTGTACACTGCTAATCCGAAACTTCGAAAAATCGTAACTTCTTCATACGAAGTCAAATTTGGGCGTTCTTTTTATCGAAGTTCTTAGTTTAACATATTCTACGACTTTCGTTTAGAGCGCTAAATCTAAATCTCGCTCTATCATAAATTTACTATTTACGCTTCCCGGCGCCGTGCCGGTTCCGACGCGAAACTTCGACGGGTCATAACTTCTTCGTTATAACTCGGATTTCGGCGTTCTTTATATGTACGGAAACCCTGTGACATATTCTACAACTTGGTTAAGATTATTTATTCTAAATAATCTTTTTGTCGAAAAGTCGTTTTCGACCCCTATTGCCTCTAAATTGACTAGCCCGGATCTGCGGGCGTTACATCGGTCAGCTAAAGCTGTTTGATAAATTAATTTTGGACGACCGACTCATAAAGCCAAGTCTGGCTTGGTAAGAAGATGGAAACTGACTGACTGAGAAACAGAGAAGTGTTTCCAATTGTCCCCATGCGATACATTCCTCTTCCGTTCCCAATTCTTCTCCTCGTTCATGCCTCCAATTGATTGTCGATGATTTGAGCATCTGCCTCCCACCAATCGACGCCTTCTCTCGTTCTTATCAGGTACGCCTTATACATCTTCTCATCAGGTACACCGATCAAAGATTTCTAAATCTTGGTTTACTTGTTTCCTCGTTCCTTAGCAGCCACCATCTACATAATAATATTAAATTAGAACTCTGATTAAAGTATTGGATTCGGTTGTTGGATATATTCCATTTATTGTTATTTATTTAGAAAAATCACAAGCTTTTAATGTTTTAATAATAATTTTTATCGTCTTATTGCTATTCTCAATTGGATTTTTGATGTTATGTTCCAATTTTTTGTTCTCCTGTTCATGTTTGTTGTCCTCTCCCTGTCGACTTTTCAGGTACTACAATAGTTTTTTTTTTTTTTCAAAAATCACTTTTTTTTTCAAAATCTGATTATCTTCTTTTCAATTTACTTGTTATAAAATCTGATTTGGGTTTTGCTACAAGATTGTTTATTGTTAGTTTGATCGGCAATGAGAATTGTTTTCTTTTATTGATATGTGTTATGAAATCATATGTATATTTGCTAAAAATCAGCTTTATTTGTTGAAATTGGATGTTAACATGTGCTGGAAATCACATTTTCAACTGAAAATAGATCTATATAGAGTAAAAGGGTAAAATGATAATTTTTTATTTATGGTTTTTGAATGATTTTTGTTACTTGTGTGTGTAAAAGGGTAAAATCGTCATTTTTTATTTATGGTTTTTGAATGATTCTTGCATGTTCTTGATATGTTCTTGTTCTTGATATTGGTTTGGATGAATTATGCAACTAGTATTTGGTTTGAAATACCATGTTCTAGATTCTTCAATTTCATCCATGACTTGCTTAAATTGATTGATGAACGTGAATATGGTAAATGAATGGATTGTTTGAATTGTTGAAAAACAATGAATTTATTTATAACCTTATAAAAACAATGATTTCTTTTATAACTTTTATTTGGATTTTTAAATGATTTTTGTGTAATTTATATTTTTATGATATTTTTTCTATAACTCTTCAGCAACTTCATGCATCATTATATAGAGCAGCAGGGTAAAATGGTAATTTTTCATCAGTCAGCACATTCAGTCAGATGTATAACCAAACAACAGAATTTCTTATTCAGTTAGGATTTCTCATCTAGACAAACCTTTCTCGGTCAGCACTTTCTTAATCAGCAATTGTCAAACGGGACCTAAATTACACAAATGCTCCCTATGGTGTGGGGTAATTTGCGTGCTTGGTCCCTAACTTATTTTTTAACTCATAAGGTCCCTATTGTTTGTTTTTGTTACATGCTTTGTCCCTGCTATTTGTTTTTGTTACGCTCTGGGTCTCTCTCTTACCTAAAAAAAACTAGGGTAAATTACACCATTCGTTCCTCGTGCATGTGCCGAAAAGCACGTTTAGTCCATATTTTCAAAAATTAACTCGGACCGTCCCTTATATCGTAGAAAGGTGCATGCTTCATCCCTCGTTAGTTAAAATCTGTATGTTTCATCCCCTGTGAGACTTGCAATGACCAAAATGCCCTTTGTAATTTCTTTTTCATTTTTTTTAATATTTTTGATTATTTTTAATTATTAAAAAATATTTTACATGCTCTACAACACCATTGAAAACCTGCACACCACCACCGGAAACATAGACAACCACCACCATAAATCTGCTCTCAGCTCACCTCACCCCCTTCGAACACCACCTATCATCGCTCAATCATCACTACCAGAAAACCCAAAAAATATTAACAAACCAATTATTATGCAAACAAGCCAAAATTAGGGCAAAATCAAAATGGGGAAGACAACGTTCTTCTTCGACCAGACGTCGTCGTCCCCCTCCACCTTCGACCAGACTTCATTAACCCCTTCTATCTCCTTCATTTCTAAATCAAACATCTCCTGTGCCAACACCTAAAAGAGTTCGAAGAGACGATCTCTGGAGTGCATATCGATGGAGTGCAGATCCACGAAGTGCAAATCCATTACTTACAACGTCAGTGGCTTGCGGGGGAGGACAGTGGTGGATTAGAGGCGACACATGGAGGATTTTATTTCAGTTCCAGAAAACCTATCTCCTTGATCTCCTATTCCTCTTCCTCTCATCGATTTTGTTTCCCTCAACTTATTTCTCTCTCTGATCAGTGGGTTTAGAGGAGAAAGAGGGAGGATTTTTTTTACCGGAAACCACCCTAAACACCACCAGCTCCGTCGGATATGAAACTCCCATCTGGAACACAGATTTGAACCGCCACTAGCTTCTTTCTCTCTCTGTTATTGCTTTTTTTCTACACCGTGCATTGAGGGTGTATGGTTTCATGATCTCGTCAGAATAGCTTCAGGGGTGTCGATCATTAGAGAGGAAGATGAGTTTGAAAGGAAGATGAATGGGTGGAAAAGAGGGATAGAATATGGGAAAGGGAAAGGAGGGGTGGGTGGATTTGGACATAATATTTTTTATTTTTCTTTTTTGTTACAAATATAAAATGATAAATAAATTCAATTAAATTAAAAAACAAATTATTAAGGGCAAAATAGTCATTTTATGTCAATAGGGACTAAGCGTGCAAGAAAAAACAAACCTAGGGACGGTCCGAGTTAATTTTTGAAAATAGGGACTAAGTGTGCTTTTTGGCACATGTACGAGGGACGAATGGTGTAATTTACCCAAAAAAAACTATTACTTAAATAGGGAAAAATTGTGGGCTAGACAAGGTAAAGTTAGAGAGGTGGGTTTGGGGGAGTGTTTATTTAAATAAATTAAAAAATCAAGGGAAAAATAGTCTTTATAGGTAAGACAGGGACCAACGTGTAACAAAAACAAACAGTAGGGACCTTCCGAGTTAAAAAAATAAGTTAGGGACTAAACACGCAAATTACCCTAAACCATAGGGACCATTCGTGTAATTTACTCCTAGGAAAATACATTAATGAATTGGATATACATTTATTATTACATTTATTACATTTAAGTATTACATTAAATTTAATAAGATGAAAAAAACAACAAAATGACACATAGATATAATTTAACAAAATATGGTTTCGGTTTTTGCCGTGTTCCAGGTTCTTACCGGTTCTTGCCGTGTCTTCAATGTTGGAACCGGTCCTCGAGTAACAACAAAATACGGTTCCGGTTTTTGCTGGTTCTAAAAATCCACAAGAGTATCTTCCCGGTCCCGGCCTGATCGGTTCTATCCGGTTCTGGTACAGCGGTTCCAGCCAATTCCCCGGTCAAAATGCTCATCCCTAGGAAAAGAGTAAATTACACGAATGGTCCCTATGGTGTGGGGTAATTTACGTGCTTGGACCCTAACTTATTTTTTTAACTCGGAAAATTCATTAATGAATTGGATATTCATTTATTATTACATTTATTACATTTAAGTATTATATTTAATTCAATAAGATGAAAAAAAACCCACAAAATGACACACACACACACACACACACACACACACACACACACATATATATATATATATATATATATATATATATAATTTAATCTAAATAGTATAATGCATAAAATGATAATAAGTGGCAAAATTATTTTCACTTATTAGGATATATATATATATATATATATATATATATATATATATATATATATATATATATATATGTGTGTGTGTGTGTGTGTGTGTGTGTTTGTGTGTGTTGGTTTGTTGAAACATTTATAAATCCATTTAGAATAAAAAGCCAGTAAATTAACAATTTGATGTAAAGAGTTTAACCTTTAAATTGTTACCAATGATATTTATCACATGAGAAATTAAATATCCTACTATTTTTTTGTTCCTAACCATCTTCCTACTAATAAGATCAAGATAAGTTTCAAATATAAAAAGATGATTAAGAGAAAAAAATTAGTGGATGTCACATGTCACCATTTTATATGAATATGAAGATGAATAGAAACAAAAAGTATGATGATATTTAATGTTAGAGAATTTGTTGATTATGCTGCTGTTTAGGGAAACTGTTCCTGAAAAAAGGATATCTTGATACCGGTATTTTATTACTTTAATGTGGATCTCCAGGAATGATAAGATGTTCAAAAGAGGGTGTCCCATTTTTGTTGTATTTCAATTTCTGTATTGTAACTTCTTGTTATGAGGGTGTTCTTTCTCTCTCTCTCTCTCTCTCTCTCTCTCTCTCTCTATATATATATATATATATATATATATATATATATATATATATATATATATATATATTGCTGTTTCTAATAAAAAAGGAGGATATTTAATTTCTGCTGTTACATATTTAATCGACATCGAAAGAAATGATGCTTTGCTATAGATGGATATGATTAGTATAAATGTTTTTGTTTATAATATATACAGTCTAAAAAATAAAAAATAATAATAATAAGTAAGTCCGCTGGGCTTGGGCTTCTCCGTGGGCCTTTTATATTTTATTATAAAATGTGTGATATTTAATTTGAGTGTATTGTCTTAGAAAAATATTTTCAATCTAATTAAAAGGAGCTATAAACTAAAAGTAAAATTAATTTATAACGTCTAAATTGACGTTCCGGAGTGGGCAAGACTATAAAACATTTATTCAGATAAAAAAATATATTTTGGATCGACATTCTGGATTTCAGACTGATATTTTGGAGTTTGGAAAAAAAAAAAAAAACTCTGGAATTTCATAAAAGGTCTAAAATCCGATGAACAATTTCGAAATTTCTAGAAAAAAGTTGTATTTATTTAAATCTAACAAAAAGTTAAAACAAACATAATAAATATGATATTAATACATAAGATCAAACATTTTATTGAAATATCGTAGCATTAAACATTTCAAACATAACCAAAGATATTTCTTTAAAAAAAATGAAAAAAAAAAAACAAAAAGTAACTCCGAAATATAAAGATCAAATCTGGAATTGATCATTTGCGAGTAAAAACTCTTAAATATAAACAATACAAGAAATTCCGAAAAAAATAGTTCTTGTTTCAAAAACTAAAATAAAAACTGTTAATTAAAAATATATATCTTATTTATATATGTTAGTTTTTTTAATTTCCCATTTAATATTATTTTCGAGATTAAAGAATATATTTTATTATGCGAGACAAGTCAGACAAACGGATGGCAAGTATGTTTTCTAGGTTACAAGTTGGTTCTAGTGTGAAAGGAACATTTGTCGTGCCTGTGTTTCCTAAAAGCTTTTAGGTAGCTGTTTGCCAATTTTCAATAGACAAAATTCTAAAAATGTCCTTGTGATTTACTAAAAGTTACAAAGTTAGTCATTGTTAATTTTTTTGATGCAAATGGTCCTTATGATTTACAAAACTTGCATGAATGACCATTTTTAGTAAATTCTTTAGTATTAAGCCGTTGGGACTGAGTTTATAAGGACATTTTCGTCTTCTCAAGTATAAAATGTCTGAATTCGTGACATTTCATAAGCCACATGAACCATTTTCGTCTTCTCAAGTATAAAAGAATTGAATTCGTGACATTCGATAAGCCACATGCATAAAATACGCCACAACGTGTGCTCTAATCACCACGTCATGGCACCTTGTTTTTACCCAAAAATCAGATCTCTGATCTTACTAAGCCCTAACCTGATCCATACTGGGAACGTGTGTTAAATTTCTCCCCCACTAAAATTCGAGTTCGTCCTCGAAATCTAACTCGATTAGAACTTTAACTGCGATAACAATCCATAACGACTTGGGAGACCTTCCTGAACCCAACTGATTCCAACAACCAACCAGTCACTTTGAAACACTCAACCGCAATAACGACCTAACCAGCATACCACCACCCCATGTCTATCCGAACAAACCCATCCGATCCAAACTATTTCACTAATATCCAAAAAATGCAAATCTCGACCATCCACTTCTATCAGAAATCCTGCTTCGAATACCAAATCGACTCCCAACTTTAAGAGTCGAACCGAGAATGGTTGTCCTGACCCATCTGCCAATACGACTCCATCAGTCATTCAATCCAAATAAAAGATAACTCAATAAGCCAATGCACGAACGATCACCAAGTCCGCTTCAATCCAAGTGATTTCTATGAACCAAACCGTAATCTCACATCACATTCGTCCCCAACCCAACCTACGATCTACCCAAATATTAAAAATGTTGTGACCCATCCACAACCTTTCACCCAATCCTATGATGATCTAAATCATTTTAGAGAATGCTACGAGGCAAGTCATAGACTTCCATCACTTCCACAACCGCCTACCAACCTAGTGAATACTACGACTGCTCCGTAATCTTACAACACTTTCACAACTACCTGTTGGGTTTTGAGCATTCTAACACTTCCTAAGTGTACATGCAACCCTAAATACCTTGGATCTATGTTTTCTCTATTATACATGCAAACAAGAACATCCAAGGTATTATCCTAATCTAGCATACAAAAAAACTATGAATGTAACAAGATAGAATACATACCTCTTGATGTAGCTTGATGTCTTCAAGCTTTAAGAGCTTAGCCCCAATAGTGTGGAAGCCTCAAGTGGAATCACAAATCACCAAGACACCTTGGAATACTTTAGAGAATATGATTACTTGGTTCTCTCTAGTGAAATTTGCTAGCCCTTCTTTAGTGTATCCACACTAGTGCCTATTTCACCAACCAAAGACATCTTTATATAGTATGGAGGATTAGGGTTAAACCCTAATACCCATGACCTTTCATTTCCTAGGATCCATGGGTTAAACACTCCATGGACTATCCATGAAAGCTTAGCCCAACCTAAATGAACTTGGCCCATTCCATATATATAAGAGTCCATATTTAATTAGTTCCTTTTGATCACTTAATTAATTATAAATTAATTCTTGATCAATACTAATTAAATAATATGATTCCATATTAATATATTAGAACTTATAATATATTAGTATTAATCATAAACATACTATTCTCAAAAGATTATCCATATAAATTGTGTCGGTGAAGTGCAACCCAAATGGACCATGCCGGGTCGGGTCAAGTACATACCAAATATAGTTATGGACTTAGACATTAATCCAACAGTCTCCCACTTGGATAAGTCTAAAACTATTATTGCGTATGACTTCAAACCTAACTGGCAATCGTAGCTCTCAAAAGCTTCTGTCGTACTCTGACCTTGTAGATGAACTCTGACCTTTTTCAGTGACTTGTCCATTAGATAAGGGATCATATATTCCTCCATTCTAGATATCATATGGACTGAGACATGGATTATAATCATTCTCTCTGTCCATTTGTTGTTTCCCGATTTCCGATTTATGACGACTGACTAATTGAACAAATCAAATCAGTCCTGGCCCGGCCGAGCACTTCCATTTGTCATCATCAAATCATCGAGGGGCCCACAGATATCGCTTTTATCCCGAAGGTAAAAGGAATGGATAAACTTCGACTCATATGGCTTGTTCTACTACTTGTTGAATCATACACAAAGGCACGTTTTATAGCACCGAGTTACCAAATGCGTTTTCGTGCAATCAATGTACAACCAACTCATAGTAACAACTCATATCTCTAGGTTTGAAGAATATAAGATATTATCGTCTCATGATCACTCGTGATAAAATCCATGAAGTGATTCCAATGAGCGCGGGTTGAATCCAATACTCAGAACTTATGAGCACTCATGATTGTTGTAGCCTTGTCCAACACCTTAGACCTCTACAACCCATCATGACAGTCTTAATTCATATCTACTTCCAAAATATGACCGACTGTGGATGGTTTGAATAACTTAGTCATTCCGGAAGAATAACCCAGTTTATTCGGGAAGTCAAAACATGCAAAGTGAAACACAATAATAATTGAATCCAATATGGTATCAACCCTTTGAACATAAATAAAACACCTTTTATTTATCACCATATGATTACACATTATTCATTGTACACTGTTTCAGCTATCAACTTTATTCTTGAATTTAAAACAATAGTTGTCCCATGCTCCAAGCATGTACACTATGTTTTTTTTTTTCAAAACACTAGTCATGCCACACACCAAGTATGCATACTATGTTTTTCTATGATCTTTACTTTGTGAACTAGATCAATTGAACATAACTTCAATGATTCTCTTTTCACACCCCCAAATCCTTACTGCAAATGCAAGAATTCCAAATTCATGCCATTTACTGAAATCTGTTAGATTCTAAACTTATGTGCATTGATCCTCTTGTAATGATTATGCACAAAGTCAGAAAGACTTGACAACAATCATTACAGAGTATTCCAAAGGAGATCAGCTCCTTGGAAACATCCTTCTTGCATTAAGTTTCCTAATCTTAAACAGATTGAAAATTCTAACTTTGAAACATTTCCAGATTCCATTTTGACTATCACTTCTGAAAAAGAGTTGCCTCCTTACAGACTATGTCAATATGGTCCTTCCAGAATTATCACTATACTTCCAATTGTCCTTGAGCAACCAATCTTTGGTAAACCTTAGATTGTCCTCGACAATTGTTTAATCCTTTTAGTCATATCCAATTCTAAACCTTTTCCCTTCTTAATGCCCCAGGCATTTGGAAAATTTTAGAACGGATGAATATAGCACATGTAATCGATCCTATATCCGAAGCATATGGGACACGATTCATGATGTCTTACATAAAGACTAAACCAGTCTTTTGCTATAATATTTCCATTTCAATTTGCCAAGTTCTCATAATTCAGATTATGAAAAGGGATGCCGTAATCATAATCGAATTTTAGAACGCAAATAATGGACCCATATACAAAATTTCCTTATGTTGAGCCATACCAACATGAAATTCATATATATCCTTGACTAAATGATTAAAACCTCACGATCTAAGCTTATAGATTTGAGATGAAGCATAATTTCCTCTCCCTTAATTATAGCAAAACAACTTTTCCCAATTGAAACCTTTTGTTTTCTATAATTAACATTGCTAACTTGCAATATTTATCATAATTATCATGCTCCCACTAACATGATGATTATTAGCATAAAACTTATGCTCCCACTAGCTTTGACATGTACTCAGAAATCAGCTGGACTTCTAGAAATCAATACTTCATTGACTTTCTTACCAAAGTTCAGATTTCTGATGCTAGATTGTTTTGATAAAGCTGTATCAAAATCATACACCTTCCCTTAGATAGCACACTTGTGTATCTAAACAATTATGAAGAGGGATGCCGTAATCATAATGTTTAGACCTTTTTGCCACTTCTCACAAGTCCAAATTAGTGTGCCGGTTAACCACACGCGCTCCACTAACGACTTTGAGAATGCAAATATCACAATTGCTATCTAGCTAAAATCTACTTAGTGAAAGTGTTTCCTCACCATCATTTTCATGAATCAGAGAGAAACCTTATGACACTTAGATTTAATGGCGTATGTGTTCTTATCCATGTGAATTTTCAAAACCATAGTCACAAGACAAGGATAATGACAAATCCAAACTCATATGGATTGAACTCAATCTTAACTTCTTGCCACCTGGCAGCTCAAGGGCCTACCATTGCTTCCAAGTTGTTGTGCAACAAATTGAGAACTCTAAGAACTCATATGCAAAACCAACTTTAACTGGAATGGGCACAGAATATGTCAACACGATAGGTTATGAACCTCAAGTTGTGTGCTAGTGAAGCACTTTAGGTTTTATTCTTGATTAGTTCTTGAGACTTTCAAGACTTTTAAGACTCCCACTGACCTCTTGACCTATAAGACTCCCTTGTCAAATATCCAAGAGATAGTGTGGATTCTAATCAAGACAAACACTTCACACAATTGGCCTAAGTTGGTCTTTGTTTTATCCAAAACATCACAACTTACCAATTTCAAATGTACAAGAGTAGAAAACTTTTACTCTTACATTTGACAAGTGTTTTAAACCTTCTTTAAGACATGTCACTCAAATGACAATCTTGGAGTATGACTCTAAGACTTGTATTGGAACGAAGTATGACTCATCTTCTTGATTTAACCATTTCAACAATTCAAGTTCCTCTTCTTAGTCATAAGAATGCACTAAGATTTCCTTAGAGAACTAATTTTGATATGGTTTCTTAATCATTAAGATGATCACAAAACTGATACTAAAGTACTCTCCCATCTTTTCAGATTTGAGAAACTTTTATCCTTCTGCCTTATTTGATTCTTCTTATCGATCTTTAGTGGTGGACTTAATCAGTGCACAAGAATGTGTACTCGATCCCTAAGTCCTTTACTTGACTCACACATCCATGTGAACAAGTAATTAGTCTTAATTTTCCAAAACTTGAAAGTTCTCATTCATCATGCTATACAACTTGCATGATTCCAAGTTCCGGTCCAATTGAACCTTGGATGATGAGAATCTTTCCTTATTTGGTAAATTTAGACATTACCACAAATGAAAGAATCAATTTCATATTTCCACTCTTGCTCTTAACGGAATTATATAAGCAACAATTTTTCCTCAAATGCCATTGTAAGGATATTTTAAAATAAATAAAATCAAAAAATTCCTTTTATTTTAAAACTTTGCGGAAAAACTATCCTTACAATCCATATGAAAACTTGTTGTTATCTATTCCTAAGCAATATCTCATAACTCCTAAGAAGTAGCTCAAGAATCCGATTTTTCAAACTATGCGATAGAAATCCATCTATGCGATCAGATTCAGCATATTCTTCCTTTAAGTTTCTTCACTTTCCTTTGATTCTTAAACCATCACCATGCGACCCGGTCACATCATGTATCAAGAATCTCATAATAGAAACTTAACAGAGTTAGATAGTGGATTTTACCTGAAGTAGAGTCAAACTTATTGACTTTAACATCCTTAGGTAAATTTGGCAGCTTCGCAACCAATGCCCTTTCTTTGGCAATACAAACATAAGGACCCTTTGATAATGGTACACAGGACTATCACAGACTTAGCTTTTCTCTTTACCATTTGGTCAACCGAGTTGACTATAGCCGATCCCTTTCCATTGGGAAGAGAATGCTTTACTGGATATCCAATGTCATCATTGTCAATGTCCATAAAGTTTTAGGAAGTTGATCTTAACAAATAGATAAGATCATTAAGGGTCTTGTCATAGTCTTTTTCATAGGTGTTCCAAAAGAACTCACTATGTGACTTAGAAAGTAGTTGAACCACCAACTTTCTCAAGACTTTGACACCCAACTCTCCCGGCTTGTCAATATGTGACTACATCTCCAAGATGTGTTCACACCTAGACCTTGCCTTGCCAATAGGGCTTGAGTGACCTTAAACTTTTCAAGAACTTGTGGGTTGGGGAGAATAATTGGAGGAGGTGAAAGAAGTATGATTTCCAAAGGACATCATCTTCATTTAGGAAACCTTGTTTCACTAGATTTGGGAAGATCATAGGTGTCTATTACAGACATCTTTTGGGAGATATTCAAGATAGTTGATTTAAAGTCCTTAATATGACACCCAATATGAAATATTAAGGCTAGGACCCAACAAAATATTTTATAACTTAGAAGAGGTATGCCGTAATCCAAGCTATAAAATATTTGAAGGTAGGTGAATGACGATTCACCAATTTCCACCAAGATAAACGAAATGTATTATTAGGTTTTAATTGGTTTTGAAACTCCTAGATCTTTGAGATTCATTGAACTTTTCAAAGGCATGTTTCAATCTCGAGTGTGCCCTTCAGGTTTTGTGACTGGGATGCCGAGGATCACAAAACAAGGTGTGAAGTAACCATGCAAATCACTTGGTACCCTTAATAAATTACCCCTCAATCGATGTGCCGGTTAACCACACACGCTCCATCGATACTATGATAAATATTAAGTCACCCTTTACCTACCTTGTTAAGTCCAAGTTAGTGTGCCGGTTAACCACACACGCTCCACTAACGACTTAGACAAAGTGTAAAGTGCAATTTCATGGATTAGCACCTTATTCACATTTTTCCTAAGTAACTAAGATTGGGTATTATTAAGAGTTTAGTTACTTAGTATTATCATTAATACTTTTAATGAAGGGAGAATTATAGTCCTGTCAAACCCGTTCGGCTAACGACCCTCCACCGGTCAAGCAAGCGGTGGGTGAGAGTGGACACCCATTAAGTTGCCATTTTATAGGCAACAACCTTATACCCACCTTATAGACCGGCTTCGTGAATGAGGCGTACTAGCGGTAAGACTGACTTTACTCTTATACATATATATATTATTAACTTATAATATTATAAAGTATAAGGGTTGAATTTTAACTTTTAAAATTCTAAGGGCTAACTTGGAATTAAAGTATTCATACTTGAAAACTTTTCAAATTCCAAAACTTGAGGGCAAGTTTTGAAACTATTCAAAACTAATTAATTCCATAACTTATGTGTTTAAAGTAGTTTTAATCCAAAAACTCTTCAAGTTCCATAACTTGAGGACAAGTTATGGAAGACTTTAAACTAATAAAAGAATTAACTTTTCTTTATTTTATAACTTATGGAATTAATTAAGGTTACACCTTTTTTTTTATTTTATTTTATTTTATTAAATGAAGAGACTCTTGGTCCTCCATAACTTGAGGACAAGTTATGGAGTCATAAAACCATTTAATTAGAACTAGACTCTTCATTTTTGTAACCTTTGCCAATTTTTATGAGTTTTATGATTCTTAAATGTGACTTTTCATATAACTTGAGGACAAGTTACAAAAACACATTTTAGAATCAATTCTTAGATTAATTTGGATTAAAACCAACTATCACATAATTTTATTCATTAATCTAAATTCACTCATAAAACAAAGTAACACAAAAAACTTTTGGTGATCCATAACTTATTCTTAAGTTATGGAATCCTTTAAAACATTAACACCAAATTTTTTGTAACTCCATAAAACTTTGAATCAATTTTTTTTTTAAAACCTTTTCATATCCATAACTTATGGAGGTTTCAAAAAATAAAACTCTTTAGATCAAACTTTTAAAACTAATAAAATAATCATATCATTTTATCTTTTATTAAATTTGACCTAATTCAACTCATAAAGCAAATTATTCAAATTTTACAAATAATTAGTTTTTCACAAGAACAAGTAATTATCTTAAAATTTGACGAACTTCATGTTTTTTTTTCTTTTTTTTTTTCAACTTTGAAAATAAAATATTTGCATCAATATAACAGAAAACAACCCGTGGCTCTGATACCACTGTTGGGTTTTGAGCATTCTAACACTTCCTAAGTGTACATGCAACCCTAAATACCTTGGATCTATGTTTTCTCTATTATACATGCAAACAAGAACATCCAAGGTATTATCCTAATCTAGCATACAAAAAAACTATGAATGTAACAAGATAGAATACATACCTCTTGATGTAGCTTGATGTCTTCAAGCTTTAAGAGCTTAGCCCCAATAGTGTGGAAGCCTCAAGTGGAATCACAAATCACCAAGACACCTTGGAATACTTTAGAGAATATGATTACTTGGTTCTCTCTAGTGAAATTTGCTAGCCCTTCTTTAGTGTATCCACACTAGTGCCTATTTCACCAACCAAAGACATCTTTATATAGTATGGAGGATTAGGGTTAAACCCTAATACCCATGACCTTTCATTTCCTAGGATCCATGGGTTAAACACTCCATGGACTATCCATGAAAGCTTAGCCCAACCTAAATGAACTTGGCCCATTCCATATATATAAGAGTCCATATTTAATTAGTTCCTTTTGATCACTTAATTAATTATAAATTAATTCTTGATCAATACTAATTAAATAATATGATTCCATATTAATATATTAGAACTTATAATATATTAGTATTAATCATAAACATACTATTCTCAAAAGATTATCCATATAAATTGTGTCGGTGAAGTGCAACCCAAATGGACCATGCCGGGTCGGGTCAAGTACATACCAAATATAGTTATGGACTTAGACATTAATCCAACACTACCTACTAACCTAGTGAATGCTAAGGCTGTTCGACAGTCTTACAACACTTCCACAACTACCTACCATCCTAGTTAATGCTACGGCTGCTCCGCACTCTTACAACACTTCCACAAGTGCCTACCACCCTAGTGAATGATGTGGATGATCTGCAGTCTTACAACACTTCCATAACTGCCTACCATCCTAGTGAATTCTACGATTGCTACACAGTCTTACAACACTTCCACAACCGCCATAGGCCCAACTCATGGTCTTGCCTACTACACGCAAGAATACCTAATCAAAATCATTACGAGCTGAAACCTTGTCCTGTTGGACTCTATCAGACATTCAGGTCATGCTTCAAATCCCAAAGCCTTCATCAGACAAGAACATGCAGAGAGGTCCTAACACAACTTTCAACCTAAACCTATCCTGGATTCTACCCGACCGCAAGGAACTCAGGCGCTCCCTCAAGATGTACCGATCCACATCCCCGACATGGGTACAAATTCTAAAATGGATTACACTTGGAACTATCTCCGGTGGCCCCAAGGGATTATCCCCCACTTGGATTCATCTACACTCTGATAACCTCAATACCACTGGATTGCTGAGCCATCCCAAAATCTCACTACTCAACCACCACCACACTGAGCTTACTAGACTAAGATCCAATGACCAAAATATATTGGGTTCTTGCACCCCAAGCTAGGTTTAGCACTTACTACCTTCGAAGAAAGATTGTCATATCCAAAGTACCTCCCTTTAATACAATTTGTAACAACTGGTTATTTCGGGTCAATAAAAGTCAAATAAAAGACAATTGAGTGAAAGAAAATCAAATAGTTAAAAATTAAATAATAAAAATTAACATTACTTTTACGGCCTTCTTAGCCCAGAAGTACCAGTCGAACCCCAAGTCGAGTTCAGAATCGACTTGATTCCCGGAGCCACCCTCGTAGTCAAATCCCCATACCGTTTAGCACCGACATAAATACAGGAATGATCCAGTCAAGTGAACGAACTTCTAAGCAAAGGATTCATCAGACCATGCTTCTCGACTTGGGGAGCACCAGTCTTGTTTGTGAAGAAGAAGGATTGATCATTCCACATGTGTATTGACTACCGGGAACTAAATAAACTCACCATCAAAATCCGATATCCTTTACCTCGAATCAATACTTCTCAAAAATAGACCTAAGATCAGGATACCATCAGTTGCGAGTCCAGGAGAAAGATATTCCCAATACCGCATTTAGAACTCGCTACAGTCACTATGAATTCATAGTAATGCCCTCGGATTAAAAAATACACCCGTGATGTTCATGGACCTGATGAACCGTGTATGCTGACCTTACTTAGACAAATTCGTAATAATCTTCATCGACGACATATTAGTCTACTCACGAAGTAAGGAAGAACACAGTCAACACCCGCGACAAGTCCTGGAAACTTTAACGGCAGAGAAATTGTATGTGAAGTTCTCCAAATGTGAATTCTGGATTCGAAAGGTGGACTTCCTAGGCCACCTGGTCAGCAAGGAAGGAATACACATAGATCCCTCTAAAATTAAAGCAATCAAAAACTGGGCGACACCCAGAACTCCGACTGAAATTCGTCAATTCTTAGGCCTTGCTAGCTACTACAGGAGGTTCATACAAAACTTCTCTAAGATCGCAAAACCACTCACCACCTTGACTTGGAAGGGTGTAACTTTCAACAAGGAGGAGAAACAAGAAACTGCTTTCCAAACACTAAAGCGAGCCCTATGCAGCGCCCTGATCTTGTCCCTCCCAAAAGGAACGGAAGATTTTGTAGTTTCCTACGATGCCTCCAAGAAAGGGCTAGGTTGTGTTCTTATGTAACGATGAAAGCCATTTTCTATGCCTCGAGACAGCTTAAGAACCATGAGGTCAACTATACCACACTTGACCTTGAACTGGGAGTAGTAGTATTCACTCTGAATATCTAGAGACACTACCTTTATGGTACGAAGTGCTCAATCTTCATGGATCATAAATTCCTCCAGCACATCTTCGATCAAAAGGAACTCAACATGAGCCAGCGACGATGGGTAGAACTACTAAATGGTTACGAATGCAAGATTCACTATCATCCAGGCAAAGCCAATATAGTAGCAGATGCCCATAGTCGAAAGGAGTACTTGAGCCGCCGATTAAAGTCACTAACCATGACCATCCATTCACACTTGTCCATGCAGATCAAAGACGCTCAGATGGAAGCCTTGAAACCGAAGATTGTGGCAGATGAATCCTTAAGAGGAACGGATAAAAACTTGGAGGTTAAGGATGATGGATTTCATTACCTCATGAATCAGATCTGGACACCGAAGTTCGGTGGGTACAGAGACGTTATCATGAATGAAGCTCACAAGAATAGATACTCCTTTCATCCCGGTTCAGATAAGATCTACCTGGACCTCAAGAAACTTTATTGGTATCCGAACATGAAAGAAGAAATTGCTACATATGTGGGCAAGTCTCTAACTTGCGTCAAAGTCAAGGTAGAATACCAGAAGCCTTCGGGTTTACTACAACAACCATAAATACCCGAGTGGAAGTGGGGGCGGATAACCATGGATTTCATAACCAAGTTACCCAAGACAACGGGTGGTCTTGACACCATATGGGTAATCGTTGATAGGTTAACCAAATCCGCACACTTCCTACCAATAAAAGAGACTGACAAGATGGAGAAGCTAAACAGGACGTACATTAAAGAGATCGTACGATTACACGGTGTGCCAATATGCATTATCTCTGATAGAGATAGTAGATTTACCTCACGATTTTGGTAATCGCTAAAAAAGTCCTTGGGGACTAAACTCGACATGAGTACAGCGTACCATCCCCATACCGATGGGCAAAATGAGAGAACTATTCAGACATTGGAAGACATGTTGAGAGCTTGTACGATAGACTTTGGTAAAGCTTAGGATACCCATTTACCACTCGTCGAATTCTCGTACAATAACAACTATCACACTAGCATAAAAGTTGCTCCATTTGAATCCATCTATGGCCGCAAGTGTAGATTACCTCTATGCTGGGCAAAAGTGAGTGATACGCAACTAGCAAAGAAACGATTTCCTGAGAGCACTCTCAACGGCCCTGAGATCATAGGGGAGACAACAGAGAAAATCGTCAAAATTCGGGAACGACCAAATGCATCTAGGGACCGACAAAAGAGTTATGCGGATAAACGAAGAAAACCCTTGGACTTCCAGGTTGGTGATCGCGTCCTGTTAAAGGTCCCACCCTGGAAAGGAATGATACGTTTCGGAAAACGTGGAAAGTTAAATTCAAGGTATATCGGGCCATTCGAGATTCTTGCTAGAATTAGCCCGGTGGCTTAAAAACTTCAACTACCACAGGAACTCAGTAACATACACCCCACCTTCCACATGCCCAATCTAAAGAAGTGTCTGTCTGACGAGACTCTTGTAATCCCACTCGATGAAATCGAGATAAACAAGAGTCTACACTTCGTAGAGGAACATGTGGAAATCATGGATAGGGAAATCAAGATAACAAAACAAAGTCGTATACCAATAGTGAATGTCTGCTGGAACGCCAAGCGAGGACCTGAATTCACTTGGGAACGAGAAGATCAGATGAAACAAAAATACCCGCATCTCTTCCCTAGTGCATGAGTACTCACTTAAGAAATAATTTCGGGACAAAATTCCCTCTAACGGGGGGATAATGTAACAACCGATTATTTCAGGTCAATAAAAGTCAAAGAAAGTCAAATAAAAGGCAATTGTGTCAACGAAAATCAAATAATTAAAAATTAAATAATAAAAATTAACATTACTTTTAAGGTTTTCGGTTTTGAGAATCAAAGTCATCCTAGACCAAAATCACCTCAGGACCGAGATCCTCATTTAGACCGAGAACCACATGGACCAAGAACCCTTGATCGAGAACCCTTAGGCCGAGAACTTGAGAGACCGAAGACCTTGAGTTCTTGGTTGCACATTGGACTGAAATCAAGTACTCTCGGTTGGAGGATAAGCCGAGATCACAAATTCTAAGCGGTGGCACACCTTCCAATATGATAGAATACACATCCTAATGTAAGTGTCAAATCACTTTTCCCCCCATATATATACATGACCGAAAACTCCCCCCATTTCTCCTATTTACGTCCCAAAACTCACTCATTTTGATCTCAAAGTTCATAAGATCTTCATACAATCTTCAAACCATCTTCATTCAATCTTCAAATCTTCAACATATTTACCGAGAACATCTTCAAACAATTCCCAGGAAAACCGAAGTCTTCAATTGATTCTTAAGGATTATTGTAAGTTTCCTTTTATAATCTAGTGTTATTATAACACTTACATATTAGTTTATCTAATTTACACATGTTATTACGTGTTTTAAACAAATTAGGTTACGACTATATTCACGTGTTCTAACTCAAAGAACATCGCCACGCACATCCTTATCCAGCCAAGAACACACACGAGGTGAGTTCATACCCCTACAGCTTTCACGATTTTTCCTATGATTTAGGGGGGAACACAAGTATAACACAAGAAAATTTGTGTTAATATACAAACCGTTACATTTATATTTTTACTAAATGTAAATATACATATAGGTACGAATTTGATTACAGTAAAACTTTAACCCTTTTATACTATGTCGAGCAAAAATGGTATAATTGTTTCATTTTACTTTATTATTAGGGTAAATTGATAATAGCATACAAATGATTCATTATTTCAACGAAACATTTTTATAAACTATAATAAGTATAGTTTATGAAACATTCACACCATTTTAACCCTTGGGGACAAAGAAATAATTGTTTTGAAGGTAAAATTATTTCTTACTATGTAAATACTATAAAAGGATGATACATACATTTACAAGAAAAGGAGTTTTCATTATACTACACGTAAACAGACAATATGGCTTTGTGAGACACGTCTTCCAATACTTATCTAAGTACCAACAAAAGTCCTGAATTATAACCAGAATCTCCCGTAAGCGAACGAGACACTTGTGTATAGATCTATACGAGACTGACAATCCCGCACCTAAACTGTTAGCTACAGTTAGACAGGCAGGTCTGGGGTGACAAATGTCGTTACAGTTCCGACGCTTGAAGAACGTCGTTCAGGCCAACTAGTCGCATTATTATGGTTATAATAACTCACAAGGGGTATTAACAAGACGTTTAGTTTACGAATACATACATGTCTTCAAATAGTTTTATTTAGATAAAACTACATTACATTATTTTCTAGTACAATAAAAATTACATTTATGGAAACATGCATTCAAATGGTTTTATAAAGATATAAAACTACACTATACTAATACAAAGTACAACAATACTTATACATTTTGGTATTGGAACATTTAAGACTACATTACATCTTAAAGAAAATACTGGATTTTCTAGAAGAACATACTAACATTTTCAAGGAACAAAGGCATACCTTTCACATAATAAATGTTTAAGAACTCACCAACTTAAATGTAGACACTTTTTCAAAACCACTTGTATTCTCAGGAAAATTAGTAGACAGATGCCCACACAGGTTTTCTAAAGACGGAGCATAGCAGTGTTACGTCTTATATTTTTGTTATATGTTTTTGGAGTCAAACAAACAATGATTCAAAATCAATGTAAATATTAAATTATCAATACAATGTTTGTAATTCTTTGATCTCTATTATGCAATTGTTATGATATTGTACATGACGTCATCCACCCTCGTACGTTTCTACCGTTTTACTCGGTTCGGGGGTGTGACACAATTCCACATTCTTGTACAATCCTAACTGATGAAAAAGAACTCATAGACCCACAATCGGAACAAATATATAATCAATTCAATGATCTACTTAATACCGAATCAATCTCGAGTCTAATATAAACAATAATTCCACAATCCAACGAATAATGAGAAACAACCAACGATCAAGAATGCACTGACATCAACCTAGTAACCCAATATTCTACTGGAAAACCCATGTGGAACTACACTTACCAACTATGAAGTTTATTGACAGATCAACCGCTGCTTATCCTAGACTGTACATAGCAACCTATTCCTCTACCTGAAAAATCCTTTAACAACCAGTACTTAACCCGAGCGACCTAAACGACTCACGCTCTTTTCATCAGCATCCCCAAAAGGGACCAATAATTACAACGAGCTCCCTGACCAACAACTTCTTTCCGCGAAGACAACGTATGCATTCCTGAGCACATACATCAGATGTCAACTTGATCAACACCCTTATCTTGACCACATCTTGAACCAAAGTCTTGCATACCCGAACGACATATTCTTATAACCCATTCTTCTGTAACCATAAAATCGTAAAAATTGATGATCTTCCAAGTAGAATACCCAGTTCTCCCCCACTTAGGGTTTGAACTATCATCAATTGACGTTACAACAGGTCCTATTTCAAACCGGCTCAATAAGGTTCATACCATCCCTCACTCCTGGCATGTATAACACAACACAAGATGATCTTCTAGATAAAAACCAAGCAAACTCAAAGACATTCTGAATCTCAGATGAAGACCTCGGAAATTTCCCAATCATAACCACCGCTGAATCCCTAACCATCACTTCATTGCAAAAATCAATCATTAAAACAAGAGGCATCATCCTCATAATCGAGATACAACATAGACAATGAAAGTTGACATTCCCGATTCATTTCTCCTAATCTCCTAGAACAACATGCTAGAACATGTTGTAACTTAACTCAAATAAGGCATACCCTTGTTCTCGTCTTTTACAATCTCTACAAATATGACTCTCTTTCCACATATGAAACATTTCAAAGTGATCAAACCACAAGAATCCTCTTGTGTATTTCTATGCTTGTCATGTATACCACAACCATCTAGTTCCCCCATCGGTCCTTCCTCCAAATTCTAAAATTATACACTTTCTCTCCCTTTCCCGAAACACAAAAAACCGAAAGAACATCATTCTCGCCATAGAAAATGGCATCATAACCATCGGCCGATCACTCACCCTTGGTTGTGATCCTCAAGCTGCTCATCCCAATCGCTCTCTTCTTGAGTCCCACGACTCAGACTGACACTACCTCTGTAAGGTCCTGAAACGGATCTTACCAGAGATCAAATAGAAAACACAAACAATTAACAATAAAGAACAAGTAGAATTAAGAATGAACACAAGCTTGCACACGCTTTTCTATTAGGAATAACGTTTGGTACAACTTGTGGTGAAAACAGCCGTGAACTCTGAGGCATCAACAACTGACAAAAGACCTAGCACATCTCTATATATACCAGTCGTTGATCGGCAGTTGACCGTAAACTACACACAATCTACTAAAAGCTATCAATTGACTCAAAAGAACCTATTACGTAGAAAGCCTAGACCAAACCACTAATTAGACCCTTCAATCTCCCCCTTGGTTTAGAGCTAGCTTGATGTCAATCATTGTCCACAATCATCACATCGTCTAGCCCCATAGCTCCATTCCACATCCGCTTATTTATGATCTTAGCAACCATAGTGGTGTATTCTTTCGCAGCAGACTCAAATATCTCCTCAGCAACCTGAATCTGAAAATGGCTCAAATGATGAATGTCCCATTTTCTAAAATGGAACAAATCCCTTCTGTCATACAAACGAATGCACCCTTCCTTTAGTTTGATGACAGCAGATGTTGTGGTTTCATCAAATACCCAGTAAAGCATAGAACTTAGAGATCCATCCGAGTAATCTTGAAGCACGGGAATTTGTTTGACCTGATTTGTAGCAGGCCACATTACCACCTGGAGTGGATTACCAGTTTTGGGATCAATGACGTCAGGATGATCCATTATTACAAATTCAACAGTCTTCATAGCTGGAAACCCCTTTTTTACTTGATCTTCCAGAAAGTGCTTGAAGTTAGTTGCTTGCTGATTATCTTTCGGGTTTGAAAATGGATATTGAGATAGCTCTTAAAGATCCACCCTTGTCCAAGAGTTGAAATCATGATAATCTTTACAGAGCTCCGTATTGTCTCTCTTTCTGCAAACAATCCTCATTTTCAGAGGATCATGAAAACCCCAAGATATGATTCCTGACCGATCACCATACGTGTCTCTAAACCTTACGGCTTCGAGATCCGTAACAGTGATTGTGGATTGATTTCCTAGCGCATTCTTATCGGAACTCCTCTTGAACAAGATTTGTCCCTTCTTGGCATCTTTCTCTTGTTTATCTCGAATAATCTCTGAAATATGTGGAGCATGAGCAGGCTCTTCATCAAAATGATTCACCACTCGAGAAGTCTGAGTAGTTGGCACGGAAATAGGATGAGCTTGAGAGTGAAGATCGATTCTATGCTTATCTGCGGATGTCTTATACTTATCATCAAAATCTTCTTCAAGCTTCTTCTTGAGATTAAAGTAGTTGGAGATCAAAAGATTGAAATGATCTTGGAGCTCATAGATTTGCCTCGACTTGATTGCTTTATCTTCTTGGAGATCAGAAACTTGAATCTTCAAATTAGTATTCTCACTTAAGAGATCTTCAACACGAATGCTTAGCTCAATATTTTTCTGATCAAGCACATTCACCCTTTTCTGAAGCTCATCTATCACGGAGTCATCTTCTCTTGAATGACCTTCACTAAAAGCAATTCCTTTGCCCTTAGAGGAAGGTGCATCAGCTTGTTCCTGAGCAAGATGCAAGGCCAAACGCACAAAGGCTACATCAAGATCAGTTCTTGGAGGAGAGAATCCTGGTGGAACTGAGGAGCCACCTGCTTCAAAGAATGTGCTAGGGCCTTCACGTAACGATTCTGTGGTTACAATAACAGGAGTGGTAGTTGGAGTAAATGGCAAGTCCTGAGACAAGCTAGAGTCCAGATGCCCGAACCTAGGATCTCGTCGTCTTCTTTTGGACGGAAGCTGCAAAGTCTGGTCGGTTGAGAAATCACCTTGAAGTGGATCAGATGTAGGTGAAGCAATGTCAAGGGGAGGAATCCCTGACACTATCACCATTGGAATTGTAGAGACAACCACCTGTTCTGTTGTAATGGGAGTTGATTTGAGAGCGTCTTCCGATTCCCTACTCTCCGTTGTTGTGTGAGCAACATCACTGAGATTATCTAGCAGCGAGTTGAGGTTGACGTTTGACAGAAAATCATCGTTAGTTCCAAAATTCGTTGGAATCTCATCTCTGTCGAAACCTGTGAGATCAAGGTCTTCAAATTGATTAGGCTCAACAGTGTTCTTAGAAGACCCTTCATTGTAATCTCCTTCAACTTGAACATTTTGTAGGTCATGCTCCTCTGCAACTGACACAGCAGGAGCATCAGTCTCTTCTCCTTTTTGATCTAACATGATGATCACATCTCCTTCTGAGATCACCTTTCCTGATGAAGTGTGCTCGGATGAAATCTTGTCCGAAGATCCATGTGACTCGGTGGCTTCGTTCGGTTCAGCAAATCGTCAAAACTTGACCAAAGGATACAACCCTTGAAAGACCACCTTCCCCCTACGATTTTGTTTAATGAGCCCAATTGTGTGAGGGCCCAAAGACTTCATATCGAGAGTATCTCCATCCTTCACCAAGTTGGGAAATTGCTTATTGATGAAGAGTTGAACGAACCGGGGGTACATTAGGAAAGTATCCCGAGTAGTGGCAGTAATGTTGACCACAAACTCGTCCAGGATAAACCTAGAAAAGTTGAAGCCGATCCCCGCAGCGAGAGAACCAATAGCGCCAATGTTTCTTAGGGATATCTCATCAGCACCGAACCTTCTGCCGGAGATGCAGCTCACGAACATGTGGGCTAGAAATCTCCAATAGGGAGGCAGAAGTTTCTTCATTGTTGGTGGAGAGTCACCCTCGTACCCCATCTTCCTTAGTATTCTTTGAGCGTCCTCAATACCAATCTCTGTGGGAAAGGTTGGAAGGTCGTTCATCAGCAAGGTCTTTCTCACAAAGGTTTCATCGATGACAATCTTGCATCCCTGAACGATCACATTCACAGTGACAACTCCATCATCGTCCCTTGTCATTTTGGCAGTCTGCCAGAATTCCCGAATGATTTTCTGGTAGACAACCGTGTTCATAGTGATGGCAGAGGCCAGACAACATTCTCGTAATCCGTGAATCATCGATTTGAAGTCCCCATGGGCCAACGGAGGATGAGTGAGAACCATATCCAGGTTGTGCATATCTGCAAATTTTAAAGCTGCCATTTTATCTGCAATAAAACACACCAAGTAAGACAAGAGAGAAATCTGAGCAAATAATATTTTAAAGAAATGAGTGAGAACCATATCTAAGAGTGAATTTTTAATTTTTAAAATTAAATTTCAGGTCAATGGGGAGTTTACGGTCAACAGGTGGTTTACGGTCAACGGGGAGTTTACGGCCGCAAACTGAGTTTACGGTCGCAAACTCCTTACGGCCGTAAGCTTGAGCCGTAAACTCCGACACATCGTTTTTCGTCGATTTTAGGCTCAAAACACGGTTAATCACTGAAAGAAATGCATATTCACGGTCGGAATCAAGGTACCTTTGAAGCTATTGGAGCAATTTCACTAAAAAACACACAAAAAAAAATCGAAGAGAGAGAGAGAGAGAGATGGGGAGTGTTTGCGGCCGGAATCAGAGAAATGAGGATGATTCCGGCTGTAAACTCTTTAAATACCCCAAGAACCCTTACTTGTTGGCCACACAGTGTAAAACACAGTCCAAGTTTTTCAAAAATTTTAAAACAAATCTTTTTGAGGATTAAAATTAAAAATAAAATAAAATTAATCTGAAAAATTTAAAATGAAAAATAATTATTAAATTTTATCAGTTAATTAAATAAAAATAAAATTAAAATTAAAAATAAAAATAAAAATAACACCAAATAAAATATACAACTTAAAAAATTTTAATTACAGAGAATAAATTTTTGACGCTGGGATCAAAGTTGTTGGACAGCCTTATTCCACTTGTCGGTACCCTTATCTTCACGTCTTCGTCTGATCGATCGCCAGTATTGTGGTCCACTGAAGCACGAAACATTTGTGACATAATTTTGGACAATTTACCAATAACATGACATTTTTAGCCCTTATTCTTAAATAAATTTCCTAGGGACCATTTAGCTGACGACAACCAGGGATATTGTTGTCCACCTAAATTGAGCAGCGAGATCTACAGACAATCTGTATGTGTTCAAATTTTAATTGTACTAGAACGTGTTTCCCGCTTCCTGATATGCTCCAGCCATCAATGACTTCCAGAATACTCCTTACACCGGGTGAGCAGACAATTATTAAGAGAGAATATAGATTTAGAATGCATATGTTGTACATCCAGGTCGGATCTCTTCCAATCACGCAAAGGATGAAACATATGACTAACTGAAGTTTTTAGAGGGATTGAGAAGAGAATGGTGCATATACTGTGTACCAGGTCGGATTTTGAGTCATGCAAAGGAGACGGTATATGGCTAACAGATAGAAAGAATTGCATAGTGAGAAGATGTAGAGAGATAGAATTGCATATGTTATAGTCCAGGTCGGATCTTTCAATCACACAAAGGAGGAAACATATGACTAGCAGACAGAAAGCAAGAAAATAACCTTCTACAGACCTAATTTATCGGAATTCCCCAGTCACCCCATCAAAACCGGAATTAAGGACAGAATCCACACATCAAGGAAAAGTGAATCCATAGTTCTAGATACGGGTTCTTTAGTGTGACCAGTAGATTCCCGTGTATATCTCCCTGCTCAACCTATCCGAGCAACGTATTGTCAGACTAAACGGATCTAACTAGGTCAATGTTTGTCAAGTCCTTGAATTACTTAAGTTCTTAACTCTTCCAAGTCAAGTCCATTTAAAATCTTTCGTGCCTACCAGCGCATCGAGCATAGAGCATAGACAATTCAACTTAGGTACGTTACGCAGATTCAGATTGCCCGTTATCACTTGCTAATTTCATTTCCTGTCACAACACCTGCAAACAAAACTAACAACAGTATTTTTTTTAATTTTCTGGATTTTTGTTGTTTTTCGATTTTTGAATTTTCTATTGTTTTTGGATTTTTGAAATTTATATTGTTTTCGGATTTTTGATTATTCCTCCCCCTAAACTTGTGCATGGGTGATAAAGAAAAAAATAGAAATAAAATGAGCAAATTTAAACTAACCTACTTACAGAAACAAAAATAAATTTAAAAAGTGTTGAAGAATTAAAAAAATAAAATAAAATTAGAAAAACTTAATCCTCAAAACGAATCATTTTCAGAAATCCCACAAGCACATCGAAACGAGCTTTGTTAAAAGGCTTAGTGAACAGATCCGCCACATTATTAGTAGTGGGAACCTGTTCCAACCGGATTAGTGAACGTTCATAACCATCTCTGATGAAGTGAATTTTAATATCAATGCGCTTGGTTTTAGAATGTTGGACTGGATTTTTGGCAATTTGAATTGCGGTCTCATTATCATAGTAAATGGGGGTTTCTAAGTAATTCAAACCGTAGTCCAACAGCTGATGTTGGATCCAGATAACTTGAGAGCAACAGGAAGATGCGGCAACGTATTCCACCTCTGTTGTTGAGGTTGAGACAGTGTGTTGCTTTTTGCACTGCCATGACACTAGTCTGTCACCAAGATATTGACACCCTCCTAAAGTAGATTTCCTGTCAAGCTCACAGCCTCCATAATTACTGTCAGCAAAAGCATATAAATCAAATTCAGAATACTTCGGATACCAAAGACCCAATTTAGGGCTACCTTTGATATACCGAAAAATTATTTTGACAGCAATAAGATGTGAAAGTTTAGGATTAGCCTGATAACGTGCGCATTGACAAACTGCAAACATGATGTCACAGCGGCTTGCAGTAAGATACATCAACGATCCGATCATCGATCTGTAGTGTGTCTGATCTACGGATTCGCCATCAGGATCTGGAGTCAGAAGAGGTCTTGCAGCCATTGGCGTTGATGCAGATTTAGCGTCGTGAAACTCGAACTTCTCAAGAATATCCTCCACATACTTGGCTTGATGTAGCAGGATCCCGGTCGAATTTTGTTTGACCTGATTTGTAGCAGGCCACATTACCACCTGGAGTGGATTACTAGTTTTGGGATCAATGACGTCAGGATGATCCATTATTACAGATTCAACAGTCTTCATAGCTGGAAACCCCTTCTTTACTTGATCTTCCAGAAAGTGCTTGAAGTTAGTTGCTTGCTGATTATCTGTCGGGTTTGAAAATGGAGATTCAGATAGCTCCGATACCAATTGTAAGGTCCTGAAACGGATCTTACCAATGATCAAATAGAAAACACAAACAATTAACAATAAAGAACAAGTAGAATTAAGAATGAACACAAGCTTGCACACGCTTTTCTATTAGGAATAACGTCTAATACAACTTGTGGTGAAAACAGCCGTGAACTCTGAGGCATCAACAATTGACAAAAGACCTAGCATACCTCTATATATACTGGACTTGGTCCGGCCTTGGGTTTACGGCCGAAAACAGGCTTACGGCCGTAAACTCATTGTTGGGTCATAAACTACACACAATATACCAAAAGCTATCAGTTGACTCAAAAGAACCTATTACATAGAAAGCCTAGACCAAACCACTAATTAGATCCTTCAACCTCGAGCAAGGTCATCGATGTCTCTGAATACAGCTAAAACTCACAAGTTTGTACCAACCAGACCCAAACTATCACAGACACAAATCCCAACGATCACCAGTCTCATTCTGCGTAATCATAGCGACAGGATGACAATGACGAGGACGATTGCAATTAGCACTAATGCTAAACCACACTATCTACCCCTTCTAGCTCCTTAGAAACCATTTTTAACCCTCCCCGATTCTCATACGGATCCTACGATTTTAGTAGTATAGTTTCCTATTACCTTTCACACTTATCCGTATGTGTCCCAAAAAGTGTCTCAAAGTCCCTCAGTCACTACACCCGACCACTATAAATCTCAGATACCCATACCACCACAGGCATACACTACTGCTAATCCTAGACTTTTTCCCTCTAGGATTCTTCTCAAATATGAGTACGCACTAGAACTCTTTGCTAGGAACTCCACTACTGCTAGGTGTATCAACACACCCAAAAGCCTAGAAAAGCCACCACTAACAGCCTAGATTCCTAACTCAGACTTCGTTACTCACAAGTACTTACACCAGCACACTCTAACACTCCCCTAAGATCACTAAGAATACACACCCCCACCCGAAGAAACTTTTGTCATTGTCAGCTAACTATCTTATGAATACAATTACATGCAGCAAAAATTAAATGATCTTTCAACCAAAAGAATTAACCCACAATGGTTAGACTCAGACAAGAGTTACGCAATAGGGCCGAATCGATTATTCTAAAATTATTTAACATTTGTAGCATGTAACTTAACGTATTCACTTAATAGCTAACTAACAACGATATAAGTTTCACATAGCACAAATCAAGCAATATTCAAGCAGAAAAAGTCAACAAGCAATAAGTCATCATAAGGATCAGACAATTCTAACACGCAATTCCTGAGGATCCTTAACCTACACACTTTCCTACATCTGTAAAAGCTCATATATCACATACAAAGGCATCTCTCCTAATCAAGCACACTAGCATGCAACCTTGAATAGATCCTTAGCCTAACTTATATCTTGCACTGATGGGTTTATACAAAAAATCCTATGTGTGCTTGCAACCCTAATTGGATCTATATTTTCACTATTAGACATACAACTTTATGAAAACAAAAAGAAACCTAGCATGCATCTATTATTTTCGAAATTCACAAATAAGAATAGAATACATACCTTTTATTTCTATATAGTAATAACAACTAGTTCCTTGAATTTCCTTAGCTCTTGAGATCAAGTACCACACGTGTAGTACCTCTAATGGCTCACAAACACACTAGAGTGAAAGGATGAATATAAGAGTGGTGAGATAGGGTTGCTTACTCCAGAAATCGTCTCTTCCAGGGTTTCTCAAGGGTGGGACGAAATCGTAAGCCTAGGGGTCTATTTATACTTGAGGCTAGCTAGGGTTTCAGGGTGGAAACCCTAATTCCTTAGCTTAGGGCCTAAGCAAGTCCATAGACCTCCCTTCCTTAGGCCTTGGACGAAAACTCCTAGATCCTTCTAGGATTTTTGGCCCATCCCTAACAAGGGTGATCCAATGGCCCAAAGCCTCAACTATTGAATAATTACAAAACAGACCTTGTACTTTTAATCAGTTCCTTTAATCCCAAAATTTATTCCAAATTAATTTTTGATTAAATAATAATTAATAATATGATTCAAAATTAATATATTATTCATATAATATATTAATAAATCATATTTATGTCCTAATTTATTATTCTTAACAATCCATCAGCCTCTCTCCTCGACAGTCATCCTGTCTAGTCACCACTGTGAAGGCAACCCAAAAGGACCATGTTATTATCGGGTCAAGTACATCCCAATTATAGTTACGGGCTTAGACACATAATCCAACAGTCTCCCACTTACATAAGTCTAATAACTATAACTGCCAATGTAACTTCAAAATCTGATTAGCAATCGTAGCCCTCAAAAGCCGTTGTCGAACTCTGACTTGTCATTTAGATAAGGGATCGTATATTCCTCTATTCTCAAGATATCATGCGGAAAATCACAAGGAACATAGTCATACTTATTGTCCAACAGTTTGTTTCTCGATCTTTGATCTTTCTGACATAGAACTTAATTGAACACATCAGCTTAGTCCTGACCGGGCCCGAAACATAAGTCAAAGGAACATATAAAATTCGAATTATATGCATTTACTATTTACTCATCAAATCATACACAACAATGTATTTTATAACATCAAGTTACTGATGCGTTTACGCATTATCAATGCACAACCAACTTGCAAACAATAAACCATATATCTAGGTTTAAAGACTGTATGATATTATCATCTCACAATCACTCGTGATTAATTCCATGAAGTGATTCAAGTGAGCGCGGGTTTATTTCAATACTCAAATCTTATTTCATAAGTACTCATGAACATTGAAACAAACTTTTGCTATGTGTAATAGACTCTAGACAATCTACAAGCCAATTCATGACAGTCTTCTTTCATACCTACTTCCAAAGTATGAGCGACTGTGGACTATTCGAATAATCTTTTTATTCAAGAAGTCAAAACATGCAAAGTGAAACAATAGTAAATATTTGACATAAGACAGTAACATTACTCATAAATAATACTCCTTTATTTAATCATCAAAATTTCAATTAAAATTTATCTATTACACATTTCAAAACTATCTAATCACTAAAACTTATATCGTCCTTCAGCCCAATGCTCCTATCGTGCTGCAAGTGCTTCACCCTACTCAGTCCCTTCATAAGGGGATCCGCTGGGTTATCCTCAGACGATACCCTCTTCACTACGAGGAGTCCCTCTTCTACCCGATGTCTAATAAAGTGATGTTTCCTGTCGATATGCCTGGATATGCCATGATCCCTTGGTTCCTTGGTTAAGGCAACCACTCCTTCATTATCGTAAAAAATCTCCATAGGCTCCTTTATGGCTGGCATAACTCCAAGGTCTTCGATGAAGTTCTTCAACCATATCACCTCCTTTGATGCTTCGCTCGCCACTATGTACTCGGATTCGCACGTTGAATCGGCTATGGTCTCCTACTTGGAACTTTTCCAAGTCACTGCTCCTCCATTAAGGGTAAAGACCCAGCCCAACTGAGAGCGAAAGTTGTCTTGGTCGGTCTGAAAATTGGCATCACTGTACCCTCGCACCATTAAGTTATTACTCCCACTGAATATAAGAAACCATTCCTTGGTCCTCCAAAGGTACTTGAGAATATTCTTGACTGTGGTCCAATGCGCTCTACCAGGTTCCCTTGATATCTGCTAACCATACTCAAAGCGAAGGCCACATCACGGAGAGTACAATTCATAGCATACATGAGCGAGCCAACTGCGGAAGCATAAGGTACTCGACTCATCTCTACTATCTCGGCTTCGGTACTCGGACTTTGAGTCTTACTCAATTTGGTAACTCCTCTTTCTTGGAATTCTCCATACTAAAATGCTTTACAACTTTATCCAAGTAAGTACTTTGATTAATTCCTATTAGTCTTTTACTCATGTTTCTTACTATCCTTATCCCAAGAATATAAGCAGCTTCTCTGAGGTCCTTCATAGCGAAGCACTTCCTAAGCCAGGACTTAACCTCATGTAGGTTTGGGACATCATTTCCTATGAGTAGTATGACATCGAAATACAAAATGAGAAATCTAATTATACTCCCACTAGCTTTGACATATACGTAGGACTCATCCTCGCTTCGCAAGAAACCAAACTCTTTGACTTTCTCATCGAAACAAAGATTCCATCTGCGAGATGTTTGTTTCAATCCATAAATGGATTTCTCAAGCTTACACACTCTATTAGGATGCTTTGATTCGACAAACCCCTCTGGCTGACTCATGTAAACATCCTCAGCCAACTTCCCATTAAGGAGAGCGGTTTTGATATCCATCTGCCATATTTCATAATCATGAAACGCAGCTATGGCTAGCATAACCCTAACAGATTTTATCTTCACAACTGACGAGAAGGTCTCATCATAGTCAAGTCCGGGAGTTTGAGTAAAGCCCTTCGGAACCAATCGCGCCTTATAAGTGTGTACTTTCCCATCCATGTCGGTCTTCTTCTTGAAGATCCACTTGCACCTGAACGTCTTACGATCCGATACATTTTCAACCAAATTCCAAACTTGGTTGTCATACATGGACTGAATCTCACTGTCCGTAGCCTTTTTCCTTTTTGCAGACTCCGGGCCTGTCATGGCTTCCTTGTAGTTGTTAGGTTCATCCAAATTTACTAGTTTACTATCACTAATAAACATATCACCCTCACTTGTTATATGAAAACCATACAACATAGGTGGAACACTAACTCTACTAGAACGTCTAAGAGGTAAGGATTTGTAAATTGGTTCGACCGGAGTTTCCTCCTCGGGTTGAGCGTTAGTGTTAGAGGTTCCTTCATCGCTTGATTCTTGAAGCTCTTAAAGATCAATTTGCCTCCCACTATCTACTTGGCTTATCAGTTTTCATTCTCGGAAAACTCCTATCCTTGCAACAAAGACAACATTGTCACTTGGTCTATAAAATAGATATCAAAAGGACATCTGTGGGTAGCCGATGAAAATACACCATTCACTACGAGGTTCGAGTTTGTCATGAGTCTCTCGTCATACGAAAACCTCACAACCCCAAACCTTGATATGTGCCAACAAGGGAGATTTCCCTGTCCACATCTCGTGAGGTGTTTTGGCAACCTTCTTTGTAGGGACTAAGTTAAGGATATGGGTGGCAGTCTCTAAGGCATACCCCCAAAATGAGATAGGTAATAAAGCTTGACTCATCATGGAACGAACCATGTCCAACAAGGTTCGATTACGCCTCTCAGCCACACCGTTCAACTGCGGTGTCCTAGGCGGCGTCAATTACGAAACGATTCTGCATTCCTTGAGGTAGTCTTGGAATTCAAGACTAAGGTACTGTCCACCTCGATCGGATTGAAGCATCTTGATTTTTCTGCCCAATTGATTCTCCACTTCTTGCTTAAACTCTTTGAACTTTTCAAAGGTTTCTGACTTGTCCTTGATTAAAGAGATATAACCAGATCTGCTGTAATCATTGGTGAAAGTTACATAGAAGTGGCTTGCATCCCTTGTGGTTGATCTAAAGGGCCCACACACATCGGTGTGTATGAGATACAATAAACCCTCACCCCTTTCACATGTACCCGTGAAGGGTGACTTGGTCATTTTTCCAAGTAAACAAGACTCACACACGTCATCATCCCAAAGGTCGAATGACTCCAACACTCCATCCTTTTGGAGTTGGGCTATGCGCTTCTTTTTGACATGTCCAAGACGACAATGCCACAAGCATGCTTTGTCCAAAATATTTGGAAGAGTCGATATGCAACACATGATTTCCTAAATTGTCTACAACCATCACAATTTCATATATTCCATTACAAGGCAATGCTTCAAAATAGAAAACACCATTAAAGAAAGCATTAATAGAACTGTTTTCATTATTAAACGAAAATCTAAAACCTTGTTTATATAAACCATGAAAAGAAATGATGTTTCTTGCCATTTATGGCGAATAGCAACAATTATTCAAATCTAGTCCTAACCCACTACTAAGCACTAAAGAGTAAACTCCAATCCTGGTGACATGCGACGCTCTTTTGGTTCCCATGATCAAGTTTATCTTCCCATGCTCCACATCCCTACTTCTTCTTTGGCCTTGCAAATCAGAACAAATGTGAAAACCACATCCTGTATCAAGAACCCAAGAAATATCATGTGATGAGTTATTAGATTGAATAGTATAAATACCTGTGTAGGATGGTTTTATCTTTCCATCCTTGATGTCCTGCAGATACTTTGGGCAACTTCGTTTCCAATGCCCTTTCTCGTAGCGGTAGTAGCACTCTGCATCCTTCGGGTTGGAGGAGGGTCCAGCGGGACCAGCCTTGGTTCCACTAGAAGAAGTTCCATCATGGGACTTTCCTTTGTGGTGGCTCTTAGAAGGAGCCTTCATCTTCTTACCCTTCCCTTGCCCAATAGCCAAGACGGGGGCAGCAACAATAGGATTTGATGCAACAGATTTGTCCTTGAGGTTTCTCTCAGCAGTTCTTGAAGCTTGCTCAAAGTGACATCCTCCTTGTTCATGTGGTAGGTCGTGCGGAACTGGTTGTAACAAGGAGGTAAGGAGTGAAAAATAATATCAATCGCCAGCTCCTCATCGAAGTTAACATTTAACTTTAGTAGGCGGTCGACATATCTCTGCATTTTCTGCAGGTGAGTCGTAACGGACTCTTCGTCCCTCATCTTCGTAGTGATCATCGAAGTGATGATCTCATACCTCTCCTGCCTGGCACTTTGGTGGTACCTGTCCAATAAATCTAGATGCATCTCATAGGGGTATAATTCTTCGTAGGACTTTTGGAGTTCAGTCGTCATAGTCGCGAGCATGATGCAATAGACTTTCTTAGCATCGCGCTCATAAGCCTCAAAGGCAGAAATCTCCTCGGGAGTAGCAGTGTTGACATTTACTTCTTTCAGCTCCTTGTCGAGGACATACTCCTTGTCCTCGTAGCGGGTAACCATTCGAATGCTGCGGATCCAATCATTGAAATTGGTCCCATCGAAAATCACCCTCCTACACAAATTCATGAGTGAGAATGAGTCGGAAGAGTTCGAGCCAGAAGCGTTGTTGTTGTTTGAGGTAGACATCTGAAAAAGAAGAGAGACAAAGTTTGATTAGATAATAATCCCCAATTAAACACCCAAATGAGAAATTACGGCTAGGATCCAACAACATTATTCACAATTTAGAAGAGGGATGCCGTAATCTAAACAACAAATAATTTGAAGGTAAGTAAATGATGATTCACTAATTTCCACCATGAAAAACGAAAAGGAAATTAAGTTTTAAATGTATTGAAAACTTCTATATCTTTTAAGATTCATTGAAATTTTCAATGACATGTTTAAATCTAGATATGCCCTTCAAGTTTGTGACTGGGATATCAAGGATCACAAACAAGGTGTGAATAACCATGCAAATGTACTTGGTGCCCTCAATGTTATAGTCACCTAATCAATGTGCCGGTTAGCCACACACGCTCCATTGATCTATGACAAACATCGAGGCACCCTTTTCCACCTTTGCTAGTCCATATTAGTGTGCCGGTTATCCATGCATGCTCCAGTAACGACTTAACAAGGGTACAACATGTAATTTCATGGAATAGCATCATTTTCACATTTTTCCTAAATTAACTAGGATTGGGAATTTTATAAAAGCATTTAGTTACTTTATTAATCATTATACTTTTAATGAGGAATTAGTTGTCCTATCCTACCCGTTTGGCTGACGAACCTCCACCAATCAAGGAAGTGGTGGGTGAGAGTGGACACCCATTAAACTGTCATTTTATAGGCAACAACCTTATACCCCCTTATAGATCGGATTCGTGAATGAGGCCTACTAACAGTAAGACTAGCTTAATCTTATACATATATATAATTATTAATCTTATAATATTATAATAGTATAAGGGTGTATTTTAAACATTTCAAAATACTAGGGTTTTAATCAAGTTTAAAATTTTTGAAAATTAAAACCTTTTAGTTTTAAAATCTTAAATATTAAAACTTTGATTTAATAATTATCCAAAATTAAAAAGTTAATTTAAATTATTAAATCTTGTAGGATTATCCACTAAATTAAACAATTAATTTAACTTAATCCCTTTATCCCCTAAATTTTGAAAATTTGGGGTGGGATAATTCAAGGATCTTTAATTATCTATTTAAATAATGAAAGGGATAATTACAAAATATGGAATTATCCTAATCCCTACAATTTTGGAATGTTATCTTGGGGAATAAGGCAATTTCGAAAACCCTAGGGTTAGACAACCCTAATTTTGAAATCTTGATGCCTAAGGAAAGGGTTTAAGAAACCCTAATAAAATTCGAAAATTAGGGTTTTGGAACCCTAATTTAAAAAATCCAAGCCCTAGGGTTTATTAGCCATAAACCCTAATTTGTCATGTTCATAATCTTGTATCAAATCTAATTGAAAACAAAAACCAAAAGATCTGATACCACTAATGAGTTTTATACAAACAATCCTATATGTGCATGCAACCCTAATTGGATCTATGTTTTCACTATTAGACATACAACTTTATGAACACAAAAAGATACCTAGCATGCATATATTATTTTCGAAATTCACAAACAAGAATAGAATACATACCTTTTGTGGCTATATAGTAATAACAACTAGTTCCTTGAATTTCCTTAGCTCTTGAGAGCAAGTACCACACGTGTAGTACCTCTAATGGCTCACAAACACACTAGAGTGAAGGGATGAATATAAAAGAGAGGAGAGAGGGTTGCTTGCTCTAGAAATCGTCTCTTCTAGGGTTTCTCAAGGGTGGGATGAAATCTTAAGCATATGGGTCTATTTATACTTGAGGCTAGCTAGGGTTTCAGGGTGGAAACCTTAATTCCTTAGCTTAGGGCCTAAGCAAGTCCATGGACCTCCCTTCCTTAGGCCTTGGACAAAAACTCCTAGATCCTTCTAGGATTTTCAACCCATCCCTAATAAGGGTGATCCAATGGCCCAAAGCCTCAACTATTGAATAATTACAAAACAATCCCTGTACTTTTAATCAGTTCTTTTAATTACAAAATTAATTCCAAATTATTTTCTGATTAAATACTAACTAATAATATGATTCCAAATTAATATATTATTCATATAATATATTAATAAATCATATTTATGTCAAAATTTATTATTCTTGACAATAAATCAGCCTCTCTCCTCAACAGTCATCCTGTCTAGTCACCAGTGTGAAGGCAACCCAAAAGAACCATGTTAGTTTCGGGTCAAGTACATCCCAATTATAGTTATGGGCTTAGACACCTAATCCAACATGCACATCATACTATAACACATGTAATAGGAAGTCAAATACAACATATAAAGAAAGTATGGATATCTTTGGAAATCACTTTTTCGAGCTCGAGCAGACTATACACATCGCATCGTATCTTTTCTTCTCTCAGAATAAACCTCTACAAAAATGTTTATTAAAAATCTCAGCTCCATAGTTTGAGTTTAGAATCCCATGAGTGTTTATCCAAATCCCTCAAAGCAGGGCTCTGATACCAACTTATAACATCCAAAAACCAGGGCTAAATTTTTTCACTTTTAAGATAATAAAACATCCATTCTTAGTAAGTTACATCTATTTTTTCATAAACCATTATTCCAAAATTAGAGTTAATAAAAAGACAATCTGGAAACTCGAATCATAAAATTTCTGATGTGTGTACACCGTCACGCCTTCGCCGCCTGATAAGTACCTGGAAAATATTTAATCCACGACTGTAAGAAAAAATTTTAGTGGGTTCCCCAAAATACCACACACAACACAACATAAATAACACGTATGTGTTATCAACAACCCTAGAGACTACCTGAAGTCTCAGTGGGAAAACAACTCGCCATGTGGGTTATCAGTAACCCTGAAAACTACCCAAAGTCTCAGTGGGCAAACAACATGCCCTATGGTTTATTAGAAAACCTAGAGACTACCCGAAGTCTCAGTACATACAGTAACACATATCACAGTAACATCAAATAAGACCCAGTTGGTCAACACATACATACTACCACACAGACTAGTATAGTGAGAAGACTCACCTGAATGAAGAGCTGGAACCCCCTACTCCTAACACCGCAAAATCAGCTACATTAACATCCTAAACTAATCACAAGCTAAATGTAATGCTATAGCTCAAAACCTCTCCAAGTTTGACTAAAAGTGAAACTGGTCAAAAAGTTAACAATTAATGGTCAAAGCCCACTTCAGCAGGTCGCCATGTCGTGGCCACCCATTTCCATGTCGTGCGAGAAAAATGGCAAAATAGTTGGGCATCCCCCAGTCGCCACGTCGTGGGAACTGGGTCTCAACAACTTAATGCATTAAGCTATTTTCCTTCAACCTCAAGAGCTCCAAAGCTCAGATCTAGACCTTCCCAAGGTTTTGAGGGATAAAGTTTCCAACATTACCCATTAATACATCCCAATGAGTCTAGAACTCTAAACCTGGATCCTTAATGACAACTTAAGGCTTGGACTCAAACATTAAGCTCTTAATAACCAAAGCTATAAATCCATAACATCCAGAAATACTTCTCACTCTATTCTAACATAAAAACTGCAACTTTATAGATATGGATGACCAATGCAAGTCTAGATCTCAATCTAGGTCAAAATGGGACAAAAGACCAAAATCTCATACTTAGACCTCAAAACACAATCAAACTTCATATCGAATGATATAGTGACTAAGGGACCAAGAGGAGCTATAAAGTTGCAAACTTTATCTCATCAAATCAATCCAAACTTGAATATGAACAAAGAAATGAAATAAATCTTGGATCTATGAAGAGAGAATCAAAAAGGTGGAAGCTTTCTACCTTCCAAAGCTCCACAATATGCATAAGGTGCAAGATTTGCAGTAGTGCGTTCTTCCAACTAGCAAGCACACCATCGCATCTTCCAAAAATGCAATCCAAAGCTTCAAACTTCAAGAATAACCACTAATACAACAAGAATCACTTGAAGGAGGCTAGGGTTTAGTTTAAAAGGGTTGAAGCCTGAAAAGGATGACATAATCGTTGAGATTGAGTGTTTATATATATTTGAAGAAAACTCTAAAAATCATGGGCTTGGGCAGCCATAGCTGCTATGTTGTAGCCTTCCTTGCTATGCCATGTCGACCAACTTAACACACGATTATGCATAAAATACGCCACATCGTGGTGCTCCAATCACCATGTCGTGGATCTTAGTTTTTCCCAAAAATCAGATCTCTAATCCTACCTGCCCTCACTTGATCCATTATGGGAACCGGTGTTACAAACCACTTGTTTTGGCAGGAAAATACATGTCCATACTCTTTTATAATATAGAAATCGATTTTGGCTTCGAGGAGCTGCCCCTTAAGCATGTCTACTGACTAGTCAGTGGAACCACCTCTTGGGGCTCTGCCCCCTAGACCCCACCATGGGCACTATCCGTTGGAACCCTATACAGAAGGGTGTTGTCCCCTGACCCCCGCATTCCCGAGTTTGTATTTATCACACCGACTGTGCATCCTGCACCTCCATTCTCGGTAAGTAAATAGAACTCATCCTATCTCAGTATTAATAATAACTACACTAAATTTTTTTGATCAAACTAAAATCACCAACATCCATCCCCCATTTTAGTTTAATACTTAATTAACTAAAAGCAAACATAAAATCGAACTCATGCATAAATGATAATATCAAGAAGATTAAATTTTCACATTACTACAATACACATTTCAAATAGTCGAGAATCAGGGTGTCATAAGGATTAACCCTTCAACCTATTTGAGTAATTATAGATATCATACACATAAGTTGTAACACCGTGATTTTTCACCTCATTTTTTATTTTAAAAACATTATTTTAACATATGTAGGAAACATAAATCTTAATTATTGTATTGAAAACATCACCAATATTACTTTTAAAAAACAAACCAACAAAATTTAAAGTTGTAAACCCGTACCAAAACCAAGTATAATGAAACATCACGACAGGTCTCAAATTTGTATAATCCCTAAATAATATAATAAGAACTTATCAAAAGTCCCAACCTCACCATGCCATCAATATCAAGCTACATGTACTAATGCAAAGCCACACAGTGACACTAATAAGCAAAGAAAACAGTGTTAGCATCAGCATAGTGAGTCAATCCCAAACACATGAATAGGAAAATAAACATACTTCATACAAGATGTTTAGTCATGCAATCAAATCGTATCAATCAACATTCGTCGCCTTTGATTATTAATATATATTACATATATATATTATTCTGTACATTCTTTCATCATAGTAATTATTTTATTATGTTCATCACTATAATTACTTTTAATGTCTCTCGCCACATGGGTCTAAAACAACACTAAATCCCCAAAGAAAAGACGACGTTCGCTAATAACGTGACCTGGTGACCTAGTGCACCAAATGGGGCGCGACTCCCACCCGTAACACTGTCCATAGTTCTGCGTGTTCACTACTCCAACCTTGCATGTACAAGCACGATGCATTGTTGTTCGAGGGTGGTACAATGACACTTCCAAATGCATACCTACACCTAAACCCGATGCTTGATTCGACGTCTCCGAGTAGTCAACATCACTCCAGTTCTCGTACACCAAGTGCACCAGAACCATGATTCGAAATGGTTACCTAGAAAACCATTCGACATCAACTTGGCTTAAGATTTGTCTACCAACGATACCCTTCCATCACAATATCCAGTAGGGCACACACCTAAATTTATGTTTCTACCCTTTTACCCCCGCTAATTGTATTCCTATTTATTTTAATTAATTAATCTACTCACATGGGGCATACACACACCTCACCAATAACATTATGTAATCATGCTTCTATATTATTATTATTATTATTATTATTATTAATATTATTATTATTATTTCTATTATTATTAGTATTACTAGTACTCTTATTATTATTATTGTTATTATTATTATTATTATTATTATTATTATTATTATTATTATTATTATTATTATTATTCCAATGCATATTACATCTTAAATCATACAATAAATGTATACTTTGAAAATTACCACATGGCATCATTTTGTAGAAAGTAAAGAATTACACCCTTTTAACAAGTAGTTCTAACATGTATTTCCTAGTTTCATTCAAGTTTGAAAAAACAGAAAAATAACATGCAAATCATCACATTTTAACAACAAGAATAACCTCACTACTAGCATGGCCCTAACACTCTCTTTTTGCATCAAATAATCAATTTAAGAATTCTAGCATAACAAGGGTCTCCTAAATCAATTGTTTCTACAAATACTTCACAATTTTAGATTCAATACATCTCTTATATTCAAATTATAACATCACAAAAAAATCATTTAGATCCAACATATGTACAAGAGCATGCAATACTCCCAAACTTGTGCCTAAATAACCACAATAATTGACTTATCTCTAGTCCAAGTTGTCAGAGGTAATGAAATAAGGAAAGACACCTTCTAACAAACAAATACCACCCTTAAAAGAATGCACAATAGAGTAATCATGAAAAGAACATAAAATGAAATAGTTATATTTAGTCGGAAGCCATGTCGTGGCAATTAGGGTGTCACGTTGTGGTCCCAACATCAGTCATGATCCTGGCCCGATCAACTCTCATTACCACGCTGTGGCAACTAGATGTCCACATCGTGGGGGTTAACAGTTACAAAACAGAAAATTGATTGACTGCCTTATCTTTCTCAATTTGGGTCTTATTAAAGCCTCTATTAGGATGATCTTAACACCTGTAGACCGTCCTTAAGGGCCCACAATGGCTAGGACAAGAATAAGACCAACCAACACATCTAAACCATGGATTTTGGCATCATCCAAGGTCTTTTTTTTGTGTGGTTTGAAGAATAACAAGATACTGTAAACGAATATATCCATACCTTCGATAAAATCAAGAAAGGAATTCACCAAGATGATTGCTAGAAGAAACTCCACCAAAAACACCACCAAGAATACTCCAAGGCTTCCTCCTATACATTTTCTTCACTCTCACATTCCTCCAAAGACAAGAACTATTAGGAATCACTCTCAAGAAAGGTGGAGGTTAGAAGTAGGGTCATAGGCGAGTACCCGCCTATTTTAGTTGGAACCGGAACCGCTCCTGGAACCGGCGGTTCATAAATTTTTGGTATTGGAACCAGAACCGTTTACGATGGTTCCTAGAATCGGTTCCGATTCCGGGTACCCAGTTTCATGAATATTAAAAAAAAATTATTTTATAGATGCCATGGAAATTAACTTTTACAAACAATAGAAGTAAGACAAAAAAAAACTAAAACAATTAAAACTTTATAGTTTATCATCCAATTCATAGCCATAGCAAGAGCCAACAACAAATTACAAACTATACAATACAAAACATCAACAGGAGATTGATTTTTGTAGTTCATCCCAACAAAAATAGAGACAATAAAAAACAACAACAACAAAAACCAAAAATAGAAATTGAAACATCACAAAACAACAACAACAACAACAACAACAACAATAAAAACAACATCAATTAATTATTACCTCCAAATGTATGTTCCATGTTGAGACTGAATTCTGTAACGAAAATAAGTATAAAAATCAAATTACAATAATAAATATTATACAAGAAACATACATTAATAAACTACTGTGTAACTTACCTTCCTCATATTTTGCACATCTTCCAACAATTGTTCAAGTTCAATACAAGTATTCGATGCCCTTGAACAATCTTGATTACAACTGTCGGCATTTTCTTTTGCTCAACCACCTCACTTCCACCATCAAAGTCTATACAATACTCAAAGATTAAGCTCAAACTTCAGATGGAAGTTATAGATATTCACATGAAACTCACAAATTAGGCAAATTTCAGGAGTGAATACAAATTTTAATGCAAAAATCGAGATATTAACAGAATAATAGATGTAATTTTCGAAATTTCAAGTAACAGTCTAGCAAAAGTTACAGAACAACCTAAAGAATCAACAAATGAAACTTCACATATTTACATAACATGTCCTAGCAATTGAGGTTTCAACATTATAAAACCTGATATGATAAAGACTTGTAGTTGCAGATTCAACCGTCAATTGAGTGGGGATGGTTTACAATTGAACAAATATGGTTGACTGAACAATGATAATGAATAGTGATTGAACGTGGGATACAAATTCGACGAAAGGGTTACGAGATACGAAGTATGAAATCGACTGACTCTCCGCCCACTTGTAATTGCTGTGGTATTTCTAGTTAACTGGAAATGTGAATGTGAGGGACGAGTGACGATTGCTCTAAGAGAGACGAGAAGAAGAGAGTGGAAGGAAGGAGTTGGTGTCGTCGTTGTTTTGCTAACAATGAATTGACAAAAACCCTAAAAGAGACAAAGGTAATTAGGTAAAAGTTCTTTTTATTTTTTTAAAAACATATATATAACTAATTAAATACACATTTTCTTTAATAAAGGCGGGTACTTGTCGGTACCGGTTCTGGGTATGTGATATTGGGACCCGAACTGGCGGGTATCGGTTTTGTAAAAATGAGAATTGGAACCAAAACCACTTTAGACGGTTTTGAAACTTTAGGAACCGGAACCGAAACTGCATAAGGTAGTTCCAGTTCCAGAACCGATAGTTTTTAGGCAGTTTTGGTTCCAGAAGCAGGTACCCTCTTCTGCTGCTCATCCCTTGTTAGAAGTAACGTTTGTTGGCGGTAAATAGAAGATGATTGTAACACCCACAGATTTAGGTTAGACAATTAAGATATAATAAGCGATAAAAATGACATTTTGATAAAAGGTTATATAGGATAAATAATTTTGACCAAAGTTATAACATACGTGACAAGGATTTCGTACATATAAAGAAATTTGAAATCTGACTTCTTATGAATGCTAAGCGATTAGTTTAAGCAACAAGGATTCTGTACAAAATCGGTCTTTTTGTGGCCGTGAAAATGGGGATGTCACAGTTGGTATCAGAGCATTAATTTAAGCGAACTAGGAATAAGGATTTATTTCTAGACTTAAACTTAGAATGCTAAGCGATTATCATGAGGAGTGTGTCTAATATATTTTAGGAAGTACACATAAATAGACACAAGCACTGGCTTAATTAGGGAAGATGCCTAAAATGCTTTTATGTGCTAAATGATTTGTGATGCTTTATGTTATCGTTTGATCGGATCTATAGTCTGTTGCCGACCAGATCTGGAAATTTTATGTGCTCAGGCTTCTAAACGTTTAATTACGATATTAGAACTGACATGTAACTTTTTGGAGTAATATGTGTCTAAATCTTCCTCTATCTATATTCTCGTCTCGATACACCGAACGCCTGCTTTGTTGTATAGAATGTCATGATAAGGACTCATAGCAGACTGAGCAAATGGAGGAAATGAGAAGGCTTACGATAGTGAATGGTACCTATCGGAAGATATTTTTAAGAGTGATATCTTACCTTTAGAATGTGTCTAATAAATAATATGTCTAATACAGGAGAAGTTCACTTTCAATTAGAAGAAATAAATATTTTTGGTAGAATCCATGAAGTTATCCCATCGTCTGACATTTCCACCACCAACCGGGTTGAAACAGAATTGATGATTGAAGATACGCATGGAAGAAGTCTTAGTAGAGTCTAGAGAAAATTATATGATTTTTTGGACATATTTGTATGTGTTAAAATTGTTTTTATGATAATAACTTGGAGAACTGCGAGACAATACTTGGGACGAGTATGAATAGGTGTGAATGGTAGTAGAGGCCTATACTACCGGAAGCACATGTCTCACGCTTGGATCGGGGAAAGTCACAAGGTTACGAAGAAGCTAGTAATTGATTTCGTTTTATTGAAGCATGTCGTTACCATCGATTCGGTAATGACTAAGAAGATGATTGTTATTCCGACCCTAGTGGTCATATCAATTGAGTCCGACTATGCTGGTATGTTATGTGGTTCAGAGAATCAAGTTCGATGTAGCATCTGACTTAAGACGAAAGATTGAAATCAAAAGCAATCAGTAGAGGTATCTGTTGGATTAGTGTCTAAGTCCATAACTATTTTGGTATGTACTTGACCCGATGGTGCATGGTCCTTTTGGGTTGCCTTCACCAAAGCAACTTGATTGGAGAAATAAATAGAAAGAGAGGATAATATGATTTATTAATATGTTATAAGGATAATATATTAAAGGAGAAATCATATTTGTTTAATTAATATTGGTCAATAATTAATTGAGAATTAATTTTGTGATCAAGTGTAATTAATTAAACTAGAGGGGCTGATTTGTAATTATGTGATAGTTACAAAATAAGGTAAGAATTATCTTATGAGTGTGGTGGACGAATTTAAGGTTGGAAAGCCTTAGAATTCGAGTATGATAAGGATACAAGGATTATCTTATTGGTTGCTTAATGGATAATCAACTAGATAAGGATAATGACTGAAACCCTATCTCTACACCTATATAAACAACCCCAAGGTCATGAATTCGGGTATCCCTTCCCAAGAAGTCCCAAATACGAATTCTAACCTCCCTCCTCTCTCCATATACCTTCTCCACTTGCTTATGGTGTTTGTAAGCCATTAGAGGAGTGACACTTGTGACTCTTTGCTTTCCAAGGTCAATTCAAGGAGGAATTGGATTGTTATTGCTACATAACAATCAAGGTATGTTCTTAAACCTATTTACATGTGAATTCTGATTTCCATATGCTAGTATTAGGGTTCAAAGTCTTGGATTCAAAGTATGTACAATAGAGAAACCTAGATCCAAGCTTTAGGGTTTGTATGAGCACATAGGATGTCTTATGACCAAAACCCATCAGTGGTATCAGAGCCATGATTGGTTTCTATTGTATTGATGCTTGTTGTAACTGAAAAATTCGATTTTTTGCATTCTGGAGGCTGGACTCGCCGAGTCCATGGCTGAACTCGCCGAGTCCAAGGTGACTCGACGAGTCCAAGGCTGACTCGACGAGTCAACTCGTCAGAAGGAGGGTACTTCGGGATTTCTTGCTGTTTTTGCTTATGGATAATTACCTTATCATGTTAGATTAATATTAATCCGATTATGTGATATATTTGACTATATTTTTAATCTAATTGAAGATATTTATCAATTAATAGGATAATTGTTTCCTTATAAGATAATTGATTAATTATTTTAAGTAAATTGATAAATTATTTTGCAAGAAATCATCAAATATGGATAATTATGTGATTAAATGTTAATTTGAATTATTTGTTATTTGATCCTTGTTGTTGTGAAAAGTTTCATATTTGACCCTTTAGGCTTTATAGTTTAAATTTGAACCCCAAAAGTTTTGTTGTTTTGAAATTTAAATAGTTGAAACCTTAATGTTTTGAAAAAAGGTTTCAAAACTTGCCTTCAAGTTTTGGAATTTAAATTTTGATTTAAATAGTTTAATTTTGATGCATATTTAAATTCTAAACCCTTATGGTTTGAAATGTTTCAAAACTTGCCCTCAAGTTTTGGAATTTAAAAGTTGATTAAAAGTTTAATTAGGAATGTTAAATTCTAAAACATCTAAGTAATTTTGAAAAGGTTCAAATCACACCCTTATGGTTTTATTAATTAATTAAGGTGTATAATTAAAAGAGATTTAATAAATCCATTAAAGTTTAGGTTAACCATTTAATTAAAAGTATAATTGTTATAGTTAACCACATAGTATTTTAAAAGTTATAAAATACACCCTATACTATATATAACATTAAAAGTCTAACATTATATATATGTATAACTAAAAGTCAGTCTTACCGTTAGTAGGCCTCATTCACGAAGCTGGTCTATAAGGGGTGTTTAAGGAAATTGCCTATAAAATGGCGATTGAATGGGTATCCACTCTTACCCACCGCACTCTTGACTAGTGGAGGGTCGTTAGCCGAACGGGTAGGATGGGACAAAACCTTCCATTATAAGTATAATGAAATATAAAAGTAACTAAATGTTTTCATAAAATTCCCAATCTTAGTTACTTAGGCAAAAGTGAATTGATGCAATTCCATGAAATTACACTTTGTGACCTTGCGAAGACATTAGTGGAGCGTGTGTGGTTAACCGGCACACTAAATGGTTCTAAGCAAAGGTAGCAAAGGGTGACTCAATGTTTGTCATAGTTCGGTGGAGCGTGTGTGGTTAACCGGCACATCGAATAGGTGATTGTAACATGTGAGGGCACCATGTAAGTTTGCATGGTTATTCACACCCGCTTTGTGATCCTCGGCATCCCAGTCACAAACAAGAGGGGCATATCGAGATTTAAACATGCCATTGAAAGTTCAATGAATCTCAAAGGATCTAGGAGTTTTCGTAGATTTAAAACTTAAATTTCTTTTTCGTTTTTTTTTTCGTGGTGGAAATTAGTGAATCGTCATTCACTTACCTTCAAATGTTCTGCAATTTGGGTTACGGCATCCCTCTCCCGAGTTGTAGAACATTGTGTTGGGTCCTAGCCTTGGAATTTCATTTGGGTGATTTACCAAGGACTCAATCAATCAACTAACTTGAATTCGTTTTCTCCCGTTTTGTAGATGTCAAAGTTCGACAACTATGGTATTCCCAAATCCCGTGGAACAAGCATTCCACATGAAGATGGTATTCCACGATTTAATCGAGGAACAAGAAATCATGCTTCACTTCCTCCTCCTCCTCCAATTATTCTCCCTAACCCACAAGTTCAAAAAAAAAAAAAAAAAACTGAAAGGCTGAATATCACTCAAGCCCTTTTGGCAAGTAAACATAAAGAAGGAAAGTCGGTGTGTGCACACGTCCTAGGGATGAAGTCGCACATTGATAGACTAAGAATGATGGGACCCGTTGTTAGTGAAGAGATGGCTGTTGATTGGGTTCTTCAGTCACTTCCCAACTCATATAGTGAGTTCGTAAGAGAGTACTATATGACGAACCACAACGTGACCCTTATAGATCTCACCTATATGCTTATTGTTGCCGAATCAGCAATGGTTTGGCGCAATAGAAAAGCAAAGTTGATTGGTGAATCTGCCTTCAAGACCTCTATGGATATAGACAATGGCAATGAAAGACATGCAATGACCGAAAAGTTTGATCATAAGAGAAAGGCGATGTCTGAAGTAGTTCCATGTGTTATTCCAAAAGAGTCAATTTGCTCTTATTGCCAAGAGAAGGGGCATTGGAGACGAAGTTGCCCTAATTACCTAAGAGATCTAAGAGATGGGAGAGTCAAAGGTATGATTGCGCTTTAGGTAAAAATCCACTATCTAACTCCATTAAGTTCCTATTCATTGATTCTTAATACATGATGTAATAAGATTACATTTGAGTGTTTTGTAGGGTCGGTGAAAAGAAAGGAAGCTTGATAAGAGAGCAAGATGAATCTAATCACAAGAGATGGATCTCGATCGCATGGACTTGAAGATTAGATTTTGAGCATAGAAAGTTATGATAGAGTTGTTAGAAATTTTCTTTTGTACATAGTTTTCAATGGATTTTGCATTGTAAGGACAAATTTTTTCCGCTGCTTTTATAAATAAAATAAATTTTGTTTGACTTATTTATTTATTTGTTTATTTCCTTACAATGAAATCGTTATGAAAATTGATGTTCGAATATTTCTACAACGAATGGATATGATTCTTAGTTATGTTATTTATGGAAATGTCAAGAATTTACCAAATAGGGAGAGTTTCTCATCGCCCAAGTTTCAATTGGACAGAAATTTGGAATCATGCAACTTGGTTGCACGATGAATGAGAAATTTCATATTTGGAAATTAGACTAATACATTGACAAAGTGTCAAGTGAAGGACTTGGAGATCGAATACACAAAGTTGCGTGTTGATCAAGTCCACCATAAGAGTAACAATGATATTCGTCATGATTTACTAAAAGTTTAGTAAATATGATTATACTTACAAGAGTAAGTGTAATTCTGAATTGATTAAAGGGTTTAGATCAATAGCAGAACGAATAAGAAGAATCAAGTAGGCAGAAAGATAAAAGTTTTTCCATTCTAAGAAGAAGGGAGAGTAGCTTTTATGCTTTATGATATGTCTTAGTGATTAAGAACCATATCTCAATTGATCCTCTAAGTGAGTCTTACTACAATTGTATGTCTAAGAAGAGGAATCAAGAATTGAAGAAATGGTTAAATCAATAAGTCAATCATACTTCGTTCCAATAACAAGTCTTAAAGTTAAGATTGTGACAATGAGTGAAAAGTATTAAGAAGGTTTAAAACATTCATTAAATGTGGTAAGTTGTGATGTCTTAGATAAGACAAAGACCAACTAGGACCAATTTATGAAGATTTTTTTGATAAAAGCTACACTAACTCTTGAATATTTATTTGTCAGGAAATGTTTTGACAAGAGAATCATATATGTCAAGGAGTCAGTGGGAGTCTTAATGGTCTTGAAAGGTTTCAAGAACAAATCAAACAAACCTTATCAATCATCACTAGCACACGAGTTGAGGTTTACAACCTATCGTGTTGACATTATTTTAATTCTGTGCCAATCCAATCAAGTTAATTATGCATGTGAGTTCTATGAGTTCTCATAAAAGGCAAAGCACCTTAATCAATGAAAGGTACATTGATAAGAAAAGGTGAGCCGCTTAACTACTTGGAAGACATGGTGGGCAGCTGTGCTACCATAAGGCAAGAAATCAAGATTAAGAAAGCTCGGTCCATATGAGTTTGAATTTGTCATAAACTTTGGTTTTAACAAATTCACATGGATAGGAACACATACACCACTCAAATCTAAGTGTCATAAGATTTCCTCCTTCATGAAAATGATTGTGAGGAAATGCTTTCACTAAGACAGATTTTAAGAAGATAGTGATTGTAAAATTGCATTCTCGAATTCAATTATGGTTACGGCATCCCTTTCCATAATTTGAATTGTGAAGTTTGGCAATTAGTCTTAATTGTTTAGACACACATATGAACTATCGAAGGCAAAGGTGTATAAGTTCAAGAAGCATTGATAAAGGATTATCAAAGCACTAAGTATTAGAAACATGAACTTAAGAAATTCAATAAGTATTGTCTTTTTGGAAGTTGAGATGTTTATGAATACATGTCGAAGCTAGTGGGAGCATAAGTGTTATGTTTTATAATAATCATCAAGATAGTGGGAGCATAAAAGTTATGATTGTATGATTATTAAGAAAAGTATTGCAAGGCTAGCAATATTAATTATAGAAAACAAGAGTCATACTTTGCAAAGTTGTAAGAGTTGAAAGGTTGTTCTGCTATAATTAAGGGAGAGAATATTATGCTTCATTTCAAATCTAAAGGATTAGGTTGAGAAATGTTAATAAATTTAGTCAAAGGTACATAGTGTGTTCTTAAAATTTCGATTATGATTACGGCATCCCTCTTCACAATTCGAATTTTGAGAACATAGCAAATAAAACATTATGCGTCGTGTCCCATACGCTTCGGGTATAGGATCGATTGCAAATGCTTTAATGTTTGACCATTCTAAAATTTTCCAAATGTCTAGCGCATTTAGAGGGAAAAAGGACAAGAATTGGTTTTGACTAAAACAATTAAACAACTATCAAATGACAATCCAAAGTTCGACGAGGATTGGTCGCTTGTGAGTAGTTGGAAGTATAGTATTGGAAAATATGGAAATGTTTCCATATTGGATGGACCGTATTGACATCATTACGAATAGATAAGATTCTATTAAGAATGAGTTGTCATATGGAAAATATGGAAGTGTGTCCATATTGGGAATTGAATATTGAGAAATCTATGACTAGATTAGAAACTTCTATGCAAAAGGATGTTCAAAGAATGTACTTTGAGTGAGAGACATCACGTCTATGGAATTGTCTTGTAACAATCTCCGATAGAGGACTTTGTAATATCATTGGCAATAGTTTTTGTGACTTTGGTGCAGTGACATTACGAAAGGATAAGTTGCATAGAATGTTAGAATCTAGCATATTCTATAAGTAGCAAGAATTTGATATTCTTTCACTTGTGAAAAGGATTTGGAGTTGTGAAATGAGAATGATTGAAAATGTGTTCAATGTGATCTATTTCACAAAGTAAGAACCATAGGTAAACATTGTGTGCATGCTAGGAGCATGGGACAAGTGTTGTAATTCAAGTAAGAAGTTGATTACCCGAAACGACAAATAATGAGTAATCAATATGGTGATAAATAAAAGGCGTTTTATTTATACTCAAAGGTTTGAGGCCATATGGGATTAGTATTATTCTTGTGTTTTACATTTGCATGTTTTGACTTCCAGAATAATTGAGTTTATTAAGAATAATCGAATTATTCAAACGGGCCACAGTCGTTCATATGTTGGAAGTAGATATGAATGAAGACTGTCGTGAATTGGTGTGTAGATTGTCTAAAAGAGTATTAGACATAAGCAAGAGTTTGCTGCAACGTTCATGAGTGCTTATGAATGTGATTTGAGCATTGGATTAGACCCACGCTCACTTGGATCACTTCGTGGATTGTATCACGAGTGATTGGTGAGACGATAACATCTTATATTCTTGAAACCGAGATGTGTGAGTTGTATCTTGCGAATCGGTTGCACATTGATAATATGTAAACGCACCAGTAACTTGGTGTTATAAAACGTATTGTTGTGTGTAATTCGGTGCGTGAGTACAAGCGAGCATTGTATCAAAGTTTATCCGTTCCTTTTATTCAAAGTAGGATAAAAGCGATATCTTTGGGCCCCTCGATGGTTTAGTGATGACAAACGTAAATGCTCGGCCGGGCTAGGGCTAATTTGATTTGTTCAAATAGTCAGTCGTCATAAATCGGAAATCGAGATATAGTACAAAGAGAATGATTTGAAATCATATCTCATATGATATCTAGAATGGAGGAATATATGATCCCTTATCTAAGGACACGCGTATTTGATATGATCAGAGTTGACAGCGGCTTTGGAAAGCTACGATTGCAGATCGGGATCCGAAGTCATACGCATAATAGTTATTAGACTTATCCAAGTGGGAGACTGTTGGATTAGTGTCTAAGTCCATAACTATTTTGGTATGTACTTGACCCGATGGTGCATGGTCCTTTTGGGTTGCCTTCACCAAAGCAACTTGATTGGAGAAATAAATAGAAAGAGAGGATAATATGATTTATTAATATGTTATAAGGATAATATATTAAAGGAGAAATCATATTTGTTTAATTAATATTGGTCAATAATTAATTGAGAATTAATTTTGTGATCAAGTGTAATTAATTAAACTAGAGGGGCTGATTTGTAATTATGTGATAGTTACAAAATAAGGTAAGAATTATCTTATGAGTGTGGTGGACGAATTTAAGGTTGGAAAGCCTTAGAATTCGAGTATGATAAGGATACAAGGATTATCTTATTGGTTGCTTAATGGATAATCAACTAGATAAGGATAATGACTGAAACCCTATCTCTACACCTATATAAACAACCCCAAGGTCATGAATTCGGGTATCCCTTCCCAAGAAGTCCCAAATACGAATTCTAACCTCCCTCCTCTCTCCATATACCTTCTCCACTTGCTTATGGTGTTTGTAAGCCATTAGAGGAGTGACACTTGTGACTCTTTGCTTTCCAAGGTCAATTCAAGGAGGAATTGGATTGTTATTGCTACATAACAATCAAGGTATGTTCTTAAACCTATTTACATGTGAATTCTGATTTCCATATGCTAGTATTAGGGTTCAAAGTCTTGGATTCAAAGTATGTACAATAGAGAAACCTAGATCCAAGCTTTAGGGTTTGTATGAGCACATAGGATGTCTTATGACCAAAACCCATCAGTATCGCGGTAGTTGCTTGTAGCTAGAAATGCTACTTTTAAGATGTGATTCTAAGAGACCTGAGTCTAAGTGTGGGAACATACGATGACAAGTCATTAGAATATGACACATCGGTCCATTTTAGTAATAAAATAACTTATCTTAAGTTTGTTAAGAAGAAAACGCAGTCCCCAGTAAGGATCGAGATTGCGACTTGAAGGTCATAATTTGGAGTCTAATGTGAGATAGGGAGCAAGTGCAAGATCGAGCACCGCCTGCAATCAGGAAGTCTTAGAGTTAGATATTCGTTCGAAGAAACATCAAGTTATGGTTATTACTTAGGATGAAGAGATAACGTATGGAGTCATCACGTGAGCCCTGTTTCGTTGATGATTCCGGGACGTAATCATCCTAAAGGGGAGATAATTGTAACGCCCGTAGATCCGGGCTAGTCAATTTAGAGATAATAGGGATCGAAAACGAATTTTTGACAAAAGATTATTTAGAATAAATAATATTAACCAAGTTTTAGAATACGTCTCAAGGGTTTCGTACATATAAATAACGTTGAAATCCGAGTTATAACGAAGAAGTTATGGCCCATCGAAGTTTTACGGCAAAACCGGCACGATACCGGGAGACGTAAATAGTGAATTTACGATGGATGACTTTTTAGCCTTAGTAATCTAAACAAAATTCGTAGAATATGTTAAACTGAGAGTGTCCATAAAAAGAACGCCCAAATCTGACTTCGTATGAGGAAGTTATGAACTTTCTAACATTTGGCATAGCAGATTAGCAGTGCACGGCCCGAAACTCGAATTTTAGTTTGATCGGTTTTTGGCCTACGCGAACTAAATGAAAGTTGAAGATCTCATTAATAGGAACTCAGCAGTAAAAAGATAGACGAAAACGGAGTCCGTATGTAGAAGTTATGAATTTTACGCGGACAATTAAGAGTATAATCTCCTCGTACTGTTAAATTTAAGATCGGTCAAAAATTAGCCGACGAAGTCAAACTGAAAGTTCTAGATCTTATTTTTACCTACGCGTGGATATAAAGAACGTCAAAAACGGAGGTCGTATGTGAAAGTTATGGATTTTAGAAGCCGGGAGTGTGTTGTGCGAAAATGGGTGATGTGGCACAATCTTGGCCATTGCTTTCTCCCCAAGTCTTGCCACTAGAAGGTGACATGTGGCACCAAGTTCAGCCATTTTCACCCTATAAATAGAACCTCTCCCACCCTCATTTTCTTCACACATTTCTCATTCTTTCTTCTCTTTACTCTCTCTCTAGCCCCGAAACCCCCCGAAAAGCCTATGGAACCTCCTTAGCACGAGTCAAAAGCCCTGGAGTGCTCGACGGCTCAGAGAAGAAGAGATTTTCGGCTCGGGAACGCTGCTCCAAGCAGATCCCGGTTTTCTATAAACCCGCTGTAAGTGAGCTACGCCTACGCTATTTTTAATATATCGTTTATTTAATTATAGTAACGTTATTAGGAACTTATAATAAGTACTTGGGCTATTATTACGTGTTATATAAGTATTGTTTAACGGTCATATAATAGTAATAATAGCTAGACTATTAATTCGTATCGGCGAATAATAGACTAAACTCTAGTGGTAATAATACTAGGTTTCGTTGAAGGAAATTATTTTTAAGAAGCGAAACGCTGTCTGAGTTCGGATTCACCACCTTTTCAAGTGAGTGCATGGTCCCTTTCATCTTACACATAGATATGAAGTATTTTATATAAATTACGTGCTATGTGTGCATATTATCTGAATACTTGTTGTCTATGATGGATAAATGATTTTATACATGTTTTAAATGATTTAAATATATAATTATTTTATATCTACAAATATGTTGGGATAAAACGTGGGTAGATGAAATAGTTGGTGTGTGATGAAATAAAATGATGAAAGATAGGTGATGATGAATCGGTGATGTAGGATGAAAGATACTATAACCTTGTCCGACAATTTGGAGATGTAGTCATCTACTAGAGTATAGATGGCGACCATGGACTATTCTAGACAACTATACTCCCACTCCAGCTTATTTGTATCACAGGTGTCGATACAAAGCTACTTTGCACTGAGAGATTTAAAAGAGATGTAGATCACTAGTGTAAATGAATGTAAGTTTTGTTTATGCTTATGTTTCTGTATTGACGATGACATCCCAAATGTTTTAAATGAATAAAAATACATTTCTTCGAAAATCCTTTGATAGCGTATTTATCATGTTTTGCTGGGAACAAATTCCGCAACATTTTTATTAAAAGAAGTAATCTGGTTTTTTTAAAGCATAAACATAATCGGTCTTTCTGTGGCCGTGAAAATGGGGATGTCACATAGTGATTTGTAGATCTGCCTCATTATTTGTTGCTGGTTATTGATGGGTATTGTGCAAAACATGTAATCCTATGTGTGCATGCAACCCTAAAAAATTTTGATTTATGTTTTCTCTAATTGAACATACAACTTGAACAACAAAATATAAAACCCTAGCATACTAGTATATAATCGAAATACATAATTAGGGTTAGAAGATCCTTACCTTGATTATTGTATTGCAATAATAATTCAAATCCTTATGTTATTGAATCCTTGAGAGCAAGCATCACAAATGTCACACCTCTAGTGGTTCACACCCAACACTAGTAATGGAAGATGATTAAGAAGGAGGAGAGAGGCTTCAAATTTTCGGATGGCTCTTGAAGAGAATGAGTGGCCAGAAAGTGTAGGGTTTAGGTTGTTTATATAATGCAATTAGGAAACCCTAGATAAACCCTAATCCAAGATAATCTTAAACCGGGAAGTTATCCACTTTCCTGTTTATCTACCAAAGACCATTCTAGAAACCTTAGGCCATAAGAAAACCATCCAAGGCCTATGGAGGGTTCTAGATTGCCTCTTGTTCAACTATTGAACAATTGCACTTCAGTCTCTGCACTTTTAATTAGTTCCTTTAGTCCCACAATTAATTTCTAATTAAATATTAATTAAATATTACAATTTCTAATTAATATATTATTTTCATAATATATCAATAAATCATTTATTTCAGTTTATTAATCAAATAAATAAATAACCTCTTTCTCCAAAATCGTCATGTATAGTTGCTAGTCTTGAGGGCAACCCAAAAGGACTGTGCTACTATCAATTTAAGTATATACCAATTATAGTTATGAGCTTAGACACCAAATCTAATAGTCTCCCACTTGGATAAGTCTGATAACTATAATTTCCAGTATATTCTTCTAAACTAATTAGCAAATTGTAGCTCTCAAGAGTTGTTGTCGAACTCTGACCTAGTCAGTCACGTGTCCTAAGATAAGGGATCATATAATCCTCTGTTCTGCAAGATATCATGCGGATATGAGACATGGAACATAATCATTCTCATGTCCAATACTTTCTTTCTCGATTTCTGATATGTAATGACAAAGAACTACTAATCGAACACATCAATTTAGTCCCGGTCGGGCCCGACATAATAAGTCAACACCAAATCATCGAGGGGACCAAAGATATCAGTTTTTCTCCCTAAGGATAAAAAGGAATAGATAAACTTTAACTTATATGCTTGTACTATCTAATCATCAAATCATGCATAATAATATATTTTATAACATCAAATTACTAATGCGTTTACATATCATCAATGCACAACCAACTCTTAAACAACAACTCATATATCTAAGCTTAAGGATTATAAGATATTATCGTCTTAGAATTACTCGTGATAAATTCCATGAAGTAATTCTCTAAACGTGGGTTAATCCAATACTTAAATTCTCTATTTCAAAGTACTCACGAATATTGCAACAATATCATTGCTATGTCTAAAACCCCTTTAGACAATCTACAATTCAATTAATGACAGTCTTGATTCACTACTTACTTCCAAAAGTATGGTCGACTGTGGATGTTTGAACAATCTAATTATTTGGGAAGTAAAACATGCAAAATGAAACACAAAATAAATAATAGATAAAAGGTAGTAATCCAACTTATAAATAAATCTCTGTTACTTAATCACCAAAAGGCAGTTAAATTTATTTTGTTACAAGTTTCTAAATACCTATCTAACTACTAAAACTAATATCATCCTTTAGACCAATGATCCTAACATGTTGAGTGTGATTTACCCTACTCAGACCCTTTGTGAGGGGATTTGTTGGGTTCTCTTCTGATGACACGCTCTTCACGACGAGATGACCCTCTTTTACTGTATGTCTAATGAAATGGTATTTTCTATCGATATGCCTTCATCTACCATGATCTCTTGGTTCCTTTGTTAAGGCAACCACCCCTTCATTATCACAGAAAATATCCATTGGCCCTTTGATGGATGGAACAATTCCAAGATCTCCAATGAAGTTATCTAACCAAATTGCCTCCTTTCATGCTTCGCTTCTGCTATGTACTTTGATTCACAGGTAGAATCAGCCACCATCTCCTGTTTGGAACTTTTCCAAGTTACTGCTCCTCCATTAAGGGTTAACACCCAACCAGATTGAGAACATAAGTTGTTTATGTCTGTCTGAAAGTTGGCGTCACTATACCCAGTTACCCTTAGTTTATCACTGCCACCAAGCACAATGACCCCATCCTTAGTTCTTCGTAGATACTTAAGAACATTCTTAACTGTTATCCAATGAGCTTTACCTGGATTTCCATGATAACGACTAACCATGCTCAAAGAAAAATCCACATCAGGGCGAGTACATGTCACAACATACATGATAGATCCTACGGTAGGAGCATATGGAACTCTACTCATTTCTACTATCTCTGCATCTGTACTCGGGCTCTGAGTCTTACTCAGTTTGGTATTAATTTGGATAGGCAGTTCTCCTTTCTTGGAATTTTTCATACTAAAACGCCTTAGTACCTTATCCAAGTATGTACTTTGACTAAGTCCAATCAGTCTTTTACTCCCGTCTCTCAAAATCCTTATCTTTAGAATATAAGCAGCCTCTCCCAAATCCTTCATTGCGAAACACTTTCCAAGCCAAGACTTTACTTCTTGCAAAGTTGGAATGTCGTTTCCTATACGAAGTATGTCATCAACATACACTACCATGAAGGTTACTATACTCCCACTAGCTTTGACATATACACAAGATTCATCTTCAGTTCTAGAGATACCAAACTCTTTGACCTTATCTTCAAAGCAAAGATTCCATCTGCGAGAAACCTGTTTCAATCCATAGATTGATTTCTCAAGCTTACATACTCTATTAGGATACTTTGCATCTAAAAAACCCTCTGGCTGACTCATGTAAACATCCTCAGCCAACTTCCCGTTAAGGAAAGCAGTTTTGACATCCATCTGCCAAATTTCATAGTTATGAAATGCAGCTATGACAAACATTATCCTAATAGATTTAATCTTAGCTACCGGTGAGAAAGTCTCGTCATAGTCAACCCTTGGGGTTTAAGTAAAGTCTTTCGCAGCTAGTCGAGCCTTGAAAGTGTGTACCTTTCCATCAATGCCAGTCTTCTTCTTGAAGATCCATTTGCATCCAACTATCTTACGACCTGGTACGTTGTCAACCAAATTCCAAACTTGATTATCATATATGGACTTGATCTCACTGTCCATTGCCTCTATCCACTTGGCTGACTCAGGGCTTGCCATGGCTTCCTTGTAGTTAGATGGTTCATCAAAATTTACCAGTGTACTATCACTAATATACGTATCACCTTTTGCAGTAATATGGAAACCATACAACTCTGGTTGTATTCTAAATCTAGTGGAACACCTAAGAGGTAATGAATCGTCAATTGGCTCAATTGGAATTTCTTCCTCAGGTTGAGCCTTAGCATTTTCAGAAGTTCCTTCATCGTTTGACTCTTGAATTTCTTCAAGATCAATAGTACTCCTATTGTCCACTTTGCATATGATATCTCTCTCTTTCTCTCTCTCTCTCTCTCTCTCTCTCTCTCGCGCGCGCGCGCGTGCGTGAAAGACTCCCATTCGTGCTACAAAAACCACGTTCTCACTAGGTCTGTAGAATAAATATCCAAAGGACTTTTATGGGTAGCCGATGAAAATACATCTCTCACATCAAGGTTCAAACATTTCGTGAGTCTTTCATCTAACGAAAGCTTCACTTTTATGGGAACCTTCCATGTCCACATCTCGTGAGGTGTTTTAGCAACTATCTTTGTTGGGAAAAGATTAAGAATATAAGCGGCAGTCTCTAAGGCATACCCCTAGAAAGAGATTGGAAGTGAATCTCGACTCATCATGGAATGAACCATGTCCAACATGGTTCGATTACGCCTCTCAGCCACACCATTAAGTTGTGAAATTATTCCACATTCCTTGAGGTAGTCTTGGAACTCAATACTAAGATACTCACCGCCTCTATCGGATCTAAGCATCTTTATCTTCCTGCCCAATTGATTCTCGACTTCTTGCTTAAACTCTTTGTATTTCAAAGGTTTCTGACTTATGCTTGATTAAGTAGATATAGCCATACCTGCTATAATCATCAGTTAAAGTCACATAGAATCAATTTGCATCCCTTGTGGTGGATCTGAAGGACCCACACACATCTGTGTGAATGAGACCCAACAATCCTTCACCTCTTTCACAAGAACCAATGAAAGGTGATTTCGTCAGCTTTCCTAATAAACAAGACTTGCATATGTTATTTGCCTTAAGGCAAATGATTCCAATACTCCATCCTTTTGGAGCTGGGCCATGCGTTTCTTGTTGACATGTCCAAGACGGCAATGCCACAAACACACTTTATCTATACCATTAGAATAATCAATATGAAAAACACTATTTCCTAAATTGTCTACAATCATCGCAGTTTCATACACCATCACAAGATAAAGCTTCAAAATAAAACACACCATTTTTATAAGCAGAAATAGAACCATTCTTATCATTAAAAGAATATCTAAAACCTTGTTTAAATAAAGCATGAAATGAAATGATGTTTCGTGTCATCTCTAACGAGTAACAATAATTTATTAAATATAAACCTAACCCACTACTAAGTAATAAGCCATAAACTCCAATCTTGGTGATAGGTGAAGATTTCATATTCCCCAGGATCAAGTTCATCCTTCCATTCTCGACATCCTCACTTCTTCTTAGCTCCTGCAAATCAGAACAAATGTGAAACCCACAACCTGTATCAAGGACCCAATAATGAGAATACGATGAGTTATTCGATAAGATAGTGTAAATACCTGCTGATGTTGGCTTCACCTTATCATCCTTGATATCTTGCAAGTATTTCGGGAAACTTGTTTCCAATTCCCCTTTTCATTGCAATAAAAGCAAGTGGCCTCTTTGGGGTCAAAGACAGGGGGATCATTAGAACTGGATTTTCCTTTGGGTCCTGTACTTGACGACCCAACTTGGGACTTTCCTTCCAGTTTTGTTTGGGATGACCTTTCCTCTTCTTCCGTTTCCCTTGCCTAATGGCCAGAACATGTGCACTTTAAGGAGACGAGGCAATACATTTTCCCTTCATTCCTGTTTTAGTTGTTCGAAGGAGGTTGTGCAATTATAAGAAAGTAGTTTCATTGTTGATGTTTAAATGATAGGTCAATATGAACTGATCATAACCACTTGGCAGAGAGTTCAACACTATGTCGATTGCTAGCTCTTCGTCAAAATTCACAGTGTACAACTATCTTAATGTGTGAATTACAAGTTTAATCCTTCAACTTTGTATAATCCGTCACTTACAACCCTTCTATTTTGTAAAATGATATTTTTCATCTCTCTACTTTTTAAAATATCACTTTCACTATTTCACTTTCAACATTGTAAAATGTCATTTTCGTCCCTTTATTTTCTAAATTTATGTGTTTATCCTTCGTCCCCATAGTGTGTGTATGTGTGTGTGTGTGTGTGTGTGTGTATATATATATATATATATATATATATATATATATGATTTTCCCTCCTCTATTTCCATAATACACAGTGTGTGTGTGTGTGTGTGTGTGTATATATATATATATATATATATATATATATATATATATATATATATATATATATATGATTTTCCCTCCTCTATTTCCATAATACACAACAAAAACACATACATGCTCGTGGCAAAGCGCGGACTCAATTACCGGTGGTTACTAAGGCTAGAAGAAGTGGTAACACTCTTAACACCTTGCCACATAAGTTTTTTATTTGACACATATGTTTTTTTTAGTGCCACCTAAGCTTAGCATTTTACATTGAAAAATAAGCTTATCATTTTACATTAAAAAAGATAGGGAGTTATAATATGTGATTTTAAATAAATTTTATGTTGAAAAAGAGAAAAAATATCACAACCAATAGGAATTTGGACAAAGTGGAAGCATGCAGCCAATCACAAGCAAGGACATCTCTCTCTCTCTCTCTCTCTCTCTCAACCGGTAGTGAGGCAGCCTTAGCGAGTCACCTAACGAGCGCAAGACGACGGTGTTCCTTATGCTTAGCGAGTCCTAAACGAGGGCCCTTAGCGAACAACTCTCTTCAGCCTAAATATCACCTTAAACACGTGGAAAGCATACCACATCGCTAAAGTGAGGGGCATTTATAGTTCTATAAAATGAAAGGAAATGCTAAGAACTCAAGCTAAGTAAGGCGTCGACCTCGACAATTGAACATCGTGGGCTCCTTTGGTGGCCCTCTAAACTTCGTGTGGTCTTTTTTGTACTGATCTTATAACCTTTTTTTAATAATAACTAGTTTATTAACGGTTTAACAAAGCTGTTTTGGTCCCGTTTTCTCTAAACTGTTCGGTTTCAACTGGTTCATTTGACACTGTTTTTTCTTACCAACGTAAACCGGAGGTATGAGCAGTTCCCAGTTGAATCCGCCAATACAGTCTGGTTAGAAAAAAGCTATGGATTTTACTATAGTTAAGCACATGTCAAAACGAAACACTTGAGGCACCCACCGCCCACAATTCATGGTATGATAATGAAAACATAAATTATTGACCCGGAATTTGAGGTGACTTTTTTCATGTGTACTCTTCTCATTGGCCCAACATTTTCCACCTCCGCTACCTGCCATAACGCTAACATTACCCACACACATGACTGACACCTTCATATTTTATTAAAACATATGATAAAATCATAAAATAAGAGAGCAAGTTTGCAATATTAAAAAATGAAGTGTTCATTGACCAAATCTTAGCCACAAACTCACGAGTGAGACCTCGTACGTTGTGGCATGTCCAGGACCATATATAAGACCAGATACGTGGCCAAACAACAATGGACGAAATAAATAATAATAAAATTTTCAAACAATAATTAATCAACCATATCGTATGCAAATCTCATAGTGTTTGTAAATAAAATCATATTGTCGGTTGATCACCCATGAAATAACAAGAAACAGAACACATATACATATGAAGATGCAGGAAATGAAGCCAAGAAACGAAAGATATTATTGTATGAATATATACATTTCCAGTAATTATGTTTACACTTTTTATTAATGATGTATTGACTTTGTGACAAAGTCAAATATGAAGGGCCTTCGCGTTTTTGCGGCTAGAGCAAGAGCGACGCGGGGACCATATGTAGCCCACATGAAACCTTAATAAAATATGGAATTGTTTCTAGAAATAGAATTTAAAAAGAAAAAGCGTCTTCACAAAGTCAGATTCAGTTCATTCCCAGGATTTGACAGACTACAGAATCATCAAAATGGGAAAACACACGTCATATTCATTATTTATTGATATATATTTTGTGATAAAATATAGTTTAATATTGATTGATATATAACAACGCATACAACATGTGTCAAGTTTTTGCATCGTTAGTAGTGATTCGGTATGGCTGCGGAGGCACAGCAACACCGTCTTTAGTCCTCGGCATGCTGACAATTTATGCCCTCTCAACAGTGGCGGAGTTATGTGGTTCTCAAGGGTCCCGGATCAACACTCCGCCTCAACCCACCCAGCAATGTAAAAAATAAAATCTATTAAATTGCAATGACTAAATATATATAAATGCAACTATTATTTTATCGATGTCACTACTACTGAAAACATAAAAACCTATTGTGTCTGCCATCGTCTCTCGATGTCCCAATATCATTTCTTTTTTCCTCAATTTATTCCTATTGTCACCTCTTTTCTTCTTTTATAAATACGATCCTACAAATATTTTTACCACATCAAACAATTTACCTTATACTCTATAGTCAATCTTTATACTATGAAAATGGCTTTTTTTAACCACTTCAAAGATTTTTTTGAAACCTGCAAAGGATTTGTTGATTTTCATCTTCATGTTATCGATTTTTTTGAAACCTACAACGATTTTCTTCAATAGATTTCTCAATGTTAAACATGCAAAATCAACAACTTTTGATACCGTCAAGATTAAGCACTCCCAACGAGTGAAATTCAACACTTCGGTTCACATCACTTGTGGACTTTTTCAATTATTTTCACTTAGATTTGTGAGGGTTGTCTCAAAACAAGATTATAATTGACAAACTGATTGAATATTAGTTGGTAGCTGAAAAATTAATTGTTAGCTAATAGCTAAAAATACTATCTGCTGATGATAAAAATGACATTTAGTAATACGATAATACCTAACTAAAAAATATAAAATGACATGTAAAAGAATGATTCAATATTATAAAACAAACACATAATACATTTTATTAAATTAAAATAAATAGTAAATAACAGTTTTACATTTGTTATGTTTGAAGAATTTTTTTCATCCCACAATGGTGAGAATATGAACACCACTCGATGGATTGTGGTGATGAGATGGAATGGTGGATTGTGGTCACCACCATAATTAACCATATTAAATCATATATATATATATATATATATATATATATATATATATATATATATATATATATATATATATATATATATATATATATATATATATATATATATATATATATATATACACTAGCCGTCTACCCGCACAAAGCGGCGGGCGGCGAATAATTTGATCTCTTTAGATTTAAAACCATTTTGCGTTCACTTTGAGAAATGAATGTTAAATGACATCTATTTTTCAAGAGCATTATCATACCATATTAAGGGGGTGTTTGACTAAGCTTTTTTTAAAACAACTTATTAGGTTCCACATCACTATAAGTTAATAAAGTGTTTGGATTAAAATAACTTATTCTGGTGGGGAACCTCTAATACAACATTTTTTCATAAGTTACCATACACTTACTTGTTAACTTATAAGCTAATAAACTAATAAGCAATAAGCTTTTTTGCCAAACACCCCCTAAATGGTTATTACTTCCATTTATATATACCCAAATCACTTATACTGTTTATCGTCCTCTTTTTTTCGTTTTCCTTAATTTCTTTATTAATTTAATGTCCTACTAAGTAAAATGCTAAAATATATAAATAATAGTTTATAAAAATAAACCTTTAGAATATCAGGTGTTGTGATTCAAAAGTCGATAAATAGGCCTTTGAGAAGGCCAAAATACTCAGGTGTCAACTTGTTCATTGTGATTTTAAACCAAGTTTGATCGCAAATTAAAACATTTTCAACGATGGTATGTAATTCAAGGATTCATATTGATTTAGGTTCTCGAAACCTTAAAATATTGAACAAAATCTATATAAAACCTTATAATAAGGACAATAATCACCGTAATCAGGAAGTCCATGTGATAAAACTTGATATTATTAGGACCAATGATGAAAAATGTTTCATTTTTAGACTAAACAAGATGAAAAATATACAAACTACCTTAATAATGTCAAATCTTGTGTTTAACCGTTCTTTATTGCAAAAGTAAGATGCCAAAATATACAAACTAATGATAATACAATGATCTAACTGACCCTCTTGGTTGAGTTCTTTGAACCTGCAAAGCCAACACATTAAAGAAACATAGTAAAAACCTTTTTAGGAACAAACCTGATATAATAAAGCCTTCACCCAATATATTTAAGATAAAAATACAAAAAGTTAAAAATGATGAAATCAATTACAAGTAAGGATTAAAATAAAAACCTGTTACGCCATCTGTAGGAGGGATATTTGAATCAACATGTATTTCTGATGGTTTTAAATTTTGAATTATCCGAAATTCAGGGATGGAGATAAAATTTGTTGAGAAATATAAGGATTCAAAACATAGGTTAAAATTTAATATTATTTTATTGATGATTACTTGTACTATTAGCTTAATGATTTGAACGTCTTAAAAAATAATATTATTATATTCAATCTATTTTTAAAAATAGTGAGATTTCTTTTATAAGATAGTAAATATATATATATATATATATATATATATATATATATATATATATATATATATATATACCTTTTTTCATTTTAAATTAATTAAATTTATTTTTTATATTTTAATAATCAAGAAAATAAAAGGAACATAACGCCATGAAGTACTAACTTAATGTAGTTGTGTGTGGTGACATGACAACCAATCAACCATGAAATTTGTGGTTAATAGTGGATACTCCATAAAACCTTAGACCTTAGAGGGAGTTATTTTGTTATTTTTCTTTTCCTAGTTTTTAGACAACATTTCCTTTCGAACTGTTCTCTTAAGATTCTTGTTTTAGGCTTATAAATATAGGCTTAGTTTATAAATGACTTAAAAGCCCAACAAAGTTTCCAAACCATTCAAAAAATCCCAATTATGTTTTGTCTGTTCAAGAAAACCCAACAAACATAACTTTTTGTCTAAAAAGTCCAACAAAGTTCCAAAGCGTTCAAAAAATCCCAATTTTGTTTTGTTTAAGTTCATTGGGTTTTTTTTTTTTTTGAAGAGTCAAAACATGATTGAAGTTTTTTAAACGTTTTGGAAACTTTGTTGGTCTAACAAGTCATTTTCCCGATACGGTAATTAGCCATGTCATCTATTTCTCTTATTTGACTTTCAGGAAAATTTAACTTAGTTGGGCTTTTTAGACAAAATGTTAAGTTCGTTGGGTTTTTTTGGACATAAAAAACATGATTGAGGTTTTTTGAACAGTTTGGAAACTTCGTTAGGCTTTTAAGTCATTTTCCCTTCCTTCCAATCATGCTAAATCTTCCTCTCTTATCCATCAAAAACTGTTTACTTCTTCTCTCTTCTTTCTTTCGTTGATTTTATTAATATACAAGTCCGAGTGCTTCTGTTTGTCATCATATTTACAACAATACTAACCTATGAGTGTTTTATACACGAATTACAGTAAATTTGTCTATAATTTAGTAGAATATGCGGTGCGACAAGTACGATGAACTATCATATCGAACCTACAAGAATTATTGTGAGGGAATATTCCTCAAACGCTCAAATTTATATAAATAAACATGTTTAAATTAAATATAGGCAGGAAAACAGCTTCAGTCAAACTGTCTGCAGAACATGCAACCATTCAGAAATCAACAACGGTCTAGTGCATACGTATATAACCAAACTAGTTCTATGAATCAACCGGATGTTACTAAAGAACCTCATTTTGCGCATTATAACATGAAAAGCTAACGTGGTCGTGATTAAATTATGTGAAAAAAATGAAAAAATAAAAAATAAAAAATACGTTTTGCCCTTTCAACTTATCCAAGGTACATAGCGTTCCACATATTCAATTTCTTATACTATAATTCAGATACAACAAACAAACAAAATTCGCCTGAAAATAGACACATGCCCAAATTCTTGATGACGAGGAAAGAGAAATCACCAGAATTCAGAATTTGAGTGCCCTTTTTAGTACGTGTGTTCTTCTTATTGCAAGTCCATGTCCACGTCATCTATGACCTGATATAATGCAAAGCCTCACCACAAGACTGACATTTCATATTTAAATCACATGATAAGATTAAATATAATAATAAAAGCGTGTGATGCTTGTTCCTGTGGCATGCCTAGGACCATATATTAGTATATGTTTTAATTCATCAAATATGTGGTTAAATTTTTAGGAGGGCAATAATGCAGTTTTCATAATCCCATGTAATCCAACACAAGAATTAAAAAAAAAAAAAAAAAAAAAATTGACCCTTGTCTAGTTGTTTTATGATCGTGGGGCATTACAATATGTATAAAATGATAACAGTGTCCTCAGGGTACATTTCATACTCATTCAACATGACAAAATATTTCTTAAGCGATCATTTAAAATAAATGACAAACAAATATGACGTTATTTGTCTTGTAGTGGTTTGATTGAGTTGCCATGACCCATGAACCATTATAAATTCGTATGTTCATGCAACTCATCACATGTCAAAATGGCAATGTCATAAGATTCATAATTCACGGTGAAGGATAAAGCTACCCAGATTTTGAGTTCTCTACTTCTCATGCTTTGTAAGGAAAAATGTCACACCAACACCTAACACCTTCATTATATATATTTATCATTTGCCCTTAGTCTACCTAATTGCATTTAACCTCATGTCTATGAGTCATATATCACTCGTTCCTTTAGATTCTTTATCTCATTCTTTTTTTTTATTATTGTGTTTTTCAGGATCTTTTGACGAAGAAGAATATTGGCAAGAATGTAAGATCCTATATGCCACACTATCGAGGCAAAGTGTTGCTTGTTCAATCATTCTCGCTCCTTTTGAATTTCATTGATGATATGGTCATCCCTCTCATCTTCTATAATTGAAGATATTGTCTTATAGGTTGTGAGTCGTGCCAGTTTGCTAAGCATCATTGTTCAAATTCGTTTCCTAGAGTTAATAAAAAAAATTAACTCTACATTTGAGTTAGCTCATTATGATGTTTGGGGTCCTCGTCATGCATGTGACGTCTCCACGTGGATTTTTATATATTTTTTACTATTGTTTATAACTTTTCTATAGCTACCTTTTAACTTGATGAAAAATCGTTCCGAGTTGTTTACTCATTTAGTGTCTTTTGTGTGGAAATAAAGCACCTTAGTTTGATATTCGTGTTCGTATCCGAACTTTGCGATAATGCTGAAGAATTATTCTCGACTTATATAATCACAAATGGCATTCTTCATGAATCCTGGGGTAGCCGAAAGGAAAAACAAGCATCTCCTTGATGCAACTTTCATAGCATGTTTCTTGATTAACCAAATGCCCTTATATGTTCTAAATGGAGAGAGTCCTTATCATATGATTTCCAACAAAGTTACTTTTTCATATTGAGCATATGATGTTTTGTAGCACTTATTTTGTTCATGATGTTTGACTTCGTGTCACCAAGTTAGACACCAAGTCATTGACATTTGTCTTTCTTGGATAATCAAAGCTACAAAAGATTATCTCAAAAAATACATTGTGTTAGCAAATGCTACCTTTCATGAGCAAATTCATTTCTTTGTCTCTACCACTACTCTTTATAATCCTATGGAAAATGACCACTTGTTCTCTACACAGTTCTACCAACAACATATGCTTTTTCAGCTTTTTCAATTTCATGGTTGTCAAAAGTCAAAACCACCTATACAAAGTTTACTCGGGGCAAGGAACGTCTTCTGCAGCTTGCTTCATTGCCATCATATCAATTTCCTTCATGTCTCCTCCGGTTACTTGATCCTATCATGATTACTATCTTCATATTGCACTTGTAAAGGTAAAATAGAATGTACCTATCATATTTCATTAGTAGTTTCTTATGCTTGTGTGTCTTCTTCATCTTGTTCTATTGTGGAATCTCATGATTCTACCACTATTCCTAATATAGTTTCTAAAGTCTTTTCACAACCCGGTTGGTGAGATGCAATGGTAGAAGAAATGAATGTTTTTTATACTTTATCACACATGAAATCTAGCCGATTTACTTGCACGATAGAAGGATGTAAATTGGTATTCACAGTAAAAGTCATTCATGATATGATGACTTTATTGCCCATCTTGTGGCCAAAGGCGATGTTCAAACTTATGGTGTAGATAATTCCCAATTTCCCATACTTTTTCTACTGATGTCAAATTAACTTAAAAGCATCTCTAAAGGTAGTTCTTTTTTTTTTTTTTTTTTTTTTTTTTAACTTTTAATATTTGGAAAATCAATTCAAAAGGTTTTTACCATTTCGAAACTTGTGTTTTTTAAAGGTTACTTCAACCACTTATAAAAAATTAAATGGTTAACCCATTAGATTTCTATTTTACAGTTTGACCCCTTTGCTTTAATAATACTTTATTTTACCTCCGAATCATATTAAAATATATATTTTTTATTTTTTTACTAACTAATCTATTTTATTAAAAAAATTGAGTAATTTTTATGTACAAATATATCAATAAAAAAGCATTTTTCAAACCAGTCAAATCTACTATAATAAATGAAGTTTTTTTGCCATATGTCATCTTCTTATTCATTTGGACACATGGCATTTTCTAGAATTTTTAAATTTTTTATTTTCCACTTGTCATTTTATTGTATTTTTCATTTTATTAAATTAAAATTTCACATTTAATATGTAAGGTAATATATATATATATATATATATATATATATATATATATATATATATATATATATATATATATGTAAAGTATTTATTAGAAATGATTTATATATGTAATACATGGGTCTCACACCTAGTTTATATCAATATGAAATACTAAAAGCATTATGATTTGACAATTAAGTCACTTTAATGAGTAACATGTGGTTCTAGCGGTGTTTTTGCGATGGTATATCGGTTTTAAGATTGTGTAGAATTTATATATTAGATTATTAAATATTATATAGAATTAATATCATAAATTATATAAAAACATAAAATAAATTACAATATTTACAACTAATCACACTTCACATATCTTAATCATAATCAGTTAATCATATTTTACATATCATAACCATAGACATGTTACTAATGTCACAATTAATCATACTTCAACATAATCAACAAAACAACATAAGAAATACTTAGCCCTGTTAATTATACTTCAACACGATCACAGTTAACAGATAAAGTGATTAAGCGATGTAACAGTTAATCATACCCAGTTTAAGCAATGTCACACTTAATCATGGTATATGAAGGAAAAAAATCGATTGAATGTTTTCCTAATTAGGTCAGGCCCAAAACTTAATAATTTTCTTGGTTTGGGCTAAAAAAAAAAGCACTTTTATTCAAGAGAATGGCCCAAAAAACGCTTTCTTGACGTGCAATAGCCTAACAATGGAATTTATTTAAAACGTGGTCATAAAACACGATTAACAACATAGGTGATCGTATCAAATTAGTCACAGACAAAAATAATTATATCAAAAGGATGTTAGTATAAGTTTCTTTCAATCCACGTATGCTAACATAATCTAGAAACTGTTATAAAATTGATTATTCTTGTATGGTTCTGTTACAGATATTTTGCAGCAAACCACCTCTCAACTTTAGACCATGCGTAACCCATGTTGAATATTCAAAGACAATAGCAGAAAATCAGATTTTTTTTCTATAAATAGCAAGTACCAAGTCAAAACAAGTATAAGTCAGTATGTGGCACAATCATAACATCATTCACTCACATCCTAAACAAAACAAAATCATCATCCATACATTTCTTTAATTTTTAGACACCAAACATTATTTCTAAAATCATTTATTTATTTAAAATTACATGTTTGGGAGGAAACATAACTTAAGACTATCCCTATTTAGGCTATGGGGAGTGGTCACCACCAACCATCGAAAAAATGTTGTCACCTCGATGTCACGTCAGTTTCACCACCAACCCACTAGATATTGGAAATGGTTATCACTTCACAATATTCTTTTTTTTTTTTTAAATTGTAACATTATATTAAATAAAAAAACATAATTTGTAACATAAATAAATTTTTTGAAAACAAAAAATAAAAATAAAACCACATTTCATTAATTAAAAACATAGAAATTTAAAACCTAAATTACTAAAATAAACATGAAACATAATAAATAAAACATTACATTACTTAAAAAATATAAAATTTTAAAACATAAAAAAGCATAGACAAATACTACTCGTCGTCGTCACCGTCCTCATCCGCCTCGTCGTCACCGCCCTCCTCCTCTTCGTCTTCATCGTCATTTTCCCCTTGGAATTGTCTTTCACATATGTGCTCGGTCAAATCGTGACGTAGATTGTGATGTGTTTCACGGTTTTGTATTTCCAAAACTCTAGAGAAATATGTCGGGCTGTCAACTTGTATTACTGCAGGTGGATTAATTATATCGTTCCCGGTATATGAACAAATAACCTTGTCCTCTTCATTTATTATCATATTATGTAAAATAACACAAGCATTCAAAACCTTCGTTAGTTTTGCCCTATTTCATGTTCGTGTCGGATGTTTGATTATGTGTCACTTTTGTTTTAGGACTACAAACGCTCATTTCACATCCTTCCGTGCAGATTCTTATGCTAACTTGAATAATTTTCGTTTTTCATCGGTTGAAAATGAATATGACTTGACAATTGTAGCATATTTTGGATTATATCCCATCACCTAGGTAATACTCATACTTATATTCATTTCCATTCACAACGTATGACATTTCTGGTGCTTTACCCTGCAAAATATTGTTAAATAACGAAGACGCTTGAAGCACATTCAGGTCATTGTTAGACCCTGCCATACCAAAGAATACATGTCAAAGTCATAGGTCATGTGAAACAACCGCCTCTAATATAATAGTCGGGACCCATGATCACCTCGCGTGAATTGACCACACCACGCATTGGGACAATTTGTCCACTCCTACTGTGTACAATCAATACTACCAAGCATCCCTGGAAAACCATGTTTAGCTTGATGCGCGACATACAACTGTTCGACATCATTTTTAGTCGGATGTCGCAAGTATATGTCACGGTAAAGCTCTATAACATACTCACAGAAAATATATGTACAATCTCAACCCATCCTATCGGACATTTTTAAATACTCATCAGAGGCATCTGTGGCTATTCCATATCCCAATTGTCTAAGAGTGTTCGTATATTTTTGTATTGTAGTAAAATCACGTTTACCTCTAACATCCCATCTTAATTGGAAAAACTCAAAATTACGATCCAAATCTCTAGCTATACGTAAGAATAAATTTATACTAATACGAAAACGTTCTTCAAATTTCGATAGATCATATAAACTATCAGAGGCAAAATAATCACGTCCCAAAAGTTCATTTGCCGTCTCTCGTCCCCGGTTGATCCATTTTCTATTCTTCTTCTTACTGTGTGAACTTTCGCCTCTCTCACGAACCATGTCTTGTGCCGCGGACAATAGTGTGTGCAATACCAACTCATCATTAGATTCGTCATCCATTTTTTTGTTGAATGTGTGCGTTTGATTTGAAAGAGTTTGTGTGTTTTGTTTTGAAAAATATGTGTAAAACACTAAAATGGATGTGTATATAGAGAGAAATTAAATTAAAAAAAAACATAATTCTTTTTATTATTAAATGCACAACGGTCAAAAAGTTGACCCACCAATCCAATATCCTGTCTTCGTCCGTCCTCGTTGCCACGCCACGACCAACCCACCAAAGCTAGGGGCGATTAATATTGTATTAATCATATTAACCTATTTTATTAAGATATTAGTGATATTTACAAACTTTTTATGATATTAGTTATATTTAATTTTGGAAAATTTAACGAGTTAGCAATTAATGGTCCAAGATTAATCTCCGCCTAACCGATTAGTCCCTTACCCCTTGCCCACCGATTAGCTAACGTCGAACGTTTTTTTACAACCTTTGCTAAATTCTAAGATTCTTTAAATTCTACTGTGTGATCTTGATTATGTGATTCTTATGATATTGGCTTCTATCTTTTGATCAATTCAGACATGCCTCCTGGTGTAAAAGAGAATGATATTGGCTAGAAACATGGCAAAAAAGTTGTAGGAACTACAAACTAGGTGTTGTGTAATTATTGTCCAAATGTTGCCAAATGTGGGATTACAAGACATAAACATCACCTTGCTAGTGATTCCACTTCAGTTTGCAAATGTCTTAGAGCTCCACTAGATGTTAGGAAACTTTTTAAACACATATTTGAGAAACGGAAACAAGATAAAGTTGAAAGGAATCGCATTCCTCACTTTGATGATGATGTGGTGGATATAAATGATAAAGATGAAGAAGAAGCTGGTGAGGTTCCTTTCTCATTAGGCAAGAGGGCTATTTCGTCCTCCAAGTCAACGCTACACAACAAGAAAGTAAAAGGCGCTTTGAATACTCATTTCAGGCCATCCAATGAAACAGGGAAGAAGAAGGGGTACTTGGTGGCAACCCCCGAACATAACCAACTTCACAAAAAAACTAAGAGGTAACACAGTTCAGAAGTTTGCCCGTTGGATGTATGATGCAGGTCTTGCATTCAATGCGGTGAAGTATGATAGTTTAGGGCCCGCACTTGAAGCCATTGCTATACATGGTCCCGATATGAAACTCCCTAGCTACCATGACGTACGTTTTCCCCTGTTAAAGTTAGAGAATGAGCACACAAAGAAACTTTTGATATTTAATGAGACCAAGAAGAAGGCAATCGGGTGTTCTTTGATGGTTGATGGTTGGAGGGACCAGAAAGGAAGAGAACTTATCAACTTCTTAGTGAATACTCCAGGAGGAAGTATGTTTCTAGAATCTGTAGATGCATCTTCTTATTCTCAAACAGATATTCATTGTTCTTGTTTTTCACTTATGTTTATGTTCCATGTTGTTTATGTTATGTACTTTACTTATGTTTATATTCATTGTTCTATGTTGTTTATGTTATGTACCATGAAAGATTAATTTGTTATTGACTGTTATGTACTTTACTATTATGTTCTAGCATTGGTTGTTTATGTTCTTTACTATTTTTGACTGTTATGCACTCTTGTATTGACTGTTATTGACTATTTTTGCTATTGTTTGAATAGGAGAGAATTTGTTTAAGTTGTTTGACTACTTCATCAAAGAACCTGTCCCGATCATGTGGTTCAAATTGTAACATATATTGTTGCCAACAATGTTTTGGCGGGAAAAATGGTAGAAGCAAAATATCCACACATCTATTGGACTTCGTGTGTTGCGCATTGCATTGACCTCATGCTTGAAGACATCTGAAAAGTGACTCATCTTAAGAAGACACTAGACAAAGTAATTGCGGTTAACACTTACATTTACAACCGCACATTGCTCTTGAATATGTTGAGAGACTTTATGGGTTAAAGAGATATGATTAGGCCCGCAAAGACCCGGTTTGCAACTGCCCTCTTAACTCTGAATTGCTTTAGGAGTTATAAGGCAAGTTTGAAGAAGTTGTTCACGTCTAAAGCTTGGAACAAAAGCAGGTTCAAAAAGGGAGGAAGGAGGAACTTAATGTGTCACAACTATTTTTTCACCTAGTTTTTGGATCAACATTGACATTGCTGTCAAAGTTGGTGAACCGTTACTAGTGGTGCTTCGATTGATAGATAGTGAAAGAAAGCCGGTTATGGGGTATATTTATGAAGCCATGGATGGGGCAAAGGAGTAGATTGCATACTCATTCAACAACAAATTTAACAAATACAAAGTTTTCTTCAAAATCATTGATGACAGGTGGAATTGTCAACTTCACCAAGATTTGCGTGCGGCTAGTCATTATCTGAATTCGAGTATTTTTTACTACAACCCAGGAGTGAAAAAAGATAGTGAGGTGATTAAGGGCTTGATGACATGCATACATAAGATGTCATCAAAAAAGACGAGACCAAGATTCACCAAGAGCTCTCTATATATAACGGTGCAGAAGAGTTATTTGCACAACATTTGGCTGTTAAATTAAGAACGACACTTGCACCAGCGAAATGGTGGATACAATATGGATCATCGGCACCAACACTTAAGAAGTTTGTTATGAAGGTGTTGAGTCTTACTTGTAGCTCATCAGGGTATGAGCATAACTGGAGTGTTTTTGAACATGTAAGTTGTTCAATTTTTTAAAGATTAATATCCTTTGCACTATTTACTAATGGTTTAATTTTATTTTTGTATATCCATTCGAAAAAAAAAAAAAAAAAAAAAAAAAAAAAAAAAAAACTGTCTTAAACGACAAAAACTAAATTATTTAGTTTACATCAAATATAATCAAGCATCAAGAAGGAGGTATGATATGCGGGATATGATCGACCCGATCATCTTGAAAGACTGTCACATACATGACCTGTTCGAGTGGTTGACAAGTGATGATGATGGTCTCATGTTTGAGGGTGATGACTTAAGATGGGATGTTGTGGCAAAGGCTATAGGGGTGGATGAGCCGGTTCATCTAACTAGAAAAACAAAAACACCAGGTGGGATGCAAGGGGTTGTTGGGGTTGCTGAGTCGAGCTCACAAGGTAGAGCTAGAGCTAGACAACCCCATTTGGTAGATGAACCTGAAGAGGAAAATGATGATGCGGTTGTAAGGAGTTTGTTGAAATAGAGGGGGAAGATGAACTCGTATTTGAGGAGGATGAGGATAACAATTAGTCGATTAGTGGTATTTTAGAGTTTAGACTTTTAGAGTCATAACACTCTCTTTTGTGGTATTTAAACATAGTTTTAGACTTTAGAGTCTATAAAATAACCATTCTTTTGTGGTATTATAACTTAATTTTGAGTAAATTACACGAATGGTCCCTATGGTTTGGGGTAATTTGCGCGTTTGGTCCCTAACTTATTTTTTTAACTCGGAAGGTCTCTACTGTTTGTTTTTGTTACGCACTTAGTCCCTGTCTTACCTAAAAAGACTATTTTCCCTTGGTTTATTTATTTATTTAAATAAACACACCCCAAATTCCACCTCTCTCATCTTATCTTACCTACCTCAACATTTTTCTCTATTTAAATAATAGTATTTTTAGGTAAAACAGGGATCAAGTGCGTAACAAAAACAAACAGTAGGGACCAAGTGTGTAACCAAAACAAACAATAGGGATCTTCCGAGTTAAAAAAAAAATAAGTTAGGGACCAAACGCGCAAATTACCCCAAACCATAGGGGACCATTCGTGTAATTTACTCCTTAATTTTAGACTTTAGAGTCTAAAACTAACCAATCTTTTGTGGTAAAAATCTTTTGGAACTTAATGTTAGCTTAATAGAACTAGACTTGTTAGTTCTATGTGTTATTTTTAATTACTGAATAGGTGCGGGTAAATATATTGTTTAATTTTATAAGAAATCACAAAACATGAAATAATTGTCGCTATTTCCTCGCTATCGCTATCGCTATCGTCATCGTCGCTATTGATAACCTTGTATGAAACCATTTACAGCATAACATGCAGGCTTTGGATAAAAGTGCAACATGCAACATTTCATGACTTGTGCATACCTAAATAAGCAAACTAGTTGTTGTTCAATCAATTGATCGGATTTTTTCAATTGAGATTTGAGCATTTCAACCTGATAAGGCGACACAACACCTACTTCAACTTGGGAGTTGGGATTATATTATGTGAAAAGAGATAACATCATAACAATGAATGGTGACCTTTCAACTTCTCTAGGGTACATAGCATAATACCCATTCAACAACCCCAAAAGTTTCTCATACTAAACATTAAATACAAAAAATAAACAAACAAATTGATTTGCTTTTGTCATGATATACCTTGCTTCATTGCCTCAAGGGAAAAGACAAACGGATATTGAGGCTATAGTCTCTCACAATACACAATACATGCATGAATCATGATGAGTAATGACATACATGGATTTTGATTCTACATGTTTATACTCTTGGTAGACAGCATGTTGTTAGATGCTTTATGCATTGATGCATGCATGTAACTAACCTTCTTACAAAAAGGGACAAACATATTTTATTTTTTAAAACATAACAGAATTACCTGAAATAGTGACCCACTCATCCTGATTAAATTATGTACAAAATGATACAGCATATATTCATTGGTGCCCTTTCGACTTCTCCAGGGTCATCCCCCACCCATTTAACCAACATGCAAAAACATTTCATATATATATATATAAATTATAGTAAAAAGCAATCAAATAATTGGACAAAAGCATAGAATGACCTTGTACCTGTTGCATGTATATAATTACGTTTTTAATTCATGAAACATTGGAGGAAAAAATAAAACTTTTAAGTTGCCTCTTCTATTACTCATATACAAATCCCATGACAAAAAATAGTATGAAACTAACAAGAGAAATCATGTTTGTACCTCTCTGCTTCGTGTCTCGTTTAACAGCCGCTTCAATGGTTAATTTCTTCTGTCTCTCATGAATCATTGATCGTTTAGGTTTTGCAGTTCACTGCTTCTGCTATATTGTTGCTTTGCAATTGCCACCAGAGTCCGAGTGCATCATCTTCAACACCATTGAATCTATTCCGTGTCCTATCAAATCTAAAGTAACGAGTGGTGATGAATTGGGATTTGAGCATTCCGAAAATGAGTTGCCCCACGATTCCACGCTCCAACCTTGGGTGGTCTGCTTCAAAAGAGAAAAAGTCGAATCATTTCATTTCGTGCCCTAGATTTCTTGTATCTCCGAATCGTGTTTTTATTCAAGGAGCACTAATGAAGTATCAATTGCTTGGAGTTTAAACAACGCACTCGCCTTATTCTACTTGGTATGCCCTAGAATCTGGATATATCCCTGAGTGAATCTCTCGCCGTCGCACATTGTGCTAGCTTCAATCGTAAATCGTAATAGATCCCCAAACATCCCAAAAACATTCTTAGGGTTCTGAATTCTGAAAGGTCGTATTCAGAAAATGACGTGATAACAATTTCTCTTATTTGGTTTTAAATTATTTAATAAAAATAAAGGTTAAGGTTAAGAAATAACCCAACAAATTTGTTTTTAACAAAAATAATCATTTTGTACGAATTGCTAATTCCAAAGAAAAAAAAATTTCTGATATAAAAATACATATTTCGGAATTAAAACTCTGAAATTTCAAAAACTAATCTGAAATCTGATTAATAATTTCAGAATTTCAAGTAAAAAAAAGATTTCTTTTATTTGAATATAAGAAAAAATTAAACAAACATAATAAATATGAACTATATATCATTTTATTGAAAAACGATAACATTAACAAAATAACTTAGCTAATTGAGGTTCATTCGTGCCACCGTGAAATGAGTTTATATCATAACAAATATAACAATCTTTGTCTTCATAATATCAAACACCAACTTCAAACCAGGTCATTTTACAATGAATACAAAAACATTCAAACTAAAACAGTTTATATAGTAATTGAACTAAAAAAGATGTCGCCTTTATTGATCATTTTATTGAAAAATTATTTTTTTGCTAACAACGTTATCATTAATTTTGCATATGACTGCCAATTTCACAAATATCATATACAAAATGGTTATTTTGATGATTGAATTGTTTTTAAAAAAAATGGTCAATATGATTAGACACATTTGTCATGTTTTCTAGATTTTTTTTGACCATCAAACAAATATAATCATATGTATTTTTCTTTTAAATCTTCACCTTTATTTGTGGGTTTTTGATGTAAATGAACTCAATTGTATAGTTAAAGGATATTTCTGTAACTTAAGTAAATTTGAACTTCTTGAACAGCATCGTCTCCAAAGGTTAATTGTGATTACCATAGGACATGTTAGGTGGCCAATCCTTCTTAATAAATGAAAAGAATTTTGACACATGTCACTTTCTTATTAATTTGGACACATTTCATTTTTTGGTATTTTTAAATAATTGTTTTTTCCATTTCACCATTTGTCATTTTCTAATTTTTTTTATATTTTTTTTTTAATTAATACATCATATTTACACCTCATTTAAGAATTGTCTTAATTGAAAATAACCAATAAATTACAATATCAGTACTCAAAGGCAATCAAACCCGTATAACATACGGGTCTCACACCTAGTTTCTTACTATATAACGTAAACAGCCAAACATTTTTGAATTACATTGTATGCAAAACATTAAAACAATCAAAAAGTTAGTCACCTACAATACTACATGTGATTGCATAGCACCTCAATTTCAGCAGAAACACTTCGAGAAATAAACTATTTATAAGCTCACAATGATATGCCCTGTGGACCTCTCTAGGGTACATAGCACATCCATTCAATATCCTCAAACATTTACATTATTCATACAATAAATATACAATAAATAATCTAAACATGGTTAAAATCATAGAATATCAATGTGTTTTTCTGTTTATACTATAGTATATAATATAAATCATTGAATTGTTTTTTCATATGTATCAAGTCGTTGTACTTAAAAAAATAAATAAATAACTCGATTTTGAGGACCCTTTTCACGTGTTCACTTCATGTAGCCCACATCGGTTACATCTCATAAGACCAAAGGGATTGTAGCGGGAAGGATGAACGGGAACCATTCCCGCACCTTGGAACACAATACCAAGGGTGTGGGAATTGCGATGCGGGAACCGAGTGAGCGGAGGCTCCCCTGTCTCCTCTCTCTTCATTTGATTTGTTGGCTTTTTTTTCTTTTTTTTTTCTAATGTCCGTTGGCAATGGTTGTTTTTCAAATATTTATTTTTTCTTTTCCTTAATAACAGCTAGACTTTGAAAAATATGAATATATATATGTTTTTTACCATTTTACACATCTATAAATATCTCGCTACTTTCACCTTCATATTCACATATTCTATCAATTTCTCTCTATTTTCTTAAAAAAAAAATTATCCCAACAATCCAACCGCAAACTTTGATCGAAGGAAAAAAAAAAAAAAACAGTGTTTCTAGTTCAAGTACCCTAATTCCAAACATTTTCACCATCGATTCATCTCAATGGGTTTATCGTCTCAACTTGATGCCCCCATTCAATCCCCTTCACAATTTAAATACCAAAATGTTAGGCAATTCTACCCCGTGCAAGTGTCAAATGTTACTCCAAATATGTTCACCAACTTTGTTGTTTTTTCCTGATCAACTTTCACCAAATCAATCCCAAAGTCAAACCTCACTCCATCAATCTCAAAACTAAAGTCGGACACCACCCTTTCACTTTCAACCAAAATACCAAAGCCTCGATGAGTCGAATGCGAAATTGTACTGGAAACTCAACCCCGCCACGATGTAAAGGAAAACAACTAGTGCAAGAGACTACAAAACAGAGGCCGATAGCATGGACTCCCCAAGAAGAGCTGGTGTTGACAAAAGCTTAGGTCGACATTTCGGAGGATTCATAATGCACAACCGAGAGATCATTTTTGGATTCGCATTCTTGAGAGATTTTGCACGGAGTTGGGTAAAGGAGATAAAGAGTATCGTACAAAACACCAACTTAATTCAAAGTTTCAAGAAATAACGAAAGGCGTTTCAAAAATGAACGGGTTGTACAATAACCTAAAAACCAAAAGAGGAACGGTCAAGGAGATAAAGAAATTCTTCAAGAGGCTTTGCATTTTTTAACAGAAAAGATATTCAAGTCGCATAAGTGTTGGAAATTATTAATTCTTAATCCACGGTGGAAAAATACAAACGAGACAATACTTTAGAAAGACAATAAAAAAGAACAAAAACAGTCTCCAGTGGATACACAATTTCTTCTGATGCTCGTGTCATGCTAGATTTAAATGAGGAAGATGAACTTGAGCTAGAAGAAATTGTTCAACCGATGGATAGAGACAAAGCAAAACAAAAAGGGAAGGGGACTTCTTCCGATGCATCGGATTTCAGCATGGACCCAAACTAAATACGGAAAATGACGGCAACATTTGACCAATACAATTTGAATTTTGCTGAACTTTTGTCATTTGACAAAGAAAAAGAAGCCAAAAAAAGAAACGTGCGAAAAAACAAAAAATGGAGGATATGAAATTTTTGATGGAAAACACCGTTTCAAGGCCGGTCATCAAGCTAGTTTTGAAGAAGAAAGACTATGATCATGAAAAAATACTTCCCGTAGATCATTTCGTTTTTTTTTTTTTTTTTTTTTTTTTTTTGTAAATCTAGGTTGTGTTTTCTTAAATCTTGGTTGTTTCTAGGTTTTTTTTAATCTTAGCTTGTTTTTATGTAACTTTTATTTTAAGTAATGAAGTATTTTTATTTTAATTAACCTTTGTGTTTATTAATCATTTTAAAAAGTTATATTTATTTTTTTATTTATAAATTTTAAAAACCAATTGTTTTTATTTAAAAAAAAGTGAAAAATAGTAAAATGTGACCATTTTCTGCCTTCTGATGATTGAAAAGAGAGTAAGAAAAACCTGACGTGACACTCAAAAAATAAAGATGACTCTTGACCATACCCTATGGTGGTTAGAGCTGACAATGGGTCGATTTAGGTTGGGTTTAAGATCAACCCATTTATTAATTGGGGTTGAAGATTTCAACCCAACTCAACCTTTTTATTTAGATGAGTTGATAATTCCAATCCAACCTAACCTTTCAAATAAATGAGTTGTCACCTGATTGACCTGTTTATGTAGTTTTCAACCCAACTTATTAAATAAATAGGTTAAATTTGGGTTGGCCCGTTTAAAATAAAAATAAATAAACAAATTAACTAAAGATTACACCATTGAAATTAGTTATAGGCTTAAATAAAATTTCAAAGTACAAAAAAAAAAGCACACTCTCAACTCATATATTTAAAAGAAATTATTCAAATAACATTAAAGATATGTAATTTCTAAGTGATTTTGGAGAGTGGTTGGTATTGCCGGTGCCAAGAAAAAAAAAAGATAAGAATTAACATTTAATTTTGTAAAACATAAATAATAATACGAACAATGCAATTTATAAACTAATACTTAGATTAATACATGATAATATTTAAATAATTATTAAATTAAATATACATTAACGTTAAACAGGTTGGTGAGTTGAAAACAGTTTGACAATTTTTATCCAACCCAACCTATTTAATTAAATGGATTAGAAAGATTGATCCATTTAACTTAAATGGGTTGAAAATCTAAACCCAACATACTAATTTTGGGTTGGATTGGTGGGTTGAGATGAGTTGTACCTGTGGTCTAATGCAAACATCACCCTCCACATGACATGACTCACATTTTCAGGTTCAAAATCATGTTTTCCTGGAGCAGCTTTAAGGGGGATGATGGTAACTTTAAACAATAAATAGAAAATTAAGAACCATTAATTAATCAATCAAAACAACTTTTTCATTACTAATAAGTATCAAGTAACAAGGAAGGAAGGAAGGAAAGATTTTATATTTTGCATATGATTCAGTGGTTAATATAATTTGTTTCCAGTAAGTTAATATTATTGTAATATTCACTTTGAGACAGAGTCAAACATGAACATAAATAAATTTCTTTTTGCGGCTAGCAGGAGGGACATGGCCGCATGGGGGTCATATGTAGCCCATGTGATGTGACTTTCTTTTCCATATATAGAAAAAAAAAAAAATAAGTCAATAGTCACGCATTACTTCATTCCCAGGATTTGGCAGACTACAAAATCATCACAATTCCTAATTTAATATATGTATATGTATAAAACAATGCAGATGACAGGCGTCAACTCATTTTATTTTATACGTTATACGTATATAACCAAACTAGTTCTATGAATCAAGCAGATGTTACATTTTTTATATATCTGTAAAGAGCCTCCTTTTGCGCAATATAACATGTGTTTGTTGATGCATATTTGTTTTTAATTTGAATTCCAAAAATATCACAGAATGAGACTAACGCATTCAGTCATTTTGATTTAGATAAGTTAAAGTTGAATCCACTAGAAAATGTTTGAGTCACCAAATATCAAGCTGGGGAAGAGAAAATGTTTGTGACGAAACCTATTAATATTATGAACCGGTAATGTAAGAAAAAAAATACATTGTAATACTTAAATTTAACTAAAAGTACATGTGAAAAAAATATATATATATATATATATAGACTTGGTCAAAGAATTGTCTAAGTGCCAATGACTTAAAATACAAAAAAGTTTGATAACCTAATTCAGATAAATAAGATATAATAAAGAAGCAAAATTCTCTTAGTTTTGTAATGAAAAGAAATGGTTTAAGCAAGGCAAACACGTATCAAGATGAAACAGCAAAATTAATGATGACATGGAAAGAGAAATTCAAATTAATTACCCGGATTTTGTGGACCTTTTTCATGTGTTGGCCTGACTTTGTCCACCTCAGCTTCCAGCCATAATATAATGCAAACATCAACCACATGATTCACATCTTCATATGATAAAATAATTAAATAAGAGAGAAACTTTGCAATTAAAAAATGAAAAGTGTTGATTGACCAAATACGAGCCACAAACTCAGAAATACCACCTCGTACCTTGTGGCATGTCCAGGGCCACGAATTAGACCAGATAACAATGGAGGAAATAAATAAATAAATAATAATACAAAAGTCAAGAATCCACCCCATTTTCTGCAAATCCCATAGCATATATTGTCAGACTAAAAAAAAAAAGATTAGTGTTGGTTCATATTGGTAATCACTAATTAAGTTACATCATTCAAGTTGCTTGTTATGTTCCCTTGCAACTAAAAGGGCAAGATGATAAGTTTAAACAATAAACAGAATATATGCATCTGAAGATGCAAGAAATGAGGCATTAATGAAAATTAAATTCAAAACAACTTTTTCATCATCAGTAACAAGGAAAGAAAGATTTTATGTTTCAACATATTCTTGTTAATGTTATATTCAGCGTGAGATATGGACAGAGTCAAACATGGATGGGTTTTGCTGCGGCTAGCTGGAGGCATGGGGCCCACATCCACCTGTAGCTCATGTGAACACCTAAAAAATAGTGTCTTTTTTCTAGAAATAGAAAAACAAGTCAAAAGTAGTTTCATTCCCAGGATTTGGGAGACTACAGAATCATATACATATGATTTCTTTATTGTTGTTGTCTGTGTATATAAACATGTCTTGCGAAAAATATAGTTTATTGTTGTTGTCTATCTATATAACAACGTAGACAACACGTGTCAACTTGTTATTATTTTAGGTTATGTTTCGCTGGTAAAAAAATGACGTTTGTTAAAAACTAGTTGGGAAATATAGAAGACAAAAAATGGCTTATTAAAGAATGATTTGATATTCTAAGACAGACACGTAATATATTTTATTAAATTAAAGCAAGTAATAAATAACAGCTCTTTGATTATTTAAGTTTGTTTCCTATCAATTTATGTGTTTGTTTAAGGTGCCCTACAAGAGTTATTATGAAGTTAAGATCAAAGTTAAATAACTAATTTTCATAAGACAAAATATATGTAAATAAAATTATGAGGTTTAGTATAATCATCAAAAAGTGAATTAATGGTTTTAATCAGTATATGTGGAAAAAGTCTAGAGAAATTCATAAAGCTCGTTGAAATGCTAATATAAGCAAACTAGTTACATGAATCAAGCATATGTTACTTTTTTATATTTGTAAATAACCTCATTTTATATTATGTAACAAACGATTACAATACGTGTTTCCCTTTCAAAGTAGCCAGGGCACATTAAATAGTGTCCCACTCCCAACCATCCAATATGCCCAAAAACTTCTCATACAATAACTCGGATACAATAAACAAACTAAATTCGCCTCATACTATCATGATATTAAGTCTAAAGAAAAACAGACACATGCCAAGAAAAATGTAGAATTTGAGTTCCCTTTTTCATGATGCAACCAGGTTTTAGTTTTTTTAGTTAAAAACAATATAGGAGTCAGGAGATCCCTTGATTTAAGTGGCATTATATATAAAATGTGTTAAATGACAACAATGCCCTTAATTTCGACTTCTCCAGCGTACATTTCATACTCATCCAATATAACATGTTAACACACACACACACACACACATATATATATATATATATATATATATATATATATATATATATATATATATATATATATATATAGAGAGAGAGAGAGAGAGAGAGAGAGAGAGAGATGTGAAACTATGATTATAAAGTAATAAACAAACAAATATGACTTGGTTTTACCATTGCAAATTCAGATGTTGAGGTGAGTTAGAGTCGCATGTGAGAATGACAATGTCATAAAGTTTCATAATTGTGAATCTTATAAAACACAAGAATTTTATAGTCATACTCATACAATGTTGGTGCCATGTCAGATCTGAGTAGCTCAAAATCTGGATGAGAGTCTCAGAAATCAGAAGATTCATTATTGGTAGCGCACCAGTAATCATGATCTTCTTAATATTGCAGTTGCAAAGGTAAAAAGACAATGTACTTACCCTAACTATTCCATCATCTCATTTTCTTATGCTCATTTGTCTTATTCATCTTCTTCTTTTGTGGAATCTCTTGATGCTGAAGGGTAATCTAGACTTTTAGAATGTCGGTTATATAGAAGTTAGTTATGGTAGTTTAGTTAGTTATAACCAACCACCAAAATGAAAAGTGTGTGTGTGTGTGTGTGTGGAGTATTCCGACACTTTTTCTCATGTGGTCAAAGCCTGTCTCATGCTTAGCTTTGTCTGATAGAGTGGGAGTCCTACAAATTCTTTTTTATTTTATATTGCAATTTACAGAGATAGAGCAATTTGGCAATTTAATTCTTTCTTCAAGTTCAAACTTGATTTCACACCAAAGATCTGGGAGCATTTAAAGTACTTCTTAGGCATGGAGGTCATGCAAAGCAAGAAATGTGTACTTTATTAAAAAGCAGGTACATGAAAATTGAGAGCCAAACCAAACCATGTAACACTCCAATCTCCAATGGTTCCTAATTCACAACTGAAAAATGATAGTGAGTCGTTTGATGATCCTAAAGCATATAGAAGATTGGTTAGGGAGCTAAATTATCTTATAGTAACTCATCACATTATAACAGATCTTATATTACTTATAAATAGCTCCATGATGTGACATATTGTATAGCAATCATCGATATAATAACATTATATGTTTTGGTGATGTGATTAATAGAAGGTTATTGATAGGATTAGAGAATAGAGATGCAGTAAACACACACTAAATCTGCGAAGAAAAATTAACAACACATGGTTCACACAATCAGAGTAATCGTGTTTGCTAATCAATAATAGATAGATTTTATCCGATTTGTGGCACAATATGTTTGTGAAGTAATATGTATATATCGGTTATTGCATGAAATTGGCCTTAAAGTATTAATCCAAACTAGATTATGGTGTAGATCAATTCTCCTTTTCGTGAAAAGATTCAAAAGTATTGTTTCTTTTTAATCCACATGCTTCGATAATCTAGAAATTATCATAGTTTGATTTTATATTAAAACGAACAGCTTATGCATCTGCTTAGTCATCCATGTAAGCTGGCATGGGGGATTGAGTTGTTAAATATTTGATTATTGTTATATGGTTTTATTTGTTACAGATATTTTTGCAGCAAACATCATGTTTAGATATGGAAGGTCATGTGTACCCCATGTGAAGTATTCAAAGGCTATCGCATGGAATCAGATTCTTTCTAAAAATAGGAAGCACAAGTAAAAGTCAGTTCAATCCCAGGATTTGAATTTTGAAAGAATCACACAATCATAGAAATCGGAAACAAAACATATTCATACGTTTCTTTACTTGTTATACACCCAACATTATTTCTGAAATAATTTATTTATTAGTATCATACTATTTGTTGGCCTTGGGAGGAAATATTATTTAATACCATGCCTATTTATATACCCCCCCCCCCCCCCCCCACACACACACACACACCAGGTGTCCAGTGATACCTGACAACATCTGTCCAACAGATTAAGCCGCACTTCAACCAAATAGGGAGGAGAATACAGGGTTTAGCAATAATCAAATTGCAGGATATTGTTATGGATTCATGAAAAGTTCACTTTCATTAATATGTATTTTATCCCTATGCCTAAACATCTAAAAAATCAGACGTAATGATAATCCACAAGTATGACACTTCAAGTTCTTAGGCACAAAAACTCAAAAACAAGAAGCAAAACTAGATTCGTGAATGGAATGTTCCAATTTCCAAAACCTAGGAGAGCCAAAAACATGGTATAATTTTAGTATATATTATGCATCCACCTGTCCCATGTATAAACACTATCTGAAGATGTCTTGCCACTAGAGTCCTGAGGCACATTTAAATCTTTATTCTTTCCACACTGGTTTTAATACATGAACTTATTCTATTTTCCTAAACGAAATATTGGTTTAAATGTTTAATAAATTCTTTATGACACTTTTTTCCCTATTAAACATAGCAAGTGCAACAACACAAATGGCAAAAGTATTATGGAACTCCAAAATATACATCATTACACTATTAAGGGTCCCCCTGTCTTAAAAAGCTGGTCCTTTAAGGTTCCATTATATTGCTTACAAAATAGAAGTAACACTAAAACATATTCCAATTCTTGTACACCTTATTCCTAAAAATTCCCCTATAGCAGAAGTAGTCACATATCCCTTATTAGTATAAGGAACTATAAGCATGAGTTGTAGGCCTGTAGTACCAACTACCAAACAGATTCAACCCCACAACATGTATGTATTTGACAGTTACAATCAAAATTCTGCATAGCATGCAAGGTTTTTTTTTAAAAAAAGGCAACATGCAACATGTTGCTTGTGCATATGAAATTAAGCAAACAAGTTGTTCAATCAAGCGAATGGATTTTTCTATTTATTAAACCATGGGGATTTGACCACTTGAATCGAAAAAAACAACTTGTTTGGGATAAAATTTTGTAAAAAAGAGATAAAAATGGTGCCCTTTCGACTTGTCCAGGGTACATAGCATAACGGCCATTCAACATCCCCAAAAAATTCTCATATTTTATATAAGATGCAAGAAACAAACAAAATTGAGTTGCTTTTGTCATGAAATAACCTAAAGACAAAAGATAAATAGATACTGAGGCTATATACACGTTGTCGAAAATTGAAAGACATTTTTGGGCCACAATTCATGATGACATAGGAAAGTGAAAGTACCTTGATTTTGAGTTCTCTTCTTCTTACACATGCTCAAAAGTCTACATTTTTGTTATCTTGGTAGACACCATGGTCTTTGATGCTTCATGCATGTGATAGAATATTCCTCAAATACTGCTAAAGAGTATATACAAAAGGCTTGTTTAGAATATTGGTAGAAAAGCAGACTCAAGAAACACATGCAAGCAACAGTAGATGTCAGTTGTGCATACGTAAATTAGATGCTCTATGAATAGACTAGATTTTTCTTAATGTAAACAACCTGAAATTTGGTGATCAATGAATTGTAAAATAGTTTGTGACTTGAAGGCAGTAGCATGCAAGGTTTATAATGGATGAACTAAACAGATATATGTAAATGAAAAAGTTATTCATGACTATGGAATGATTCTTTTCATATACCATGGATTTTAGAACCATACTTATAATCCTTCAGCTTCAACACAAACCCTCGCTAGCTGTGGAGTGTGGACCTAGTATTTCCATCATCTTTGTTAGGGTTTTGAGATTTTGGGCGAAATGGAACAGCATTGTTGGTGTATGATGGAATTAGGGCTTTCAGTGTAAAACATAAAAATTAGGATTTAGGGCTAGATTACTGTTTCTTTTATTCTTCTTTATGTGTACATATTTGTTATATATGTGGAGTTTTAGTGCATTTTCCAGGTATTGAGGAATGCTTTTAAAAGAATCGTCTGGTTTAATGCGTATATGATGATGTATTTTAAGGTATAAGAAATTTTACTGATCGGCAATCTTGTGCTTGATTTCTTCATCTATTTGAGAGACGGCAGAGATTTTGGAAAATCGCCCCCCACCACCAACATTTCTTCTCACCCACGGCCACCAGTAAACCAGTAACCTCACCGGCCGAAATTGTGAAGCACTGTTTCTTGGACTCCAATCTGAAAAAGTCATTCCATTCCAATTGTATTAAAATAATAATTTTTTTTCAATAAGCCGGAGATCAAGTCAAATGTACAATAGGCTTACTGATGAGAAAGTTGGTTTTGATATTATGTATTTTAATTTCGCTTTGATAGTTTTGAGTTAATGTGGAAATCAATGAACGAAATTTATCCTTTTCAATTATAGTGCTTAATCTCGTATTTGTCCTAACCAATCAAGTGAAATCGTACTAGGGTTTTGCAAGTGCAATAAAAGTCCCAAGTCCCATACACATATGTTCAAAAGGCACCACAACCACAATAGCAATTCAAAGGCACCCACCCCACCAACCAACCAAACATGTTCACATGATCAGAAAAAACAAAAACCCCTATTTAAACAAAAATAAAAAAAAATAACATCCTAAAACTTTTAATTATCTAACATCACTGCTTTTGCTTTCTCCATACTGCTGCTTCCTTCCCCATCTTTCTCCACACTACCATTCCTCAACCTGTTCTTAACTATCCTTTCACTTGTTGAAACTTGTGATCTCATTTCTTTCTGGGGTAGAATAGGAATAGACTCTTTATCTTCATGTGGAGTAGGCTCCTGACCTTCATCTGGAATGGGCTTTTCATCTTCATTTGCCATGGGCTCTTGAACTTTATCTAGGATGGGTTTTTTATCTTCATTTCTACTTGGGATAGACTCTTTAGCTTCATTTGGTATAAACTCTTGATGTTCATGTTCTCCATTTGAAATAGGCTTTTGATCTTTAGTTGGGATAGATTCGTGATCTTCATGTGATATAGGGTCCTCAACTTCAACCTCAATTGGAATAGGCCCTTGATCTTCATGTATGATAGAGGGTTCTTGTTCTTTAGTTGGGATAGGTTCTTGATCTTCAGGGTCCTCAACCTCAATTGGAATAGGCCCTTGATCTTCACTTATGATAGAGGGGTCTTGTTCTTTAATTTGGATAGGCTCTTGATCTTTATTTGAGGGAGTATCTTGATCTTTATGTGGGATAGGGTCTTCAACTTGAATTGGAATAGGCCCTTTATCTTCTTCATGTGGTATAGGAGGAGGAGAGCCTTCAACCTTAATGGGGATAGGGTCTTCAACACCATGTGAGATAGGCCCTTCATCTTTATTTGTGCTAGCCTCTTTGTCTCTGACTTCTACTCCTTTATTTTGTGATGTCAATTCCATTCCACTTTCCTCTTGATTTTCTAATGTCAATTCCATTCCAGTTTCTTCTTGTTTTGCAACCTCCACATGTTGTTTGTCCAAAAGAAGTGGTACTCCAAGCGGTGGCCATACAGCAAGAGGAATGTCATCACCACACTATCAATGTCAATATCAAAAATCAAACACATTAATTAGCAATCTCATCTAATCATATATCAAAATTCAAAAAAAAAAAAAAGACCATCTTACCCCTATCACATCATCTTCCGTAATATGATCTGATCCAAACAAACCCTTTCTCCCACCTCCTCTCCCCCTTCTTCCACCTCTGCCACCTGTACGTCCTCCACCTCCCCCCTCACTAACAATAATCACCTTCTTCCTTCCAGCCTGTCTAGCCTCCTTTCTTGGTGAATCCCTCTTTTCATTCTTACATGATCTCACATTATGCCCCACCTGTAAACACTTCTTACAAGTCATCCTTCTTCCTTCCCTATCCACTGTCCCTCCACCAGAACTATGCACCACCACACCACCACCAGACACATGTGCCACCATGGCCCCACTTCCACTAGACACATACACTTCCATTGCATCCCTTTTCCTTTTTCTCAACTTCCCTCTTTTTTTAGGCGTGTTTACAGCTGGCTTTTGTGCTAAAGGGGTAACCCCCTTTGTTTCAGGCCACATTTTGATTCCATTCAATGGCTTCACATGATGACTGTACGCCTCATTCCACATCTTCATCCGGAACCAATCTGAAACATAAGTTTCCGGAAGCTTGTTGATGTAGAATATAGCAGCAATCGCATGAGGACAAGGTAAACCTGACAATTGCCATGTCCTGCAACTACATGTTTTCCCAATTTCATCCACCATGAAAATATCAGCTCCATGTTTTACCTCAAACAAAGATCCACCACATGGTATCACACGCCAAAACCTTCACAAAAACAAAAATATAACATCAAATAAATTGCATATGAATATTTGGGAGTAGTAACGTTTTATTACCTTTCTAACTCTTTTGTGTGTTCAAGTTTCTTTCGAATGGTGGGACAAATATCATCATCCCAGTTTTCAGCTTCAACTCTCATTTTTGACATTCTATCCATTACTATGACTCTGATGGATTCAAGTAGGGTGACAATGGGTTTTCTCCTTAAATCAAAGATTAGTGAGTTAAAACACTCACTAATCCCGTTTTCAACAGCATCACACCCTACATTAGTTTGAAAGAAGACCCTTGACCATGTAGAGGGGTCTTTATCCATTAAGTATTGATATGCATCAGGATTTTCCACTCTGATCTCTTCCATTACCTTATCAAATTGTTGAGGATATGAAGCTTTGCAAGCCTCCCAAAAAAGACGCCGAAACTGCCCTCCAGTAAACTTTTCGGTAAAATCATCATAAATATGTCTGGCACATTGTCTGTGTTCTGCTTGTGGCAACACATCATTCACTGCTTCAATTACTCCCTATGTTGTAACAAAAGGCATTGTTAATATTTGTTATAGTAAGTGTTGAAGAATAATGAAAAAAAAAGTATGAAGCAATACCATGTGTTCGTTAGATATAAGAGTGACACCTGTCCCATCATCAAGATTGAGGTCTTTTTTAATCAATTTAAGAAACCAACTCCAATTCTCTTTATTTTCAACATTAACTACAGCCCATGCTACTGGATATATCTGGTTATTTGCATCCCTACCTACAGCAGATAACAATACACCTTTATAAACACTTTTTAAACAGCATTCACCCAATCCCAACACTCTTCTACACCCATGCTTCCACCCTTCTTTCAAACCTTGAAAACACACATAGAAACCTTGAAAATAAGTCTTCCCATCATCAGGGTTGACTTTTACATTCATCTTGACTGTGCTACCAGGGTTACTTCTCTTAATCTCTTCAGCATACTCCCATAATTTACCATAATGTAGTTTTCCACCTTGCTCATATTCACTTAATGCATATGCTCTTGCTTTATGACATAATCTTATACTCACTTGACACTTGTATTTTTTCAACACAGCAGCTTGTAAATCAACTAGCTTGATTTCAGGATCTTGTGTTATTTTGGATGCAAATTTGTTTGCAATCCATTTGTAATTCACAAGGGAAGCTGATTTGAAGTGTCTTGCACATTTATGCTCATCTACAAGTGACTTTACCTGAAAAGATTTCTCATTTCCCATCCATGTAGCCCATAGTCTCCAAGGGCATTTTGTTTCATCATCATGTGCTCTTTTGGAACATCTTGCAAGAAGTCTCATGTGATCATTTCTTTCAAACCAAATCTGATAACCATTGGCAACTGCATAATTGGTGATACATTCTTTCAGTTGTTGGGGACTTTCATATCTCTCACCAAGTATAGGTTTCATCAGTTTCCAATATATCCTAGGATTATGTCTAGGATACTTTACTCCATCATTCTTGATGTTATTATGTGTCTGTTTTTGTAAAGACATTGAAAGCTCATTCAAAAAGCTTTCATGTTCGATTACCATAGTATCTTCTTTCGACAGTTCATCAACATCAGCATCAAAAAGACTATTTCGCCCTGAACCAAATATGATTGGTTCGATGGTACGTGCTCTTTTCTTCTTTCTAAGTTCACTGAGTTCTACTTCATCTGCTGACAAATGATCTATGGAAGCAGTGTCTTCACTCTCATCATCCTCATCATCATCATCATCATCATCATCGACATCATCATCATCATCATCATCACTCATACTGTCTGTTTCATTTTCACTCTCATCCACCTTGTGGTTTACTACATCTTCAACCCCCTCAAGGTACTCTGTCAAATCTTCATCGAAATGCTCAAGGTATAATGCTATTCTACGCTTACTTCTATGTCCATAATCAACAAAAATTTTGAAATCCGAATCACTTTTTATAAGCCTTAATCCATTATGCAATTCCTTGCCAGGAATAACATAATATATACCTGAGCAGTCTGCATCTGTTTCCTTCTTCAAGAAATCAGAAAACTCAGAGTATTCCATGCTTGTGAAATCAAGATTGTCAAGTGCTTTGATTTCACCTCCTTCATAAGCAAATGGACTCGTCACAAACATGCCATTGAAGTTTATCTCAATTGAAGATTTTCTTGCTTTTGAAGATGTCATACTGTTAGAAAAAAACAAAAATAAAGAACCCCAAGTAAGTAACATTCAAATAAACAATAAAAACAAGGAGAGTAGAAGACCATTAACAAAACCCTGTAAAAAAAACTATGTGTTCACACTTTCATACAGATTCCAACTACATAACCCACAATTTCAAACTATGCAAGAATATGTACCTGATTTTGACTTCAACGATCCCTCAATAATTTTTCTGCAATCGCTTGTTTTTAGTCACTGAAATTGCTCGCCTTCTTCTTTTCCTAAAATGTATTTCTTCCCCCTGTAATAAATGAGAAACCTTTTTTAATTAAACCCTTATTATTTATTAAATATGATCGATACATTTAGACATTTGCCACATTATCATTTATTGGCCACCACTTACGCATTGAACTTGCCTAACTCTTCCTTGTTACAAATTGCATATATTGCTAAAAAATGCAACTTGGTTGCTATTGTTGGTAGAAAAGTTAAGTAACATGACTTGTTTGGTAGAAAAGGGTAAATGTTTGCTATGTGATATTGTGATGTGAAGGGCCTTGATTCAAAGGCCCCATGGCTCAAAGTTCAAAGGCCCCATGGCTCAAAGTGTTCAAAAGATATCAACTTTATGTTATTGTAATTGTAAGCAGTAATAAACAGACCTCACAAAAACAGTGAAGGGCCTTGATAATTTTATTTAATCTTACCAGATATAATGTCAGCCAATTTGTAATGTGGAAGAGCATCCCTGAAGAAGAAGGCTTCCATTAACTTCCGATCAATTTCCTCCTGCATTTTTGGTCAAAACCAAATAATTTCAACAATTAAAGAGGTGCAACAGGGCATTGACAATATCTGACATTATAATCCGAAGGTTTTCTGCCTACGATCTAGGTTTCATGTAGTTTGATTAATAATGGCATCCTATTTTGCCAATTTTAAAGATTTAAACTACAAAGTGGCCCAATGTTATTTCAGAAGATGCATTCTAGTGGGTATTAGTTTTACACTAAGACAAGAAATAGAAAATTAAAGAACTTTCAATCAAGAAATGTAGTTCCACAAGACCTCATGACCAGCAAACCGGGTATGATTATCAGAGAATCCAGCATAGTTGTCAACATGTTCATCTACTTGCGTTTGTGTAATTCGTTCTTCGAGAGCAAAATTGTATTAGGGTTCCGGCTTCGTCTGTTCTTCAATTTGTTTTTTTGCTGAAGCAAGCTGCAATTCCACCAAAATCGATGATAATTTAAGTAGACATATTTTATAGAGAAACGAGAGAAAACCCTAGCAAAACAGAGACTTGAACGATTTTATATGGCTTCCGATACTGAGTTATTAACACCGCCCTGCTCTACAACACCCCTATGGTAGTACCCTATATATGTATAAAAAATACATTTTATTATTATTTTAAAATTAGTTGGGTAGTTTAATTAATTTTTTTTTTCCTGATAGGTAGATTTTTATAGATATCGAGGATATTTTTATCATTTTTCTCCTCGTTCAAACATATATGGTTACATTAATTTTTGTTAACCTGGTTTAATATGATTATTTTTTTGAAAAAAAATGTCTCTTTTAACGGGAATGTCCATATCAAATTACGTATACTACGACTAATCATATGTACAAGCACAAGGCCATGCCCCAAACCTTGAAGTCACTTACATCGATGGCCAAGGAGCTAAAGACACCAACGGGATATGATCATTTTATCATGTTACTTATAATATGATTATTTTTTTCGAAAATAATGGTTTCTCCTAACGAGTGTGTCCAGGTCAGCTTACATACTCTACGATCATATGTGTGAGTAAGATGGTATGACCCAAGCCCTGAAGTCACTGCAAACGAACATCAATAGCCAAGGAGCAAAGGACAACAAATATATATGATCGTTTTATCATATTACTTTTAATATGATTATTTTTTCAGAAAGAATGGTCTCTCTTAACGAGGTTGTCAAGGGCAGCTTACGTACACTACGACTAATCATATGTGCGAGCAGATGCTATGACCCAAGCCCTAAAATCACTGCAAACACGAACATTGATGGCCAAGGAGCAAAGAAGAACAAATGGATATGATCATTTTATCATATTACTTTTAATATGATTATTTTTTCGGAAATAATGATCTCTCCTATCGAGGATGTCTACGTCAGCTTACGTACACTATGAATAAGTCTTTTGTTTCAGCAGAAGGTTATGGCCCAAGCCTTAAAGTCACTACAAACGAACCTTGATAGACAAGGAGTAAAGGACAACAACTCGATATAATCATTTTATCTCTCTCTCTCTCTCTCTCTCTCTATATATATATATATATATATATATATATATATATATATATATATATATATATATATATATATATAAAAAGGATCGGGTGAGGACTCATTTTAAAGTGGGTACTCGTGAAGACATCTTAAAAAAATTGAAAAAAAGATCTTAAAAAAATACCAATCATAAAATGAAGTATAGATCTATGTTTGGGAGAAAAAAATTGCATCATTAAAATTGATCCACGATTCCATTTTAATTTTTTATCAATTTTAACGATGCAATTTTTTTCTCCTGAACATAGTTCTATGCTCGATTTTATGATTTGTATTTTTTTTAGATTTTTTTTCAACTTTTTTAAGGTATTCTCACGGGTCCTCACTTTAAAATGAGTCTTCACAGGAACCGGACCTTATATATATATATATATATATATATATATATATATATATATATATATATATATATATATATATATATATATATATATATATATATATATATATATATATATATATATCCCTATTCTAATAAAAAAATAGTTTTAATCTCCTTTTGACATGTGTCATCATATTAAGCCTCATAGTTAATGTATATTTTATTTTTCTTATGCCATGTGTCATCCTATTACACCTCCTAATTAATGTATGCCACTTGTCAACTTACTAATTCTTAATTTCAAATTTTAAAATTTAAATTTCTCACTCTAATTACATTAAATTAATAACACTAGAATAAAAATTAAAATAAAATTAATATAAATTATAAGATGATAGAATTTCATATATTTATTTAAATTAACGATTAAATTTTATATAACTAAAAAAATATCAGTTAAGTAATAATTTATTTAAAATAATTGATTAATTATTTTGAGATCTCACTATTAAAGTTTAATTAATTTTATAACCGTGGTTTCCACAGGTTTTAAACTAGTATATATATATATATATATATATATATATATATATATATATATATATATATATATATATATATATATATATATATATAGGTTCAAATGTTTTTCACATCTATTGTGTACTACAATGCACCAATGGGAATTTAGTATTAATTATATGTATATTAAATGCTATCCATACTTACAACTCATTTTTATGGAAACCAATTAAATTCGTCATTAATGTCAACAATAATATTCTTTCAGAATGAATTCATATCTAGAAGAATGAGAGTGTATTCCAGCAAAATGAGAATGTATTCTACTAGAATACACTCTTGTTCTTCATATTCCATGCAACTTTATTATATTTTAAGTGAGTGGGTCCTGAAACAAAATACGAACTCATATATAAAAACCTAAATGTGAATTCATTATGAAAAATGTTATTGCTAACATTAATGACGGATTTAATTAATTTCCATAAAAAGAAAATTATAATTATGGATATCATTTAATATACATATAATTATGGAAAACATTTTATATATATATATATATATATATATATATATATATATATATATATATATTTAATTAAATAATTATTTAATTACTAAAATCCTATTGGTGCATTTTAGCACACAATAAATGTAAGAAACAAAATAACCTAGCCCTATATATATATATATATATATATATAGGGTTAGGTTATTTTGTCTCTTACATTTATTGTGTGCTAAAATGCACCAATAGGATTTTAGTATTAATTATATGTATATTAAATGCTATCCATTCTTATAACTCATTTTTTCTGGAAACCAATTTAATTCGTCATTAATGTCAACAATAATACACTCTCATTCTGCTAGAATACACTCTCTTTCTTCTAGATATTAATTCATTCTGAAATAATATTATTGTTGACATTAATGACGAATTTAATTGGTTTCCAGAAAAATGAGTTATAAGAATGGATAGCATTTAATATACATATAATTAATACTAAAATCCTATTGGTGCACTCTAGCACACAATAGATGTGAGAAACATTTGAACTTACCTCTCTCTCTCTCTCTCTCTCTATATATATATATATATATATATATATATATATATATATATATATATATATAATTCTTCTAAAATCAAAGGATTCTCCTATATATCTATTGTCTTAAAGTTGAGAAAACATAGTATGTTTAGCAAAGATAGTTAAAACTTGAAAGTAATAGGTTTTCTTTGTACTCGCAAAAGTAATTAGGCTATACGGTGTGGTTGCGGCCTGGGACAGCGGTTCGTGCCACCTGGACCGCGCACATTGCCCCCAGACCGCGGTCTTGCGCGGTTTTGGCCGCACTGCGGCTGTAGAGCACCGTGGTATTTGATTGGATGTTGCTTTATTCCATGTTTGACCGTTGGACGGTCAAGATTCGTGTATTTTTTTTAACCTTTACTCCATGTATATATATATATATATATATATATATATATATGTTACCATTTTAAACATTTACACCACCTTTACACAAATATTTACACAATCTTTTCATCCAATTTTTCTTTTGAAAAATGTCTTCTTCCAAAAGGTCTGGCAAAGAAAAAACACCAGTCAGAAACACCAACACCCCAATATCTTCATTTGATCAACCGAATTTCTCACATCTGTATTACCACTACGGCAGTATGCTTCCGTATTTTCCACAACGACCAGCGCAACCACTACCACAACCCGACACAGATTTTAATCCATTTGATTTTTTGTCTCAACCCGAGTTTGTTCAGCAAACACAAACACAACCAGAAACGGTCGTCTATGATTCCGAACCGGAATTCGTTACAGAAACTCAACCCACTTGAGCAGCAACTAAAAGAAAAGAGAAGGCGGAGGCTAGATGTTGGGATCCTCTGGAAGCGTTAGTGTTGGCACAATCTTGGATCAATATTTTAAAAGATACGATGGTTGGAAAAGACCAAAAGCATGACCACTTTTGGATGCGCGTTTTACATAGGTTCCATAAAGGAATGAACCGTGGAGAATACCGTGCAAAACATCAAGTGTACTCCTAATGGGGGAAGATGAACAAGAAAATCATGTTGTTTAATGACTTGTGGAACAACATGAAACGTCAATGGAAAAGTGGAGAAAGTGATGAAGTGATTTTAAAGAAAGCGTTGAAAGTGTATCAAAAAGAAAATCTGAAGGCTTTCAAGTTTCTTGAAATTTGGAATTTTTTGAAAGATAACAAGAAATGGCTGAGTAGCAAAACATCAGACGAGCATATTAACAGTGGTTCAAAACGTAGCAGAACATCTGAGTCCGACCACACTACATCAGATGCTCGTGTCCAATTTGATCTGAACGAAGATGAACCTGTTCCGGTTTCACCACCTTCCTGACCAATGGGAAGAGACAAAACAAAAAACAAAGGCAAAGGCAAAGCGTCGGAATCAGATGACTTGAAAGAAATGGGGGCCGACATGAAGGGTATAAAAGACAGAATGAACAAGATTTTGCAACTTGCTTTTGAAAGAGAGCTTCGGAAACAAAGGGAGAGCGAAATGCAAATACTATCGACGGACACGTCGAATATGACCGATGCAGAGCTTGAAGTGGCTTTGGCAATGAAGGAGGAAGTGAGAAAACGCTACATGAATCGTGGCTGATTTCTATTTTTTTTTTCAAGTTTTTAATCGTTTGGTGTGTGTGTTTTTATTTATTTATTTTTTAAGTTGTAGGTTTTATGTTTCTAATTTGTTTTTCTAATTTTTTAGGTTTTTTTAATTAATGTATGGTATTTGTATTTTTAATTAATGAAATATTATCTTTTTAAAATTATGTTTTTTATTTAAAAAAGAAGTTTTATTAAATTAAAATAGTTAAAAAAAACAAAAAATAAATAAATAAGTAAAAGTGTGGCACCACTCTCTTGGTGTGGTAAGAAACCACACTTGTGTGGTAAAAAAATGACGTGGCGCTTATGTGGCGGGGGATGGAGTGCGGTTTCGGTGACACCAGCCTTATAAGTTTTTGAAATGTGTATATAATTACATAAACATAAAGGTTATGTAAGGTTAAAAGCTAAAAATTCTCAAAAGCTAGCTGAAGTAGCTTTTGGATTATTCGATATTTTATAAAACCACACCCAAAATCTCCAAACTTTCCATCGTCACCCTTGCGGATTGTAACTACGTTTAGAAATTCATTGTATGGCAATACTTAAAGTCATCACATTGCCTAACCAAATTGTTTCTCTCGTTAAATCAATTACCAAAAGACCTTTCATTAAGTAAATGATGATCTTTCTTTCCTTTCTCTTCGGTTCCTTCCGATTTGAAAATATAATTTATAGGGAAAATTAACTTAAATCTTCTTTTCATTTTTCTATAGTTTATAGGCAAAATTAACTTGAATCTTCTTTCTTTTCTCTTCCTTTCCTTCCTTAAATGACACTCGGGAGCAAAGATCATTCCAAATCTTCTCACTTCCTTTTCTTTCTCTCCTAAAATGAAACTTGGGAGCAAAGTGTAAATGATGATTAACGACTTTTATATGGTATTTCGATAATTTTTAAAGCACAACTATTTTTTGATTATTAATAGCTCTCCAAAAGAAAAAAAAACTATGTTTTCATTATTACAAACATCTCCCGAAATTCACGTGATCAGTTTGTAGCTCCTTGCTAGAGTTTTTGCTACTTCTTTAATATACTTTCAGGCGTTCCAAAAAAAACATATCCCGAAAAATAATATACAATAACAATAATGTTATAACAAGCATTGAGGTGATGTGTATATTCACGCAACTTATTATTCCAAAACGAGAAATTTCAAGTACACCGAACAAATAAATTCCAAATATTACAAGTTCCAAAAAGGTATATTTGGCACAATGTTGCAATTATAACACATGCTATACCTTTTACTTTGCACATTCCTTGTTTAGAGATGATAAATTATCATATCTATAATCTTGGTGAGGGGCGAGCTCGAGGTGCATCCCACTCGGTCACAATGTGGTCACGGGTGATCTGTTTGAGTGAAGTGCAACCACTCAAAGCCATTGTTAGCTCAAATTCCTCACGTAACATTTGAAGTACTTTTCTCACTCCAAGTTCTCCTTCAGCAGCTAAGGAAAACACCACCGGTCGTCCAATCTAGAATTTCATAAATTAATTTACAAGCTGCTTTTTTCTTATTTATTTACTTAATGGATTTAATCTGGTAAGTTGTATGTGGGTGTTTGTTTGATTTTTTACTTACGAAAACAAGGTTTTCCCCGTTATTAAACTCCCAAGTCCTAACCTTTTTAATGGGAAAAAAACAGGTCCCCGGTTTTTCATTTGAGTAAATCACTATTTTGGTCCCTGATAGCTGATTTTTGCAATTTTGGTCCTTTGTACGTTTTTGGTCCATGCTCCAAAAAAATTACTATACTTTTGGGACCTAAACTGTAAAAATCAGCTACTCAGGGACCAAATGTAGTCATTTTACTTCAAACAGAGACCAAAAACGTTACAAGAACCTCAAATGCGGACCAAAATTGCAAAAATCAGGTATACTCAGAGACCAAAAATGTAAATTGCTCTTTTTATTTTTCTTTTATGTGGTCCTATTTAGGACCACAGGCCAGTTAAGCTTTGGCCTATTAATAAGGTCCGTTTCAGCTGGTCCCCAAATGCTAGGCCAAGCATGCAGGACCAGCTGACTAACAGACAGTATTGTACTTACAAATATGCCGGAAGCTCCAAGAGCCAGCGCCTTGAAAACATCAGTCCCACGGCGGACCCCACCATCCAAAAACACCGGGACACGGCCTTGTGCAGCTTTCACAACCTAAATGCAAAAGTTACCACACCTCGTTAATCATTATATAAAAAATAAGACTGTAAATAATAATAATAATAATAAAATATATGGAGAAATTGAATACCTCTTCCAAAGCCATGATAGTGGCAGGTACATAGTCCAGCTGGCGAGCCCCATGATTAGATACAATAATACCCGCTGCACCAGCTTGAATCGCCAACCTTGCTGCAAATTTTTTTAACAAACACAATATTTTATTAATTATTTTTATAAAATTAAAAAATTGTTGTAAATTAATTGTATTCTTACTGTCTTCAGCAGTGATGACACCCTTGACCAGAATTGGCATGCTGGTGATGGTCTGGAGCCACTTCACATCCTTCCAGCTCAGCGTGCGGTCAATTTGACCAGCAACATATGAAGCTAAACCAGAGTCATTAGCCTGCATTGTAATAATGTACATTATGTGATTAAGTCAAAATGTGATGAATTTAATTAGGGTTTACTTTTACTTACTTCATCCATTTTTCCAAGGTCTAAACCCTCAAAGTTCTTCAATGTCAAAAAAGGAGGTAAAGTAAATCGGTTTTTGATGTCTGCTTCTCTTCTTCCAAGCCTTGGTGTATCAACTGTAAGAGCAATAGCCTTGAATCCAGCTTTTTCAGCTCTCCTCACAAGCTGAGCAACAACATTCCTGTCCTTGTACACCTGATAATACATCATACATCATACAAATTTCTTACATAAACCTGAAAATTATTGATACTTGAAGATTTTAAGATTTAGAAAATAGAAATTAGTTGCTTACATAAAGCTGGAAGAAGCGGATTCCAGGTCCAGTTGAAGCAACTTCCTCAACACTAGATGTTGCCCATGATGACAATGTCTACAATCAATACAAAATAATTATTTATCATACAAATTTCCCATGTGAGAATTCAAATTAACCAAGTCAAAAAGTCAACCATGATGGTTCCTGCTGCAGATGCAGCTCTTGCTGTTGCATACTCGCCTGCATTCAAAAATGGTGTTAACATCATAATCAAAGATATATAAAGAGTTGAATGACACAAATCTTGGTGAAATATGTGTTTTTCACCTTCAGGATGAGCCATTTTCTGCATAGCTGTTGGGGCAATCATTATAGGCATAGATAATTTGAATCCCAAAATTGTTGTGGTCATGTCTATTTTGCTCACATCAATTAGAATACGTGGCCTAAACCTGTTTAATTAACAAACAAAAAGCACTCAGGCTTAAAACAACACAGATTTAAACCAATTTAATCTCAAAACATATAGAGGGCTTACAAGATTCTTGAAAAGGCGTTTCTGTTTTCTCCTAGTGTCCATTGGTCCTCAGCACCTGAAGCATAGTAGTCATAGATCATCTTAGGCAACTTTTCTTTGGCAATTGCTTGATACTCTTCAACATTTGTGACCTCCATCTCTCTTGTCTACCCCAATGCTTCCTCCAAGAAACCTTGATTCAAAAGAAACTGATTCTTATATTCATAACCCATGGTGAATCTTTCATCTTTCTTTTATAAACTCGTTTCATATCAACAAAATTGACAGATTTAAGTTGTAAAACTATGATCCACGATGAGCTATTGAGCTTGAGGTGTTTTTTATTGTTTAATAACACCTAAAGTGTTCTTTTTTCGTTTCTTGATCCAAAATGCTAATCGAAACGTAATTAACATGTTAAAAAAAGTAAATATGAAGAAAACTTTGAACAAAACATACCAAAATTAGAAATTAAAGATGCCCACAATAGATTTTAGAGGTAACGATTGCAAATCAACAGCTTAAAGATGAATACGGAAGCAATGATGAGATGAATGTCTACTCAACTTAACTCTGATACACATCAGATTGAAATAAATATACGAATAATTACTCAACTCAGTACTATAAATGGTATAAGGGGTATGGGTTTTGGTGAGAGAGAACCAGAAGCAAACCTTTTGGGCAGTTGGGTATTTCCGTTTCTATTGAAAAGAGTGAGCAAAACCCAAGTGGAGAACAGGTATAGATAAGCAACAAGAATTGTAAAAAAATGGAGGAACTAAAAGACAAAAACAGCTTAAAGATAAAGTAGAGAGAGATCATGGGTCATGTGTGTACCAGATAAATTTAAAGAAATGTATGAAGAAAATGGGATGAAGACAAAAATAGGGGATGGGTAATTGAAGGTAAGGAATGAAAACCAAATCCAATTGAGGGGAGGCAACTGGGTGGCTCTCCTCCACATAATTGATCGTGTGTTTCATAGTTTTTCTCCATTATCCACATTCTATTTCTTCCCCGAAGTTGAAAGAACAAATAGGAAAATGAAAGATTTTGGAGGCTTTAAACGGAAAAGTCGCCACCTTTTCTTTTTCTGGCAGACGATTGGTAGGGCAAAGGTCAAAGGCCATTGATAAGGATAAGGTCACGAGGTCTGAGACGAGGGCCATTGATAAGTTGGTATACAGCTCCAGTGAATTACAAGATATGTTGTGCCATATTCGCAACGGAGAAGATAGGGGGTCAGCTTGTTGATCCGGGGGGGTTGAGCTCCGGTTGCGAAACCCGAATTTATATATACTCTTTGCAATTAATAAATAAATAAAGAGAAAATTATAAATATAACCATTTTTCTTAATCTCTTTGCATAAAATAAAAAAATAAAAATAAAAATAAAAATAAACATTTTTCTTAATCTTTTTGCATAAAATAGCCAAAAAAAAACCAGAATTACAAAAATAGCCATTAAAATCGTAGATAGATTAGTGTCATCTGCGATTTTGCCTTTTGATATGCGAAAGTATAAGTGTTTAAAGTGTGGGCTAAAGTTACATACTTAAGGACTAATTATATATATATATATATATATATATATATATATATATATATATATATATATATATATATATATATATATATATATATAAATTGAAGAAGAGTGGGGGCCAAAGTCAAATTTTATAGTTTTAGGCTTAATATGTAACTTTTTTAATACTTAAGGACTAATTATAGAAAAAAATAGGGGGGAGGGGGGCACAGCCCAACTGGTCCTACATAAACTCCGCCACTGCTGATGGAGATGAGTTGGGTGATGAACGTAAATCTAAGTTTCCCAATAACTTTTTTTACAGTATGCCCCATCTACCGATATGTCCAGTTGGTGTTTAATAAAGGCATCCCATCATAGATGGTAGACTCTGATCAAAAGATTGAATGCCTCCGTATATTTAATAACAAAGACGTTCTAAAACGGGCAATTGGGAAAAAAATGTCTTCAAGAAGGTTTTCTGACGAAAACAAATAGATTGACCAAATCAAGGTATGTGGCTGTGTGTGTTGGGAAAAATTATTCTTGGTTACTAAGAGCAAAAGAAATCAAAAATTATGGCGGACTTTTCCAAGTGAATAAATTTGTTGATGTACAAACATGTTCTTCAACAATGTTGCAACCAAATCATTGACAAGCAAACAAACATGTTTTGGGTGATTATCTTGCTGATGTTTTGGTTGAAGATTATAGTAGAGTATATCGAGGACAAGATATTGTTAACGATATGAATGCATAATTGAAAATCAATATCTCATACCATCAGGCTTGGTGTGCGAAGTAATATGCACTGTTGTTGTTAAGGGGTACAAAAGATGATCCTTTTACCAAAAGTTTCGGCTTATTTCCACAATTTGGTCAAACATAATCCCGACACGGGGACACATATTCAAACAGATGTTGATGATCGGTTTGAGTTCTTGTATGTCACACTTGGTTGCTCGGTTAGTATTACTATATATATATATATATATATATATATATATATATATATATATATATATATATATATATATATATATTATTTTGATTTACTTAACTATAATCAGTATATTTAAATAGATATATAATGTATTGTAGGTACGCTCTTTTGTCAATTGATGTAAGTCAACCCTTGTAGTAGATGGAGCCCACCTAAATGGCGAGTTCAAAGGTACCATGTTACTTGCAGTTACTAAGGACGGACAAAACCAAATATTACCGGTTGCATATGATACATGCAAAAATGAGTGTACTGATTCTTGGACAATGAGTGTACAGATTTTTGGACATGGTTTTTCAAAAACTATACAGTTGATGGTTTTAATGTTGTCATAGACAAAATGAAAAGGAAAAAAGAACCAATATGGGAATACTTACAAAGTATAAATCCCGAAACTTGGTCTAGCGCACATTTTAGAGGCAACCGATACAATCTTATGTCGTCGAACAATGCGGAGTCTATAAATGCATTATCTAGACATGCACGTAAGGTGCTGATACTGATGTTGATCGACTTTTTCCATGCAACAATGCAACAATAGTGGTTTCAAAGACATAACTTTGCAAGTAGTAAATTGTAATGTTAATGTTTGCGTCAAATGTTATTGATCTTAACTGTGTAATTTTCTCTTTTTTTAACGGAAGCAACAACATCATTCAACCCTTGAGCCGATGATATTGTAAAACATAATAAAAATACTTTTACTAATTAGGATGTTCGCATGATCTCAAGTAAGACATGTGAGGTCAAAAAGGGAAGACAAAACGTCGTTTTTGATTTCCAACTAATGACATGTACATGTAGGTAGTGGAAACCTAACGACATACATTGTGGCCATGTCATAAGAGTGGTAACAATCAACAAGTACGGATAATGCTCGATGTATGCTTTTAAAAACTTACCATATCGAAACATTGAGGAAAACATATGAGTAATTAGTGAACCCTTTGCCAAAGTCATCCGAATAGGAGATCCCCGATGGTTTGATGACTGTTAGACCACCTATAATGGATAAACGTCAGTCAAGCAGGCCAAGAAACACAAAATGTATTCCATCCCAATGTGAGGTTCCAATAAGAAAAGAGTGTTCTACATGTGGTCAAGCAAGACACACGAGAAACAATTGTTTTGAAAGGTTATCCGGTAGTGGATCAAGTCTGTGACAACTAGAAAAAAAAAATCTTGAACAAACAAGTCTAAACTATAATCGTGTATAAGTGAATTAACATCATAATATTAATACAATATAACTCTGAATGCCATAAGGGCATGTTTACATAAGTTATTATATATGTATACTTTGAAAACCATGCTTATATGAGTTATATATACTTATATATTGAAAACCATGCTTATATAAGTTAAATACAAGTCACATAAGTCAAAGAAATAAATCAAAAGGCATGAATGATACCCCAATAAGGGGTTTTCGGTTCTAAGAAGCAAAGAACAAAGGATTTTCGGTCTTGATTCCATACCAAAACCGAAATCACCTCCTTAAGGGAAGTGTTGACCGAAATCACTTCCTTTTGGAAGCTTTGACCGAAATCTCTTCATGGGGAAAAGCTTGGACTGAAATCTAACCCCTTTATGGCCGAAAACACCTTTAATAACTACATATTTTACCTTGATTAAGTTCCCAAAGTGATATGTTACACTTACCAACGTAAGTGTCACTTCTCTTACACTCTTATACTTTATTTTCCAATATATAGTACACACATAGAAGCCAATTCTCATTCACAGTTAGAAAGAGTAGCAAACATTCATAATTCTCTCTCAAATATCAACCCTTCATCAAATTTTCCCTGGAGCTTCAATCTTCATGTTATTTCCTTAAGATCATTATAAGTTCTTTTATCAAGTGTTTATTCAACACTTTAACTATTAGTTCACATATGCACACATGTTTAATCAATTAGGATACGATATCCTCCACGTTTTCTAAACTATCCTGTTACCTAACCGCAATCACGCTTGAGGTGAGTTCATACCCCTACGTTTTCACGATTTTTCATTGTTTTAGGGAGGGAATACAAGTAAAACACAAGAAATCTTGTGTTTAAAATTGCTACTTTGGGCCAAACAAGTTTGGACTAGCACCAATAGTCCAAAGGTTTTCATTTTGATGCTATTTTGGTCCAAATCAGTTTAAAAAATCTAAAAATGACGGATTTGCCCTTTTCCATTTTTTTTGATTTTTTTGTTATTTAATTATTTTCTAACTAAAAAATTAAAAAATAAAATAAAATCTCTTCTCTCTCTCTCTCTCTCTCTCTTTCTTTCTTTCTTTCTTTATTTCTCTCTCTCTCTCTCTCTCTAAAACCCCAAATGGGTAAAACTCTAATCTCCGATCTCTCTTGCCCTTTTCTCTCAGTCGAGATGTTTGGTGATACGCTGAACAGGGCCATGATGTAAACAAAAGAGAACGATGAACATGGTTCTCTTGAATCTGATTGTAACTTGAAGGTGGTACCAAATTCGAAGAACAGGGGTGTGGAGACGGTGATGGTGGTGGTTGCACGATTAAAACAAGAATAGGTTTGTTGAATCGATTAGAAATTTGAACCCTAGATAATGAAGGTTCAGACCATCGATCTGCTGTTTGGAGATCAACAAGGAGGAGAGCGATGAACACCGTCACTGCTTCCTGCGATTGATTTATCCCAAATGATGGCGGTGGTGGTGTTAGATTTAGGGTTCTGGTAGCATCTCCGGTGATGGGGTGGAAGGTGATTTTGATGAAGACCGACGTCTTTTCCGACAGTCTCTATTTGGGGTGATTATGTGGCTTGGTGTCGTATTTGGCGATTTTGGAAGGTATTATCATCAAGTTTAGTGTCATCTGATGCAGATGGTAATCCTAATGTGTGGATTTTTCTATGGGTTTTCTGGTGAAGAAAGAAAGGATTTGCAGGTGGTTTTTTTTGTGGTACCAAAGAGATGTCGTGAGGCCGAAATCTGTAGGCGTGGGTGTGTTTGGTGTTCGATGGCAATGGTGGTTGTGGTTGTCGATGAAAATATTGTTGGTGCAGTCGATGGCAGTGGTGGTGGACTGAGATATATTAGTTTTCTATGGAGCTAGATGTGAAGAAATACTGGAGAAGATGAAGCTGGTGATTAGACGAAGAAGACGATGAAGCCGGAGAAGACGACGAAGTCGGTGGATGTAACCCAGATCGACGAAGACAAAGTCAGTGGAGCTGGAAATGCCAAAACCCTAATTCTTCAAATAACGATAGGTGGCGGTGTTGTGATTCGACGAAGAAGACGATCAAGCTGGAGAAGACGAAGGAGGGCTTTAGTTTCGATGGTTTCCGACGTAACTGTAGACCGAGAGAGATATAATCTTGTATGTTAGGTGGTTTTTGAGAGAGAGAGAGAGAGAGAGATTTTATTTTATTCTTTAATTTTTTTAGTTAGAAAATAATTAAATAACAAAAAGAAAATCAAGAAACAAATGGAAAAGGGCAAATCCGTCATTTTTAGATTTTTTAAACTGATTTGGACCAAAACAGCAGCAAAATGAAAACCTTTGGACTATTGATGCTAGTCCAAACCTGTTTGGCCCAAAGTAGCAATTTTGAACATACCACACAGACCATTATTGCAATTTTGTCAATTATAAATATAACCATTTTTCTTAATCTCTTTGCATAAAATAAAAAAATAAAAATAAACATTTTTTTTAATCTTTTTGCATAAAATAGCCAAAAAAATCCAGAATTACAAAAATAGCCATTAAAATCGTAGATAGATTAGTGTCATCTGTGATTTTGCCTTTCGATATGCGAAAGTATAAGTGTTTAAAGTGTGGGCCAAAGTTACATACTTAAGGACTAATTATATATATATATATATATATATATATATATATATATATATATATATATATATATATATATATATATATATATATAAATTGAATAAGAGTGGGGGCCAAAGTCAAATTTTATAGTTTTAGGCTTAATATGTAACTTTTTTAATACTTAAGGACTAATTATAGAAAAAAATAGGGGGTAGGGGGGCACAGCCCACCTGGTCCTACATAACCTCCGCCACTGCTAATGGAGATGAGTTGGGTGATGAACGTAAATCTAAGTTTCCCAATAACTTTTTTTACAGTATGCCCCATCTACCGATATGTCCAGTTGGTGTTTAATAAAGGCATCCCATCATAGATGGTAGACTCTGATCAAAAGATTGAATGCCTCCGTATATTTAATAACAAAGACGTTCTAAAACGGGCAATTGGGAAAAAAATGTCTTCAAGAAGGTTTTCTGACGAAAACAAATAGATTGACCAAATCAAGGTATGTGGCTGTGTGTGTTGGGAAAAATTATTCTTGGTTACTAAGAGCAAAAGAAATCAAAAATTATGGCGGACTTTTCCAAGTGAATAAATTTGTTGATGTACAAACATGTTCTTCAACAATGTTGCAACCAAATCATTGACAAGCAAACAAACATGTTTTGGGTGATTATCTTGCTGATGTTTTGGTTGAAGATTATAGTAGAGTATATCGAGGACAAGATATTGTTAACGATATGAATGCATAATTGAAAATCAGTATCTCATACCATCAGGCTTGGTGTGCGAAGTAATATGCATTGTTGTTGTTAAGGGGTACAAAAGATGATCCTTTTACCAAAAGTTTCGGCTTATTTCCACAATTTGGTCAAACATAATCCCGACACGGGGACACATATTCAAACAGATGTTGATGATCGGTTTGAGTTCTTGTATGTCACACTTGGTTGCTCGGTTAGTATTACAATATATATATATATATATATATATATATATATATATATATATATATATATATATATATATATTATTTTGATTTACTTAACTATAATCAGTATATTTAAATAGATATATAATGTATTGTAGGTACGCTCTTTTGTCAATTGATGTAAGTCAACCCTTGTAGTAGATGGAGCCCACCTAAATGGCGAGTTCAAAGGTACCATGTTACTTGCAGTTACTAAGGACGGATACCGGTTGCATATGATACATGCAAAAATGAGTGTACTGATTCTTGGACAATGAGTGTACAGATTTTTGGACATGGTTTTTCAAAAACTATACAGTTGATGGTTTTAATGTTGTCATAGACAAAATGAAAAGGAAAAAAGAACCAATATGGGAATACTTACAAAGTATAAATCCCGAAACTTGGTCTAGCGCACATTTTAGAGGCAACCGATACAATCTTATGTCGTCGAACAATGCGGAGTCTATAAATGCATTATCTAGACATGCACGTAAGGTGCTGATACTGATGTTGATCGACTTTTTCCATGCAACAATGCAACAATAGTGGTTTCAAAGACATAACTTTGCAAGTAGTAAATTGTAATGTTAATGTTTGCGTCAAATGTTATTGATCTTAACTGTGTAATTTTCTCTTTTTTTAACGGAAGCAACAACATCATTCAACCCTTGAGCCGATGATATTGTAAAACATAATAAAAATACTTTTACTAATTAGGATGTTCGCATGATCTCAAGTAAGACATGTGAGGTCAAAAAGGGAAGACAAAACGTCGTTTTTGATTTCCAACTAATGACATGTACATGTAGGTAGTGGAAACCTAACGACATACATTGTGGCCATGTCATAAGAGTGGTAACAATCAACAAGTACGGATAATGCTCGATGTATGCTTTTAAAAACTTACCATATCGAAACATTGAGGAAAACATATGAGTAATTAGTGAACCCTTTGCCAAAGTCATCCGAATAGGAGATCCCCGATGGTTTGATGACTGTTAGACCACCTATAATGGATAAACGTCAGTCAAGCAGGCCAAGAAACACAAAATGTATTCCATCCCAATGTGAGGTTCCAATAAGAAAAGAGTGTTCTACATGTGGTCAAGCAAGACACACGAGAAACAATTGTTTTGAAAGGTTATCCGGTAGTGGATCAAGTCTGTGACAACTAGAAAAAAAAAATCTTGAACAAACAAGTCTAAACTATAATCGTGTATAAGTGAATTAACATCATAATATTAATACAATATAACTCTGAATGCCATAAGGGCATGTTTACATAAGTTATTATATATGTATACTTTGAAAACCATGCTTATATGAGTTATATATACTTATATATTGAAAACCATGCTTATATAAGTTAAATACAAGTCACATAAGTCAAAGAAATAAATCAAAAGGCATGAATGATACCCCAATAAGGGGTTTTCGGTTCTAAGAAGCAAAGAACAAAGGATTTTCGGTCTTGATTCCATACCAAAACCGAAATCACCTCCTTAAGGGAAGTGTTGACCGAAATCACTTCCTTTTGGAAGCTTTGACCGAAATCTCTTCATGGGGAAAAGCTTGGACTGAAATCTAACCCCTTTATGGCCGAAAACACCTTTAATAACTACATATTTTACCTTGATTAAGTTCCCAAAGTGATATGTTACACTTACCAACGTAAGTGTCACTTCTCTTACACTCTTATACTTTATTTTCCAATATATAGTACACACATAGAAGCCAATTCTCATTCACAGTTAGAAAGAGTAGCAAACATTCATAATTCTCTCTCAAATATCAACCCTTCATCAAATTTTCCCTGGAGCTTCAATCTTCATGTTATTTCCTTAAGATCATTATAAGTTCTTTTATCAAGTGTTTATTCAACACTTTAACTATTAGTTCACATATGCACACGTGTTTAATCAATTAGGATACGATATCCTCCACGTTTTCTAAACTATCCTGTTACCTAACCGCAATCACGCTTGAGGTGAGTTCATACCCCTACGTTTTCACGATTTTTCATTGTTTTAGGGAGGGAATACAAGTAAAACACAAGAAATCTTGTGTTTAAAATTGCTACTTTGGGCCAAACAAGTTTGGACTAGCACCAATAGTCCAAAGGTTTTCATTTTGATGCTATTTTGGTCCAAATCAGTTTAAAAAATCTAAAAATGACGGATTTGCCCTTTTCCATTTTTTTTGATTTTTTTTGTTATTTAATTATTTTCTAACTAAAAAATTAAAAAATAAAATAAAATCTCTTTTCTCTCTCTCTCTCTCTCTCTCTCTTTCTTTCTTTCTTTATTTCTCTCTCTCTCTCTCTCTCTCTCTCTCTCTCTAAAACCCCAAATGGGTAAAACTCTAATCTCCGATCTCTCTTGCCCTTTTCTCTCAGTCGAGATGTTTGGTGATACGCTGAACAGGGCCATGATGTAAACAAAAGAGAACGATGAACATGGTTCTCTTGAATCTGATTGTAACTTGAAGGTGGTACCAAATTCGAAGAACAGGGGTGTGGAGACGGTGGTGGTGGTGGTTGCACGATTAAAACAAGAATAGGTTTGTTGAATCGATTAGAAATTTGAACCCTAGATAATGAAGGTTCAGACCATCGATCTGTTGTTTGGAGATCAACAAGGAGGAGAGCGATGAACACCGTCACTGCTTCCTGCGATTGATTTATCCCAAATGATGGCGGTGGTGGTGTTAGATTTAGGGTTCTGGTAGCATCTCCGGTGATGGGGTGGAAGGTGATTTTGATGAAGACCGACGTCTTTTCCGACAGTCTCTATTTGGGGTGATTATGTGGCTTAGTGTCGTATTTGGCGATTTTGGAAGGTATTATCATCAAGTTTAGTGTCATCTGATGCAGATGGTAATCCTAATGTGTGGATTTTTCTATGGGTTTTCTGGTGAAGAAAGAAATTTTTTTTGTGGTACCAAAGAGATGTCGTGAGGCCGAAATCTGTAGGCGTGGGTGTGTTTGGTGTTCGATGGCAATGGTGGTTGTGGTTGTCGATGAAAATATTGTTGGTGCAGTCGATGGCAGTGGTAGTGGACTGAGATATATTAGTTTTCTACGGAGCTAGATGTGAAGAAACACTGGAGAAGATGAAGCTGGTGATTAGACGAATAAGACGATGAAGCCGGAGAAGACGACGAAGTCGGTGGATGTAACCCAGATCGACGAAGACAAAGTCAGTGGAGCTGGAAATTCCAAAACACTAATTCTTCAAATAACGATAGGTGGCGGTGTTGTGATTCGACGAAGAAGACGATCAAGCTGGAGAAGACGAAGGAGGGCTTTAGTTTCGATGGTTTCCGACGTAACTGTAGACCGAGAGAGATATAATCTTGTATGTTAGGTGGTTTTTGAGAGAGAGAGAGAGAGAGAGAGATTTTATTTTATTTTTTAATTTTTTTAGTTAGAAAATAATTAAATAACAAAAAGAAAATCAAGAAACAAATGGAAAAGGGCAAATCCGTCATTTTTAGATTTTTTAAACTGATTTGGACCAAAACAGCAGCAAAATGAAAACCTTTGGACTATTGATGCTAGTCCAAACCTGTTTGGCCCAAAGTAGCAATTTTGAACATACCACACGGACCATTCTTGCAATTTTGTCAATTATAAATATAACCATTTTTCTTAATCTCTTTGCATAAAATAAAAAAATAAAAATAAACATTTTTCTTAATCTTTTTGCATAAAATAGCCAAAAAAATCCAGAATTACAAAAATAGCCATTAAAATCGTATATAGATTAGTGTCATCTGTGATTTTGCCTTTCGATATGCGAAAGTATAAGTGTTTAAAGTGTGGGCCAAAGTTACATACTTAAGGACTAATTATATATACATATATATATATATATATATATATATATATATATATATATATATATATATATATATATATATATATATATATATATAAATTGAAGAAGAGTGAGGGCCAAAGTCAAATTTTATAGTTTTAGGCTTAATATGTAACTTTTTTAATACTTAAGGACTAATTATAGAAAAAATAGGGGGGAGGGGGGCACAGCCCACCTGGTCCTACACAACCTCCGCCACTGCTGATGGAGATGAGTTGGGTGATGAACGTAAAGCTAAGTTTCCCAATAATTTTTTTTTACAGTATGCCCCATCTACCGATATGTCCAGTTGGTGTTTAATAAAGGCATCCCATCATAGATGGTAGACTCTGATCAAAAGATTGAATGCCTCCGTATATTTAATAACAAAGACGTTCTAAAACGGGCAATTGGGAAAAAAATGTCTTCAAGAAGGTTTTCTGACGAAAACAAGTAGATTGACCAAATCAAGGTATGTGGCTGTGTGTGTTGGGAAAAATTATTCTTGGTTACTAAGAGCAAAAGAAATCAAAAATTATGGCGGACTTTTCCAAGTGAATAAATTTGTTGACGTACAAACATGTTCTTCAACAATGTTGCAACCTAATCATTGACAAGCAAACAAACATGTTTTGGGTGATTATCTTGCTGATGTTTTGGTTGAAGATTATAGTAGAGTATATCGAGGACAAGATATTGTTAACGATATGAATGCATAATTGAAAATCAGTATCTCATACCATCAGGCTTGGTGTGCGAAGTAATATGCACTGTTGTTGTTAAGGGGTACAAAAGATGATCCTTTTACCAAAAGTTTCGGCTTATTTCCACAATTTGGTCAAACATAATCCCGACACGGGGACACATATTCAAACAGATGTTGATGATCGGTTTGAGTTCTTGTATGTCACACTTGGTTGCTCGGTTAGTATTACTATATATATATATATATATATATATATATATATATATATATATATATTATTTTGATTTACTTAACTATAATCAGTATATTTAAATAGATATATAATGTATTGTAGGTACGCTCTTTTGTCAATTGATGTAAGTCAACCCTTGTAGTAGATGGAGCCCACCTAAATGGCGAGTTCAAAGGTACCATGTTACTTGCAGTTACTAAGGACGGACAAAACCAAATATTACCGGTTGCATATGATACATGCAAAAATGAGTGTACTGATTCTTGGACAATGAGTGTATAGATTTTTGGACATGGTTTTTCAAAAACTATACAGTTGATGGTTTTAATGTTGTCATAGACAAAATGAAAAGGAAAAAAGAACCAATATGGGAATACTTACAAAGTATAAATCCCGAAACTTGGTCTAGCGCACATTTTAGAGGCAACCGATACAATCTTATGTCGTCGAAGAATGCGGAGTCTATAAATGCATTATCTAGACATGTACGTAAGGTGCTGATACTGATGTTGATCGACTTTTTCCATGCAACAATGCAACAATAGTGGTTTCAAAGACATAACTTTGCAAGTAGTAAATTGTAATGTTAATGTTTGCGTCAAATGTTATTGATCTTAACTGTGTAATTTTCTCTTTTTTTAACAGAAGCAACAACATCACTCAACCCTTGAGCCGATGATATTGTAAAACATAATAAAAATACTTTTACTAATTAGGATGTTCGCATGATCTCAAGTAAGACATGTGAGGTCAAAAAGGGAAGACAAAACGTCGTTTTTGATTTCCAACTAATGACATGTACATGTAGGTAGTGGAAACCTAACGACATACATTGTGGCCATGTCATAAGAGTGGTAACAATCAACAAGTACGGATAATGCTCGATGTATGCTTTTAAAAACTTACCATATCGAAACATTGAGGAAAACATATGAGTAATTAGTGAACCCTTTGCCAAAGTCATCCGAATAGGAGATCCCCGATGGTTTGATGACTGTTAGACCACCTATAATGGATAAACGTCAGTCAAGCAGGCCAAGAAACACAAAATGTATTCCATCCCAATGTGAGGTTCCAATAAGAAAAGAGTGTTCTACATGTGGTCAAGCAAGACACACGAGAAACAATTGTTTTGAAAGGTTATCCGGTAGTGGATCAAGTCTGTGACAACTAGAAAAAAAAAATCTTGAACAAACAAGTCTAAACTATAATCGTGTATAAGTGAATTAACATCATAATATTAATACAATATAACTCTGAATGCCATAAGGGCATGTTTACATAAGTTGTTATATATGTATACTTTGAAAACCATGCTTATATGAGTTATATATACTTATATATTGAAAACCATGCTTATATAAGTTAAATACAAGTCACATAAGTCAAAGAAATAAATCAAAAGGCATGAATGATACCCCAATAAGGGGTTTTCGGTTCTAAGAAGCAAAGAACAAAGGATTTTCGGTCTTGATTCCATACCAAAACCGAAATCACCTCCTTAAGGGAAGTGTTGACCGAAATCACTTCCTTTTGGAAGCTTTGACCGAAATCTCTTCATGGGGAAAAGCTTGGACTGAAATCTAACCCCTTTATGGCCGAAAACACCTTTAATAACTACATATTTTACCTTGATTAAGTTCCCAAAGTGATATGTTACACTTACCAACGTAAGTGTCACTTCTCTTACACTCTTATACTTTCTTTTCCAATATATAATACACACATAGAAGCCAATTCTCATTCACAGTTAGAAAGAGTAGCAAACATTCATAATTCTCTCTCAAATATCAACCCTTCATCAAATTTTCCCTGGAGCTTCAATCTTCATGTTATTTCCTTAAGATCATTATAAGTTCTTTTATCAAGTGTTTATTCAACACTTTAACTATTAGTTCACATATGCACACGTGTTTAATCAATTAGGATACGATATCCTCCACGTTTTCTAAACTATCCTGTTACCTAACCGCAATCACGCTTGAGGTGAGTTCATACCCCTACGTTTTCACGATTTTTCATTGTTTTAGGGAGGGAATACAAGTAAAACACAAGAAATCTTGTGTTTAAAATTGCTACTTTGGGCCAAACAAGTTTGGACTAGCACCAATAGTCCAAAGGTTTTCATTTTGATGCTATTTTGGTCCAAATCAGTTTAAAAAATCTAAAAATGACGGATTTGCCCTTTTCCATTTTTTTTGATTTTTTTTGTTATTTAATTATTTTCTAACTAAAAAATTAAAAAATAAAATAAAATCTCTTTTCTCTCTCTCTCTCTCTCTCTCTCTCTCTTTCTTTCTTTCTTTATTTCTCTCTCTCTCTCTCTCTCTCTCTCTCTCTCTCTCTCTCTAAAACCCCAAATGGGTAAAACTCTAATCTCCGATCTCTCTTGCCCTTTTCTCTCAGTCGAGATGTTTGGTGATACGCTGAACAGGGCCATGATGTAAACAAAAGAGAACGATGAACATGGTTCTCTTGAATCTGATTGTAACTTGAAGGTGGTACCAAATTCGAAGAACAGGGGTGTGGAGACGGTGGTGGCGGTGGTTGCACGATTAAAACAAGAATAGGTTTGTTGAATCGATTAGAAATTTGAACCCTAGATAATGAAGGTTCAGACCATCGATCTGTTGTTTGGAGATCAACAAGGAGGAGAGCGATGAACACCGTCACTGCTTCCTGCGATTGATTTATCCCAAATGATGGCGGTGGTGGTGTTAGATTTAGGGTTCTGGTAGCATCTCCGGTGATGGGGTGGAAGGTGATTTTGATGAAGACCGACGTCTTTTCCGACAGTCTCTATTTGGGGTGATTATGTGGCTTAGTGTCGTATTTGGCGATTTTGGAAGGTATTATCATCAAGTTTAGTGTCATCTGATGCAGATGGTAATCCTAATGTGTGGATTTTCTATGGGTTTTCTGGTGAAGAAAGAAATTTTTTTTGTGGTACCAAAGAGATGTTGTGAGGCCGAAATCTGTAGGCGTGGGTGTGTTTGGTGTTCGATGGCAATGGTGGTTGTGGTTGTCGATGAAAATATTGTTGGTGCAGTCGATGGCAGTGGTGGTGGACTGAGATATATTAGTTTTCTACGGAGCTAGATGTGAAGAAACACTGGAGAAGATGAAGCTGGTGATTAGACGAAGAAGACGATGAAGCCGGAGAAGACGACGAAGTCGGTGGATGTAACCCAGATCGACGAAGACAAAGTCAGTGGAGCTGGAAATTCCAAAACCCTAATTCTTCAAATAACGATAGGTGGCGGTGTTGTGATTCGACGAAGAAGACGATCAAGCTGGAGAAGACGAAGGAGGGCTTTAGTTTCGATGGTTTCCGACGTAACTGTAGACCGAGAGAGATATAATCTTGTATGTTAGGTGGTTTTTGAGAGAGAGAGAGAGAGAGAGATTTTATTTTATTTTTTAATTTTTTTAGTTAGAAAATAATTAAATAACAAAAAGAAAATCAAGAAACAAATGGAAAAGGGCAAATCCGTCATTTTTAGATTTTTTAAACTGATTTGGACCAAAACAGCAGCAAAATGAAAACCTTTGGACTATTGATGCTAGTCCAAACCTGTTTGGCCCAAAGTAGCAATTTTGAACATACCACACGGACCATTCTTGCAATTTTGTCAATTATAAATATAACCATTTTTCTTAATCTCTTTGCATAAAATAAAAAAAATAAAAATAAACATTTTTCTTAATCTTTTTGCATAAAATAGCCAAAAAAAATCCAGAATTACAAAAATAGCCATTAAAATCGTAGATAGATTAGTGTCATCTGTGATTTTGCCTTTCGATATGCGAAAGTATAAGTGTTTAAAGTGTGGGCCAAAGTTACATACTTAAGGACTAATTATATATATATATATATATATATATATATATATATATATATATATATATATATATATATAAATTGAAGAAGAGTGGGGGCCAAAGTCAAATTTTATAGTTTTAGGCTTAATATGTAACTTTTTTAATACTTAAGGACTAATTATAGAAAAAAATAGGGGGTAGGGGGGCACAACCCACCTGGTCCTACATAACCTCCGCCACTGTTGATGGAGATGAGTTGGGTGATGAACGTAAATCTAAGTTTCCCAATAACTTTTTTTACAGTATGCCACATCTACCGATATGTCCAGTTGGTGTTTAATAAAGGCATCCCATCATAGATGGTAGACTCTGATCAAAAGATTGAATGCCTCCGTATATTTAATAACAAAGACGTTCTAAAACGGGCAATTGGGAAAAAAATGTCTTCAAGAAGGTTTTCTGACGAAAACAAATAGATTGACCAAATCAAGGTATGTGGCTGTGTGTGTTGGGAAAAATTATTCTTGGTTACTAAGAGCAAAAGAAATCAAAAATTATGGCGGACTTTTCCAAGTGAATAAATTTGTTGATGTACAAACATGTTCTTCAACAATGTTGCAACCAAATCATTGACAAGCAAACAAACATGTTTTGGGTGATTATCTTGCTGATGTTTTGGTTGAAGATTATAGTAGAGTATATCGAGGACAAGATATTGTTAACGATATGAATGCATAATTGAAAATCAGTATCTCATACCATCAGGCTTGGTGTGCGAAGTAATATGCACTGTTGTTGTTAAGGGGTACAAAAGATGATCCTTTTACCAAAAGTTTCGGCTTATTTCCACAATTTGGTCAAACATAATCCCGACACGGGGACACATATTCAAACAGATGTTGATGATCGGTTTGAGTTCTTGTATGTCACACTTGGTTGCTCGGTTAGTATTACTATATATATATATATATATATATATATATATATATTATTTTGATTTACTTAACTATAATCAGTATATTTAAATAGATATATAATGTATTGTAGGTACGCTCTTTTGTCAATTGATGTAAGTCAACCCTTGTAGTAGATGGAGCCCACCTAAATGACGAGTTCAAAGGTACCATGTTACTTGCAGTTACTAAGGACGGACAAAACCAAATATTACCGGTTGCATATGATACATGCAAAAATGAGTGTACTGATTCTTGGACAATGAGTGTACAGATTCTTGGACATGGTTTTTCAAAAACTATACAGTTGATGGTTTTAATGTTGTCATAGACAAAATGAAAAGGAAAAAGGAACCAATATGGGAATACTTACAAAGTATAAATCCCGAAACTTGGTCTAGCGCACATTTTAGAGGCAACCGATACAATCTTATGTCGTCGAACAATGCGGAGTCTATAAATGCATTATCTAGACATGCACGTAAGGTGCTGATACTGATGTTGATCGACTTTTTCCGTGCAACAATGCAACAATAGTGGTTTCAAAGACATAACTTTGCAAGTAGTAAATTGTAATATTAATGTTTGCGTCAAATGTTATTGATCTTAACTGTGTAATTTTCTCTTTTTTTAACGGAAGCAACAACATCACTCAACCCTTGAGCCGATGATATGGTAAAACATAATAAAAATACTTTTACTAATTAGGATGTTCGCATGATCTCAAGTAAGACATGTGAGGTCAAAAAGGGAAGACAAAACGTCGTTTTTGATTTCCAACTAATGACATGTACATGAAAGCTGTGAATTTTATGGATTGCTGTGAAATGTTGATGAATATTGCTGAATTGAAGCTTTTTATTTCCTGAAATCTTTTGGTTTACATATGGATTGTTGATTGTTTTTTTTATGTAGATGGAAAGGTCTCAACTAGATGCACAAACTGCTGATGTTGATGCTCCACAAACTGTTGATGTTGATCTTGATGTTGATGAAGGAGATGATGAAGAAGTTGCAGATAATAAGGGTGGTGGTCATAGAGTATCTTGGGTATGGCAACATTTTGATCGAGATGCCGTAAAGAAGGGTGCTAAGAAAGTGAAATGCCCATATTGTTCAACATTGTGTGTTTGGTTGTAATATACAATTTGTTTGTAAAACTCATGTTTTTTGAAGTATTTAACTTCAATTAGGTGTTTTTTTAATTATTTAACTAATTGTTACATTTCTGGAAAATGGGTTCAAACCCAAAACCCATGGGTTTAAACCCAGAAACCGTAAGTGTATGGGTTGAACCCAAGAAACCGAGAAACCGCCCAAACCAATATCAGAAATCGAGAAACCGAACCGACCAGAAACCGACCCTATTGGGTTCTGAAAATCAGAAACCGATCATTTATGGGTTGGGGTCCAAAACCGACCCAAACCGACCCATGCACAACCCTACTGTACAAGACGTCATCCGCCCCCGAACGTTTCCTCCGTTCCGTTTTGGGGGTGTGACAAAGTCGTACGATAAACCCTACTAGACAGGAGATGACAATTAATATTGGGGCTTCTACGACCTGTTCACAGAGCTATAATGCCAATTATGATTTAAAACTATCTTAAATTAAAGAGTCGTTAATTTATTTTGTATTGTAATGTTTTTATTAATTTTTTAAGATGTTGTTCTTATGCTTTTATATTATAATTTAGTTTTAATATCACAAGACTAAAAGAAGTTTTTATACATAATTTTTAAAAATACTATGAAAATAACGCTAAACAAGCATATTAAAATCAATAAAAATACATATAGGAAACCCAAGACATTATAAACTTACAACCATTTTTTTACTAATAAATGGGGAACTACAATGGATACTTCTCTTTCTCAGTTGGTATATGGTCATCCCTAATTCTCATTTTATCTTTGAAACAATCCACTTGATCCTACTACTCAAGATCCAATACCTTGACCCAACGGTCTCTACTAGGTCCAACTTGTGTTGCCATAAACACACGGGGCCTCACCCACAACCCCACTCATCGAGGGCTACTCAGGCCCGACTCCGCCTCGGACCCCAATGGTCATAAATCTTAAACATAAATACTCATTGACAATCCTGGACGGCGTGCCCAAGGCACGAACTGATTTCCCTTTTACACTCATGACAACCTCCAATGATAATTTACCTCGAACTGGCGAATGCTACGATCCCATCATAGTCTTACAACACTTATAACCAATCATTGCCTTGCCACACCCTAATCATCACCACTCCACGCATCCTGAGCTGCAACATGCATCCAACTGCATCCCAACGGATGTCCGGGACATACTTCGAATCTATGCATCCAGCATGTGATACTAATATTTACCTATTTATTAAACATTTTGTTTTTCTTCACTTGTATTCTTCTCATCCAGCTTCTTAGCCTCCACACCTGAATATAATTAATAAAAAGTTGTTAATAATATTCGATTAAAAATAGTTTTAAAAAAATTGTATATGTGAATATAATCGTATGTGATTATAACATATATAGTAACATGTGATTGTAACATATGTAATCATATATGATCACATGTGAATATAATCACATTTGATTATAACGTATGTAATCATATGTGATTATAACATATTTAATAATATATAATTATATTTGAATTAATCACATAATGAATTTTAAAAATCACATGTGATACTCATATTTACCTCTTTCTTGAACATTTTGTTTTTCTTCACCTACATTCTTCCCATCCAGATTCTTATCCTCCACACCTGAATATAATTAATAAAAAATTGTTAATAATATTCGCTTAAAAAAACTTTGAAAAAATTTTCAATATATAATTATATGTGACTTTACAAATCACATATGATACTCATATTTACCTTCTCCTTGAACATTTTTTTCACGTGCATTATTCCCATCAAGATTATTACCCTCCACACCTGAATATAATTTAAAAAATTTGTTAATAACATGAGATTATAACATATGCAATCATATGTTATTATAACCATATGTGATTTAATCACATATGATTATAACAAATATAATCATATGTGATTATAACATACGTAATGATAACACATTTATCATTATGACCACTTTCATATTTCCCAACAACATGATGTTCATCACCACCTACTTCATCTTCCTGACCACTAATTTACCTTCTCTTGTATCTCCTTCATCTACATTTCCACTAAAACTTTTATATAAATAAAATATGTGATTAATCACATGTAATTATATAAAGATATTTATAATAATAATATAAGATTCAAAAAAAGTTTACATAACTGACATCCTCCTTCAATATTTTACACTCGTTCATTAGTCTTTTCTATTTCATTTTCATTTCTACCTTCAACTCCATTATTTTCTTGTTCATTATTCTCTTTATCTTTAACATTGTCACAACTATCATCATTATCTTCATTATCATAATCATCATCATCATTATCCTTATCTTCATCATCCTCGTCATCATCATCATCATCATCATCATCATTTCCCTTGTCTTCTTCAACATTTTTATCTTCATCATTAAAAAAATAATCCATCATACTTTTCAAATGATGCAATATTACACTTGTTGGGAAGTTATTGATTCCATTTTAAATCAACAAACTGAACTTCCTACTCTTCATCAAAATCATTTGTTCATAATCCTAAATCATAAATAATTTAAAGTTTATATTAGCAATATATATTATTAAACATTAAGACTATTAAATAATGAGAAGTTTTTTTTATTGTATAACTGCTTTATTAGTTTTTCCTCCTAATTTATATCTTCTTCTACAAACTCTTCATTAAAATGTCCTGTAGCAAATTCCTTTAGGATTTCTTTTTGGTAAATTGCTCTGAGCTTCATTTTCTCTGATGTCCAGTGACAGATAACTGGTTGTTTTCTCTTAGCATTAACTACACTGCAATTGACCATATATACATAAAGCAACTGGAAAAAAAGAAATATTTGTTATTACATTCATATAAGATTAATTTATTTTTCTTTTATATAACATGTGATTATAGTTATTTTAAAAGTTAACTTATTCACATGTGATTAAACTATTATGTCTTTATAATCATATATGATTTAAAACATTTTACTATTAAACCACATGTGATTATAAATGTTATTAAATAAAAGAGAAGTTATTAAACATACCACTAAAAAGGCAGATGGTCTAACAAAATTGCTTGTTGGATTGGATGGATCAAAAGATAGTTTTGTTTTAACCAAACAATTAAGCAAGTAGGAGTACCAGTTAGTGTTGCTTATGTTTGTATTCTTCATGATGTAGTTAAAGGTATATGTGTTTGCTTTTCCGAGTGAGCTTGATTCTATAAGAGAGTTGATCAACAAAGCAATGAAGTTCATATGGAAGTTCATATCCGCATTATCCGAGGCGACAATATTCATCTTAATCTCGTGCAGTCTGATCATTTTTTTTGTTTTCAAATTATTCAGTCCATTCGTCATAACTTTTATCATTTTCTTTTCGAAATGGAAGTTTTGAAAACTGTTTTTTCCCTAAAAGAAATCCTAGTATTTGATTCACTGATTCTCGTGACACATCTATCTCAACTCCCTCTCGAAGAATAATTTTCATATTTATTGGATCAAATTTCTCAACAACATAACAACTTAATGCCCCTGGGACTTCATTCATTTTCATCTTTAGTAGAGCACCAAATCCCATTTGTTTCACACAATCTTTTTGAATTGTATTTAAACCTTGGATGACTGATAGCAACGCTCCAGGTGAGCACATATTATCTGCGACAACCTATTATTTTCGATATTGTAAATGTCAACCAAAGTCAAACGTGTCAAATAAAAGTCAAATTGTTGTTTAAATTTACTTATTAAGGTTAGATTAATAACCTACATGTGTATAAACAAGTTTTAAATTATTGAGTGGTTAAGAAGCAAAAACACCCAAAATCCTAGGATCCTCGCCAAAACTGAAAACCCTCGCAAAGGCTGCAAACACTTCGGACCGCAAACCGCCTCTGGCCGAGAACTCACTTCGGACCGTAAACATCCGAAGCCGCAAACCTCGATCTTATCCTCTCAATACGCAAACCAACGAACATGTCCCATCGACTCTTATATCTTGCTATAAATATCTTGGAGCGAAAACATATCCTCACTTCTTCCCCTTCCAACCGAAAACACACTCTTTGCTCTCCAAAACATCAACCGAAAACCCACCATTCTCTTTCAACAATCATCCAAAAAGCCTTGTATCTCCTTCGGATCTTGCTTAGAACATCAAGTGTTCTTCTTTTTTTAAGAAATCATCCTCCATTTTGGTGATCTTCAGCCGAAAACACTTGAATCTCCTTGGTTTCACCAAGAACGCCAAGATCTTCATATGGCCGCAAACCCAAGGCTGACCGAAAACACCTTGCAGCCTCACGAAATCATTTCTAACACTCTTATTTGTTAGTGAAACTTACAAATTATGCTATTTTCTTAACATACTTGTGATATATTCACTAATTATACATATATATATATATATATATATATATATATATATGTATATATATATAGAGAGAGAGAGAGAGAGATTATGTGAAATGATTTTAGGACTCGTTTTGTCGGGATCTAACTTGTGGAAACACATCCTATATCACACCTTCAATCGAATCACTCACTTAAGGTGAGTTCATACCCCTATGATTTACCCTTTTCAATGTTTTTAGAGTGAGAATACAAGCAAAACACAATATAATTATGTTAACACTTACATGTGAAAGCAAACAAACAAAAGAATTCTTATACGTATAAATATTGTTAAAACCATTCTCAAACTCTTTTTAAACTATTTTAGATTTTTGTTTATATCAAAATCATATTCATTTGTATATTGATGTATAATTATGCTTTAACGGACTTAGGACTATTGCTAAAATCGTAACTCATGTTCCTTGTTTGGTTGTGGGCTTAGGGTAGGATCACTAGTCCGACTGTCGGCTAAATCATAAATATACATGCTAAATATATACATGAGTATTAAAACTCATTTCAAAGACATACTTAACTCATTTGTATATCTTGAACAAATGAGTATTTTCTCCAAATCATTTACTGTTCAAACAAACATACTAGTAAACTATAATAGGTATAGTTTAGAGAATCAATTCATACTAATTTCTAGATCAGAGAAACATTACATGAATCAATACATGCATACTATTACTTTTCATGGGAAAGTACACTACTCATTTACAAAAATAAGAAACATATGCATACTATACGTAAACAAGTTAACTAAAATGTGAAATACTACTTCATGGTACTTAGCAACATTCTTGTTAAGTGATGTTTTATCACCAGAGTCTCCTGGAGAGAGAGCGTGAGTTTGTGTTTAGATCTATACGGGACTGACAACCCACACCTTGGTTGTTAGCTACAGTTGGGACCGACAGGTCTACAGGTGACAAATGTCATATTTATTTCGATGCCTGAAGAACGTCGTGTTTTATACTAGTTAATTAAGTATGGTTATAACCTCATTCACATTAAACATTAAATAAACAATTCAGTTTATAAGACAAACATTTCTTCAGTGGTTTTATTGTAAACAAAACTATTAAAAAGATATTACCTTCCGTTACATACATACAGTGATGTTCACACATGAACAAGGCATACTATTTTTCTAATAAAGATAATTTACAAATATGGAAAACATACATTTATACTATAACAAGTACAAAACATACATTATACATTATTTCAAGAGAACAAAACATACAAACTGTTGGGTCTTGGGTAAAAGACAACTTTTCATTTTAAGTAGAAAGTATAGGATTTTCTGGAAAGTATGCTAACATTTTCATGAAACAAATACAAACATTTGACACTAAATACTTATGAACTCACCAACTTAAATGTTGATACTCTCTTTCAAAATAACTTGTATTCCCAGGGAACCAGTAGACAGGTACACTAGCATAGGTTTTGAGAAGACGGAGCATGTTCAAGACTCGTTTATTATTATTTTTTTATATTTTGGTGTTATAAAAGTATACAAAGAACACACATGTATTAACTATATTATTAATGCAATGGATGTTGTTGCTTGTTTTACTATTGTGCATTGTTATGATACTGTACATTACGTCCTCCGCCCCCGAATGTTTCCGCCATCTCGGTTTGGGGTTGTGACAGATTTGTATCAGAGCATTGTTTGTAGTGAACTGAGTATATTAACCCATAAAAGATATACAACTATAAATACAATGGGATTAAAACACTCTGACCAAGAGTTATTCTTTTTAAATATAACAAATATTTTACTAAAGTATACATACATGCATTTATACTACAACAGATCAAAAGTATTGTGATTATTGAACAACATGAGTAGGCTTGGGGATATATAATCAGGTCTGGGATTGATATAGCTTGATCAACTATATCTATCCGAGAAGTGATTAACATATGCCTAGGAATGGTTGTGGTGTTGCAACAAGTTTAAAAACTTACCAACTCTTACTACAATGAAACACTAGAACATAACATAAACTTAAAATACGGTAGGAGCATTTTGTGGTACTATAATTTACTTATATGAAAACTAAAAAGACCCTTGCTATTAGGCCTATGGTTGCGGAGTGGATACGCTAAGGTTATATATGACTAATGTAACGCCCATGGATCTGGGCTAGTCAATTTAGAGATAATAGGGGTCGAAAACGACTTTTTGACAAAAGATTATTTAGAATAATTAATCTGAACTAAGTTGTAGAATATGTCTCAAGGGTTCCATATATATAAAGAACGCCGAAATCCGAGTTATAACGAAGAAGTTATGGTCTGTCGAAGTTTTACAACAAAACTAACACGACACAGGAAGACGTAAATAGTGAATTTACGATAGAGGACTTTTTAGCCTTAGTGATCTAAACAAAAGTTCTAGTATACGTTAAACCGAGAACATACAAAAAAAAAGAACGCCCAAATCTGACTTCGTATGACGAAGTTATTAATTTTCTAAGATTTAGCATAACAGTGCATGACCCGAAACTCGAATTTTAGTTCGAGCGGTTTTTTGGCTTACGCAACCTAAATGAGAGTTGAAGATCTCATTAACAGGAACTCAACGGTAAAAAGACAGACGAAAACGGAGTCCGTATTAAGGAGTTATGAATTCTTCGTGGTCATTTAGCAGTCTAATCTTCTCCTACTATTAGATTTAAGATCGGTCTAGAATTAGCCGAAGAAGTCTAAATGAAAGTTGTATATCTTGTTTTTACCTACGCATGGAAAAAAAGAACGTCGAAAACGGAGCTCTTATGCGAAAGTTACGAGGTTTAGAAGTCGACAGGGTGCTGCTGCAAAAGGGGTGACGTGATTGAATATGGGCCAAGGCTTTCTCCCCAAGAAAAGCCATCAGGTGATGACACGTGGCACCGACTCGGCGAGTCCATCAGGATTTCACCCTATAAATAGAGGTGCCGGGTTCTCTCATTTCCCACACCTCTCCCCTTCAACTTTCTCTCTCTACACACTCTCTCTAAGGGTTCCTAACCCCCCTAAGCCTAGGTAAACCCCCTAGCACCCGAAGGAAGCCCCGAGGCTCCCGGAGTGCCTAACAGCTCCAAAGAGAAGAGCCTCCAGCTATGAAACTCTGCTCCGACAGAGCCCGGTTTTCGAGAAAACCCGCTATAAGTGAGCTATGCCTACCCTATCTTTAGTATAACTTAAGTTTCAATATAGTAAAGTTATTAGGAACTTATAATAAGTATTTAGACTATTATTATGAGCTATATAAGTGTCGTTATAATGTCTTTTTAACCACTCGCGGTACGGGGGTTCCGGTTTGGACGGCCGCTTGAGTAGCTGGATTCAGAAGTGCTTATATGTCGAAATGAACCTGCCCTCCGGTGTTCCATGTCTGGCCTCATCTGTATATAGTGGGTGAAAAGTATTGTGTTAACGCTTATATAATAGTAATAATAGCTAGACTATTAATTAGTCGCGGTTAACTTCAGACTAAACCCTAGTGATATTGATACTAGGTTTTGTCGAGGAAATTGTTTTAAGAGTAACGGAGTGTTGTCCGAGTGTCGAGTCACCACCTAATCAGGTGAGTGCATAGTCCCTTTCATCTTACACATAGATATGAAGTATTTTAATATAAATTATGTGATATGTGTGCATATTGTCTGAATACTTGTTGTCTATGCTGGTGAAAGATTTTTATACATGTTTTAAATGATGTAAACTGTATAAAGTATTTTATATCTACAAAATATGTTGGGTAAAACGTGGGTAGATGAATGATGAGGGATAAAAGCTGAAATAGAGGAACATTAGTAGTATGGACCTTGTGCCCTATAGGTAAACATTGACAACAATGGACCTAGTACCCTATAGATGAGCACTGGAAGCTGCGCCACAACCCGTAGATGTTTTAGATCTACGGTAAACGTCCTAGCAGCTGCGCTCTAAGGACAGTATCGGCAGCTGCGCCTAATAGGGAGCCTTATGACCATGATAGTAGCGTTTAAAGGTCAATACCGACAGAAGAGCCTCATAGAAAATGTCCCAATTTTGGCAGCTGTGCCTAAGTGATAATATTAGCAACTGCGCTTGACCACTGTGTCATTGGCAACAATGGACTTCATGTTGTTTCCTTAGGAATGATGAACAAGGATTAGCTTATCTTTAGGGCAAATCCTTAAGAAGATAATGGGAATGGGTAATTGGGTTGATTGTTTGATGTTTAAATATAATAATTATATTATTGTGGGTTGAAAACCCTATGTACTCACCAGGTTTCCCAACCTGACCCACTCCAGCTTATTTGTATCACAGGTGTCGATACGAAGCTACTTTACACTGAGAGATTTAAAAGAGATGTAGATCACCAGTGTAAATAAATGTAAGTTATGTTTATGATTATGTTCCTGTATTGACGATGACATCCCAATGTTTTAAAATGAATAAAAAAAATACATTTCTTCGGAAATGCTTTGATAACGTAATTATCATGTTTTTCTGGGGACAAATTCCGCAACACTTTTATTAAAAGAGGTACTCTGATTTTTATAAAGCATAAACAAAATCGGTCTTTTCTGGCCGTGAAAATGGGGATGTCACAACTAAGATGCTATAGACTTAGAATCTATGATCTTCGCTTTACTTCCTGTTCCTTGTTTGGTTGTGGTCTTAGAGTTAGGTCACTTATTCGAAGGTCTATTCTATCTTATTTATATATAGCTTGTATGAACTACGTAAGTATAGGAGTAACTGATAAGGATCACCCTATTATTATCTTTAGTAATACATCTATTATATGTCTCTTACACCCCTATTCTCTGTTAGATAACATGGTTGGATTTCATCTTCCAGGAGAACCGTAGTTTCCCAATCAAGGGGATAGTGGATGGCTCGAAGTGGAACCAGAAGAAGATAACCCTATGATCCCAGTAGAAGAAGACCCTGAGGAGTGTTCTGAGAAAGAAAACGAAGAGGAAGTTCAAGAAGACTCTGACTCAAAACCATAGGTCTATGATCCACCTCAAGTTGCCCAAAATCCTAACCCTCAACAGGATTTTCAAGGCCCGAAGCCTCTGCGGGCAGCAAACATGGGAAGTTGGATTCACGAACAGGGACAACCACCTCCTTATAATAGGGACCGAAGCTTCTACAACCTGGGCGGGGGAGGCTCAGCTGACAGAGTCCTCCCTATCTTGGTTTGTCGTGTTGCTTGCAATGTTGAACAAGGAAGAGAGGCCATCGACCAAGTCATGGAGGTTAGAGCTAACTCGGGAGTCAATACAGTTCGCCTCCGCCACCTGAACGAAGACCACGAGTTAGCAAGGACTCATACTGATGCACTACAGAGGGAACTGAATGCCAACCGATCCGAGGTTAGGGAACTTCGGCAAAGCCAAGTGGCATTGGAAAGGCGTGTGTGGGAAACATAACACCAGTTGGCTGAATTCAGGGCAAAATTTAGTACTAATAAGAACAACACTCCTCGCGAGTAGAGAATACTCTACTCACTCTTTTGGATATAGATTAAGTCTACTTATAGACTCTAGTGTTATTTTTCTTGTTTATGATTAGACTTCGAAATTTCATTTTCACTAGGTCTTTATGATGTCAAAGTTTTCTCTATGTTGGTATGTTGTAGACCTACTACAAGGTCAATTTTTTCCAAACTCTATACATCTATAATACCAATGGAATTGACAGGCATCTAATTCTATGGAAAGGTTTCTATCTAAATTCATTGGCTTTCTAATGATAGACCTCTATTGCAAACACTTAAACAAATACATGTTGAACTAGAGTAAATTAGTTCAAGGAAAACGCACATTATAATCACTATTGGCATCTTACCATTATCTTTATTTGTATAAACTTATTGTTAAAAGATGCCTCCTCATAAATCAAACAGACGCAATCCACCAATAACTTCAACTCAACCACCACCACTTCCACCACTATTCTATCCTGTAGTTTTTCAAGCTGCAGTGACCACGACTGTGACGACAACCTTATATCAAATCAACACTAGCGGTACTAGTGGGGGTGGAATGAGTATTAACTCTACCCAAGGAGATAGTCATGGACACCCTAGGTGTAACATCCTGTTCCGGATTGTTTTGAGATTTAAGGCTCGTAGGCCTTAATCCAAGTATGATAAGGTTTTGAGGATTTGAAGGAGAAAGGTTTAGGCCCTTTTGGGATGTGGGTAAGGTAAGTTGTGTGATAAAAGAGTTTGGCTTGTGCTTTAGAGCCCAAATGTATTGTTAAAGGCGATGGTTCGGGCTTTTCATGAATTTTAGATCTGACTTTGAGTGGGATTCAGGAAGAATAAAGCTGGTAGAAGTGTACGGATTCTCTTTACCTTTTCATGGATATAAGGATCGTCAAAAACTGATTTATAACGAAGAAGTTATGGCCTTCGGATGTTTCGTGGTTTCAGGCTTAGCCGAGTACGCTGGGCGTACACAAAGCGTACGCTGGGCGTACTAGTGAAGAAGGCAATACGCGGGGCGTACTTTTGAGTATGTTGGGTGTACTAACCAGGATGGTCCCGAATGTTCTTTGGAGTATGCTGGGCGTACCATATGTACGTTGGGCGTATGCCAACCAGAACTGAACCCTATTTTAGGGTCTTGGACCCTATTTAAGCTCCTTATCTCATAACCTAACCCTAATATCTTCAATCTCCATCTCTCTAAACCCTAGAAATCGATCCTCAGCCTCCATTTGAGTGAATCTTGATCTTTTTGGTGATTTAGTGAAGTTTTAGTGCTTATTGTGGAAGAAGGAGTTCCTTGAGGAAGCATTGCTTGGCTCGGAGCTTGTGGATCCAAGCCCTAATCATATTGATCTAGCTCCAGAAAGCATAAAGTTTGAATCTTGGTGGCTTTCTCATCTGGATCTAGTAGGGTGATGACTTGTTATTTTTGTCCATTAAAGAAGGAGGAGCCTTGAAAGAGAATAGCTTGAGCATCTAGCTTTTAGATCTGAGTTATACACTTGTTGGTGCATCTTCTAGAGGTATGAAGTTTGAAACTTGCTCATTGTTGTGCTAGTTCTTTTTTTGAGTCCATTTTTAGGATCTTATGTCCCAAGCTTGGAACTTTATGAGTTTGATGAACTCCAGAGTATAATACATGTCCTTTTAGATGCTTTTAGTTGTTTGGAGTCATAAAAATGAGATCTTGGTCGTCAAGATCTCTCCATGCATGAGATATGAGCATTTTTGGGAGTAAAGAGTAAGTGTATTTGGGTTTGGGACTTTATCAGCCATGAAAAGGCTTAAAATCCCGAACTTTATGGAGTATGAGCCTTTAGGAGTCCAAATATGAGAGTAAAGTTATGGTCTTAACGAGTTAAGACCAAGAGAGTGGAAAAAGAAAGTCTGGACGTACGCCGAGCGTAAATCCAGTACGCCCCGCATACTTAACAAGTGTCCCTGATGACCCGATCTAGATTCGTGCGTACACTGAGCGTACCAAGGGAGGTACGCCGCGTGGAACCTTGTTGTGGGCTTTTTGGGCTAAAACCCACATTGGGCCTTAAGTGTTGGGCCTGGATTTTAGGACCTATTGTGTTGGAGATTTTGATCAGAGGAATATTGGGTATGTCTTGGACCTTTGTGTTGGACTTGCCATTTGGACTTAAGTTTTAGGGTTGGGCCTTGGGAGAGCCCATTTAGTATTGGGCCTTGGTGGGCCCAATGGGCTTGAGTTAATTGTTGGTCGGGTAGTGAGCTATCTTTAGACCTAATGAGTGAGGTTTGGTCTTAGATATTAATTGGGTTAATTATGGGTTTGGCTCAGTGTTAGAGACCGGTGTGTAGCAGCAACAATTATGGGAGTTGTTCATCATCCGAGGTGAGTATTCTCACTATACTTACCATGAGAGGTATCTTGTGTGACCGAGGTGTCTTATGTGCTTACCTGTATATTATGATATTATGCATTATGTCTTTGTGATTTATGTTGAGTATTATTATTATGAGCTTGTTGAGTTAGGACCGGAAGGTCCAGCCGAGTTGTGGGACTGGAGGGTCTCCACTGAGACACATTGACTGGAGGGTTGTATTGAGTTAGCCTCGAGTGGCTAATGTGATATGTGTGGTATTTTTGGGAACTCACTAAGCTTCGTGCTTACCGTGTTATGTGATATGTGTTTCAGGGACTTCTCAGGATCGTGGGAAGGCACCGACTTGATTGTACACACTTGTTCAAGATTATGTTTGAGGATTCTGGGATATTATCAGTTGTTGTTTTGATTTGTGTTTTGACAATTGATACATTGTGGTTTTGAGAAAATATGATAATGAGTTTTATGTGATTTAAAAATGAAAATTTTGTTTGAAATTTTACGGTGTTACACTAGGGAGTGTTCATACAAGGACTTCACCAATTACAAACCCAAAACCTTTAATGGGAGTGGAGGAATCATTGCTCTATCACAATGATTTGAGAAAACGGAGTCTATCTTCGAGATCTGCTCCTACCTTGAAGGAAGCAAAGTGAAATTTGCTTCCTGCACCTTCTCCGACACTCCGACAGGGCCCTCACATAGTGGAATAGTCATGTCAAGTCACTTACACTCACAGTAGCTAACTCAATGGTTTGGAGACATTGAAGGATCTAATGATGGGGGAATACTGCCCGAGGGGTGAAGTACAGAAACTAGAGTAGGAACTTTGGGGTCTTACTATGAAAGGCTCTGACAAAGTAGCTTACACTACTAGGTTTAGTGATCTAGTGGCTCTATGTTCGGGGATGATCCCCACGGAAAGCAAAAAGATTGAGAGGTACATCTTGGGACTGTTACATCCATTTCAAGGGAATGTGTTTTCTTCAACAAGTGCAACTTCCATCACAACGGACCCTGTCGGGAGACGTAGTGTACTAACTGCAACAGGAAGGGGCAAACTGCCCATTTCTGTAATGCACCAGCAAGACCAATCACCCAGGTTCCTGGTATTGGAGTAGGCCAGGCCTGCTACGGGTGCGGTGAAGTTGAGCACTACAAAAGGAACTGCCCAAAGGCAGGGAATACTGGTGGAGTAGGGAGAGTTTTGGCGACTGACCATGAAGAAGTTGTGGCAGACCCTATGGTGGTCACAAGTACGTTTCTCCTCAATAACTCATATGCATGCATACTATTTAATAGTGGAGCGGAGAGAAGTTTCGTGAATCATAAATTTAAACACTTACTTAAACAACCACCACAAGCACTAAAAGAAGCGTTCATCGTAGAAATAGCTAACGGGAAGACTGAGAGCACTAACGATATATACATAGGATGCACCCTCACTCTAAATAGCTATTCATTTCAAATCGACCTTATGCCCATCTAAATTAAAAGTTTTGACGTCATTATCGGCATGGATTGGGTGAGTCTCCATCGTGATGACATCCTGTGTTATGAGAAAGTCGTTCGTCTTAACCTACCGTATAGCGAAACCCTAGTTATCTATGGCGACAAACCAGGCACGAACCTTCGAATCATCTCGAGTATTCAAGCCCAGAAGTACTTGCGAAAGGAATACCGTGCGTTCCTTGCTCACGTTGTTGATATGAGCCAAAAGGTGAAAGGCATAAAGAACATCCCAGAAGTTCGTGACTTTTCTGACATTTTTCCTGAAGATCTTCCTGGAGTGCCCCCACAACGCCAAGTCGAGTTCAGAATCGACTTAATTCCGGGAGCTACCCCTGTAGCCAAATCGCCTTATCGACTAGCACCGGATGAGATGCAGGAGCTTATGGGTTATGAGCATAACATCATTCCTATGGTGTTCATGCAACCCTAATTGCTTTGATCTAGGTTTTTCTAAGTAAACATACAACATTGAATAACAAATAAATAAACCCTAATTGACTAGCATACAGATTTGAAAAACACATATGATTAGGGTTAGAAAGTTTACCCTGATTGTTATGTACCGATAACAATCACAATCCTTCTTGATCTTGACTTCTGAAAGACTAGTGCCTCAAATGTTTCACCTCTAATGGAATCACAAACACTCAATGCAACAAGATGACCTGGAGAGGGAAGGATTTCGGCTAGGGTTTCTCATAGAACTCATTGGGGCCGAAAATCCTTTGCAAATGGTTCCTTATATAGTTGTGTAGGCTGCTAGGGTTTTTGAAGGAAACCCTAATCCCTGCTTAAGGCCTAAGCAGCCCATGGATTCCTTTCTTAGAGCCCTTTGGACAAAATCTTATGGGCTTCCCCATAAATTTCGTCCACTCCACTCTATGGAGTCCATCAACCCAACAAGCAACTAACAGTTAATTGCAATATCAGTCCCCTTTATTTAATCAGTCTCTTTTGATCACCAAATTAATACCAAATTAATTTCTGATCAATACTAATTAAATAATATGATTTCCAAACAATATATTAAACTTGTAATATATTAATAAAACCATTTTTGAGTACCAATTTATTATTCATATAATAAATTCTACTCTCTCTCTCCTCTTGTCATCCTATCAAGTTGCATGAGTGAAGGCAACCCAAAAGGACCATGCTCATAATCGGGTCAAGTACATACCAAAATAGTGATAGGCTTATACAGCTAATCCAACAGTCTCCCACTTGGATAAGTCTAATAACTATTTTGTAAGTATGACTTCAGAACTTGATCAGCAATGATAGCTTTCAAAAGCCGCTCTCAACTCTGATTTTATCAGAAACGCGTCCTTTAGATAAGGTATCATATATTCCTCCATTCTAGATATCGTATGAACGGAGACATGGATTTTAATCATACTCTCTATTCATGTGTTGTTTCCCGATTTACTATTTATGACGACTGACAACAGACTACAATTAAACACATCAACTTAGTCCAAGCTTGGCCAAGCGCTTAGGTGTCATCACTAAATCATCGAGGGGCCCACATATATCATTTTCATCCCACATTGGGTAAAAGAAACGGATAAACTTCGACTCAAAAGCTCGCTTGTATCTACTCATCAAATCACACATAACAATATGTTTTATAACACCAAGTTACTGGTGCGTTTACATATTATCAATGTGCAACCGACTAGTAAATTACAACTCACACGTCTTGGTTTAAAAAATATAAGATATTATCGTCTCACTAATCACTCGTGATAAAAACTCATGAAGTGATTCAAGTGAACGTGAGTTTAATCCAATACTCAAATCTTCTTTCAGGAGCACTCACGAACACTATAGTGGACTTTTGCTATGTCTAAAACGTTTTAGACAATCTACAGTCAGATTTATGACAGTCCAGCTTCAATACCTACTTCCAAAGTATTTATCGACTGTGGATGGTTTGAATAATCTTATTATTCGGGAAGTCAAAACATGCAAAGTGAAACACAAGAATAATACTAATCCTATATGGCCCCAAACTTTTGAGTATAAATAAAACACCTTTATTTAATCACCATATTGATTACTCATTATTCATTGTATAATATTTTGGATAATCAACTTATTACTTGAATTATAATCACAGTTGTCCCATGCACCAAGCATGCACACTCTGTTTACCTATGGTCCATACTTTGTGAAATAGATCAATTGAACACATTTTCGATGATACTCATTTCATAACTCCTAATCCTTGTCATAAGTGTAAGAATACCAAATCCTTCCTACTATTAGAATATGTTAGATTCTAACATTTTATGTAATGATCACGTCATAATGTCATAGCGCCAAAGTCACCAAGACTTTGTCAATGAAATTACAAAGTGCTCTTTTGGAGATTGTTACAAGGCAATTCCATAGATATGAAGTCTCACAATCAAAGTACATTTCTTTGAACATCCTTATTGCATAAAAGTTTCTAATCTAGACATAGATTCTCGATATCCAACTCCCAGTATAGAAACATTTCCATATTTACCATATGACAACTCATTATTAATAGAATCTTATCTATTGATAATAATGCCAATACGTTCCACCCGATACTATACTTCCAACTGCCCACAAGCAGCCAATCCTTGGCGAACCTTAGATTGTCGTTGACAGTCTTTTAATTATTTTAGTTAAATCCGGTTCTAGTCCCCCTCTTAATCCCCTAGGCATTTGGAAAATTTAGAACGTTTGAATATTACAGCATATGCAATCGATCCTATACCCGAAACGTATGGGACACGATTCATAATGAAAACGTGATACTTTATCAGTTTCTCTTTATAATATTGCCATATATAGAATGCCCCTATGTTAAATCTTTTCAACATAACATTCATATATGTCCTGTGACTAAATTTAATTAATATTTCTCGATTCTCTCCCTTAATTATAGCAAAACAACTTTTCAACCCCTGCAACTTTGCAAAGTGAAAAATTTGTTTTCTATAATTAATATTGCTAACTTGCAACACTTAAAAATAATAATCATGCTCCCACTAACATGATAATTATATCCATACCAGCATAACATTTATGCTCCCACTAGCTTTGACACGTATTCAGAAGATAGATGGACTTCTAGAAATCAATACTTATTGACTTCCAAAGTTCATATTTCTAATATGATATGCTTCGACAAGCCTTTATCTAAGCTTCTCAAATTCATACAACTTTCCTTAGATAGCTCATATGTGTGTCTAAACCATTTCAGAACCTACAACAGTAAGTCCCGAATGTTCAGACTTATTGCCATTTCTCACAATTTGAACTATGAAGAGGGATGTTGTAATCATAATCGAATTTGAGAATGCAAATATCACAATTGCTATCTCCTTAAAATCTCTCTTAGTGAAAGCGTTTCCTCACATTTATTTTCATGAAACGGAGAGAAACCTTATGACACTTAGATATTATGGTGTATGTGTTCTTATCCATGTGAATTTTTCATAACCATAATCGCAAGACAATGTTTGTGACAAATCCAAACTCATATGGATTGAACTTGTTCAATCTTTATTTCTTGCCACCTGGTAGCACAAGGGCCTACCTTGTGTTCCAAGTAGTCAGGAAGCTCACCCATACAGATCAATGAACTTTCATTGATCAAGGTGCATTGACTGTATGCATTCAAATGAGAACTCATAGGACTCACATGCATAGTCAACTTCAAATGGAATGAGCACAGTAACAAGATTGTGTCAACACGATAGGTTACAAACCTCAAGTCGTGTGCTAGAGTCTAATAGGTTTACTCTTGATTAGTTCTTGAATCTTTTCAAGATCATTTAGACTCCCACTGACCTCTTGACATATAAGATTCTCTTGTCAAGAAACATTTCTTGACAAACAAATATTCATGAGTTGGTGAGGATTCTTATCAAGACAAACACTACACACAATTTGTCTTAGTCGGTCTTTGTCTTATCCAAAACATCACAACTTAGCAATTTCAAACGTGCAAGAGTAAGAAAAACTTTTTTTTCTACTCCACATTTGATGAGTGTGTCATGAACCTTCTTAAGATGTGTCACTCAAGTCACAATCTTGGAGTATGACTCTAAGACTTGATTTTTGGAACGAAGTATGATTCTCCTTTTGATTTAACCATTTCAACAATTTTTGATTCCTCTTCTTAGCCATAGTAGTGTACTAAGATTTACTTAGAGGATCAATTGTGATATGCATGGTTTCACAATCAATGAGACGATCATAAAAAATCATACTAAAATACTCTCCCATCTTTTCAGATTGGAGAAACTTTTATCTTTCTATCAAATCAATTTTTCTTATTCGTTCTGCCATTCATTGAAACTTTTCAATGATTCAAAATTACACTAAATCTTGTAAGCATAACCACATTTACTAGACTTTTAGTAAATCATGACGAATAATCTTATTGTTCTTTGTGGCGGACTTGACCTAGCGCACAACAATGCGTACTAGATCATTTATTCCTTCACTTGACTCACATACTTATGTGAACAAGAAATTTAGTCTTAATTTCCTGAGTACCAAGATTTCCATACATCACATGACTCAAATCATATGATTCCAAGCTTCTATCCAATTGAAACTTGGGCGATAAGAATCTTTCCTTACTTAGAAAATTACGACACTACCATAAATAACATAACTAAGAATCACATCCACTTAATATTGCTTATAATAGAACACACAAGCATCAATTTTCACAAATGACATTGCAAGGAGATAGAAATAAGACAAAACTCAAAATTTATTTTATTTATAAAAAAGGTGCCGAAAACTTGTCCTTACAACACAAATTCAAATGAAAACTATGCTATTACATATTCCTAAGAATTCTATCATAACTATAAGCAGCTGCTCAAAAATCTGATCATCGAATCATGCGATCAAAATCCATTTTTTTCGCGATCAGACTCAACTCACTTCTTCCTTTAAGCTTCCTTTCTTTTCTTCGATCCTACAAAACATCAAAATGTAATCTTATCACATCATGTATTAAGAATCTAAAAATAGGAACTTAATAGAGTTAGATAGTGGATTTTACCCGAAGCAGAGTCATACATTTGACTCTCCCATCTCTTAGATCTCCCAGGTAGTCAGGGCAGCTTCGTAACCACTGTCACTTCTCTTGGTAGTAGAAACATATGGATTCTTTAGTAATGGTACATGGGACTATCTAAGACTCAGCCTTTCTCTTGCGTAGAGAAAACTTTTCTGGACTTCTAATGTTTCCATTGCCCATAGAAGGTTGGGATATTGATTTACCGGAGAAATTTGCTTGACCAGTGCGCCAAATCATTGCGGATTCAACAGCAATAAGCAAATAAGTCAAATCAATGAGGTTCTCGTCGTGGTCCATCATATAGTACTCTCTAATGAACACACTATATGATTTGGGAAGTGATTGAAGAACCAAGTCAACAACCAACTTCCTTGAGACATCGAGTGTAACGCCCGTAGATTCAGGCTAGTCAATTTACAGACAATAAGCATCAAAAATGATTTTTTATGGATGATTATTTAGAAGGATTAATCTTAACCAAGTTATAGTATATGTCACAAGGGCTTTGTGCATATAAAGAACGCCGAAATCCGAGTTATAATGAAGAAGTTATAACCCGTCGAAGTTTTACTGCAAAACCGGCACGACACTGGGAATCATAAAAAGTGAAATTACGATAAAATACTTTATGGCCTTAGCGATCTAAACAAAAGTCATAGTATATGTTAAAATGAGAGTGTGAATAAAAAGAACGTCCAAATTTGACTTTGTATGAGGAAGTTATGAGTTTTCTAAGATTTAGCATAACAATACATAGCCCGAAATTCGAATTTTAGATCGGTCGATTTTTAACCAAAAAAGTCTAAACGAGAAATGGAGACATCATTAATAGGAGTTCAACAATAAAAAGACAGTCGAAAACGGAGCTCGTATGCGAAAGATATGGACGAAACTTAGTCCCTACTCTTCGAGCGCGACGAATTTAATACAGTTTTGTAAGTCTGAGATAGAGTGAGAAATAGCCGACGGGATCTAAATGAAAGTTGTAGTACTCGTAAATACCAACGCGTGGATATAAAGAACGTCGATAATAGAGCTCGTATGCAAAAGATATGGAAGAAACTTAGTCCTTACTCTTCGAGTGCGATAAATTCGATATAGTTTTGCAAATCAAAGATAGAATGAGAATTAGCTGACGAGGTCTAAATGAAAGTTGTAGTACTCGTAAATACCAACACGTGGATATAAAGAACGTAGAAAACGGAGCTCGTATGCGGAAGATACGGACAGAACTTAGGGCCTACTCTACGATGAAACCCTTATAAATAAGAGATGAACTCTTCATATTTTCTTCACACCATAAGCCTTTCTTTCTCTCTCTAGACTCCCTAAACCCCCCTATATCCTAGGAAACTTCCCAAGTGCTAGAAGAAAGCCCCGGATCGAACGAAGGCTCCGAGAAAAAGAGCTTTTCGGCTCAGAAGCTCTGCTCTAGCGGAGCCCAGTTTTTAATAAAACCCGATGTAAGTGATTGAAAGTCGTTATACTGATTGATCTACTTAAGGAAATGATGTCTAGGCTGTGATTTAATGAGGTGTTTAAAGTGGGATTTCCAAAAAGTATACTTCGTATACTAAACGGACCCTACCTCCGATATGATCCTACCTGGTTGTTCCTTACTTGATAGATCATGAAAGTAGACTTTGATTTAATGATGAATCTAGACTAATAATTAGTCTCAATAAAGATTAGACTAAAACTTAGCGATAATAATGCTAGGTTTCGTCGAAGGAAAATAGAATCGTTAAAAGTGAAGCGCTTCCCGAGTTTGGAATCATCACTTTAACAAGTGAGTGCATAGTTACTTTCATCTTACACATAGATATGAAGTATTTTATATAAAATACATGCTATGTGTGCATATTATTTGAATAATTGTTTTCTATGTTGGATGAACGATTTTATACATGTTTTAAATGATTTAAATTGTATATGTATTTTATATCTATGAATATTTTGGGTAAACATGGGTAGATGAACGATGAGAGATGAAAGATGGTGTGAGAAAACATTGGCAACTATAGATTTAGTGCCTAATGAATAACATCGGCAGCTATAGACTTAGTGCCTATTAGATAAACACTGGTAGCTATGTACTTAGTACCTGTTGGAGAAACGATGATAGCTATGGACTTAGTACCTGTTAGATAAACATTGGTAGCTATGAACTTAGTGCCTAATAAATGAAGATTAGCAGCTATGGATTTAGTGCTTTACAAACGAGCATTGGCAGCTATGGACTTAGTGCCTGTCATATGAACCCTGGAAGCGATGGATTTCGGAATGAATGAATGCATATTAGATGATTCTCAGGGTAGACCCTTAAGAATAACGAAGATAATGGGGATGGGTAATTGGGTTAATTGTTTGATGATTAAACATAAAATTATATTATTGTGGGTTGAAAACCCTATGTACTCACCAGGTTTCCCAACCTGACCCACTCAGTTTATTTATATCACATGTATCGATACGAAGCTACTTTACAATGAGAGATTAAAGGAGATGTAAATCACTAGTGTAAAAGAAATGTAAGGTCTGTTTATGTTTATGTTTTTATATTGACGATGACATCCCAATGTTTTAATATAAACAAATACATTTCTTCGGAAATGCTTTGACAAAACCTTTATCATGTTTTATGGGAACAAAATTCCGCAACATTGTTCTTTAAAAAGGATAATATGATTTTAAAATAAGCATAAATAAAATTTTTAAAATGACCGTGAATTTGGGGATGTCACAGTTGGTATCAGAGCGTTAGTTTAAGCGAACTAGGAATAAGGATTTATTTATAGACTTAAACTTAGAATGCTAAGTGATGATCGTGAGGAGTGTGTCTAATATATTTTAGGAAGTACACCTGAATAGAAACGGGCACTAGCTTATTTAAGGAAGATGTCTAAATTGCTTTTATGTGCTAAATGATTTTTGATGATTTATGATGCTATCGTTTGATCAGATCTATGGTCTGTTGCCGACCGGATTTGGAAACTTTATGTGTTCAGATTTCTAAACGTTTAATTACGATATTAGAAATGGCATGTAATTTTTCGAAGTAATAAGGAGGAATACGCGTCTAAACCTTCCTCTATCTATATACTCATCTCGACACGCCAAACGACTGCTTTAGTGTGCAAAACATCATGGTGAAGACTCGTAGTGAATTGAGTAAATGGAGGAAATGAGAAGGCTTACGATACTGAGTGGTACCTATCAGAAGATATCGTAAGAGTGATATCTTGCCTTTAGAACGCGTCTAAGAAATAATACGTCTAGTACGAAAGAAGTACACTTTCGATTAGAAGAAAGAAAGGTTTTTGGTATAATCCATGAATTTATCCCATCGTCTGACATTTCCATCACTAACCGAGTTGAAACAGAATTGATGATTGAAGATACGCATGGAAGAAGTCCTAGTAGAGTCTAGGTAAAATTATATGATTGTTTGGACACATTTGTATGTGTTAAAATTGTTTTTGTGATAATGACTTGAAGAACTGCGAGGCAATACTTGGGACGAGTATGAGTACGTGTGAAAGGTAGTAAAGGCCTATACTACCGAAAGCACAGGAATCGCACTTGGATCAGGGAAAGTCACAAGGTTACCAAGGCGCTAGTAATTGATTCTGTTTTGTTCATGTATGTCGTTACCATCATCTCGGTAATGACTAAGAAGATGATTATTATTCCGAACCTAGTGGTCATATTATGTCGAGTCCAACTAACATGAGTATGTTACGTGGTTCAGAGAACCAAGATCGATGTAGCATCTGACTTAAGACAGAAGATTGAAATAAAGGATAAACGAAGCGATCAGTAGAAGTACCGCGATTGTTGTTAAAGTAAGAGTATTGTAGCTAGAAGTAGTATATGCTAGAATGTGACTATTAAACATTAAGACTATTAAATAATGAGAAGTTTTTTTTATTGTATAACTGCTTTATTAGTTTTTCCTCCTGAATGATATCTTATTCTACAAACTCTTCATTAAAATGTCCTGTAGCAAACTCCTTTAGGATTTCTTTTTCGTAAATTTCTCTGAGCTTCATTTTCTCTGATGTCCAGTGACAGATAACTGGTCGTTTTCTCTCAGCATTAACTACACTGCAATGGACTTTATCTACATAAAGCAACTGGAAAAAATGAAATATTTGTTATTACAATCATATAATATTAATTTAATTTTCTTTTATATAACCTGTGATTATAGTTATTTTAAAAGTTAACTTATACACATGTGATTAAAATATTATGTCTTTATAATCATATATGATTTAAAACATTTTACTATTAGACCACATGTGATTATAAATGTTATTCAATAAAAGAGAAATTATTAAACATACCGCTAAAAAAGCAGATGGTCTAACAAAATTGCTTGTTGGATTGGATGGATCAAAAGATAGTTTTGTTTTAACCAAACAATTAAGGAAGTAGGAGTACAAGTTAATGTTTCTTATGTTTGTATTCTTCATGATGTAGTTCAAGGTATATGTGTTTGATTTTTCGGGTGAGCTTGATTCTATAAGAGAGTTGATCAACAAAGCAATGAAGTTCATCTGGAAGTTCATATCCGCATTGTCCAAGGCGATAATATTCAGCTTAATCTCGTGTAGTCTGATCATTTTTTTTGTTTTCAAATTATTCAGTCCATTCGTCATATAACTTTTATCATTTTCTTTTCGAAATGGAAGTTTTGAAAACAGTTTTTTCCCCAAAGGATATCCTAGTATTTGATTCACTAATTCTCGTGGCACATCTATCTCAACTCCCTCTCGAAGAATAATTTTCACTTTTGTTGGATCAAATTTCTCAACAACATAACAACTTAATGCTCATGGGACTTCAGTCATTTTCATATTTAGTAGAGCACAAAATCCCATTTGTTTCACACAATCCTTTTGAATTGTATTGAAACCTTGGATGACTAATAGCAACACTCCAGGTGAGCACATATTATCTGTGACAACCTGTTATTTTCGATATTGTAAATGTCAACCAAAGTCAAACGTGTCAAATAAAAGTCAAATTGTTGTTTAGATTTACATATTTAGGCAAGATTAATAACCTATATGTGAATAAACCATGTTTTAAATTATTGAGTGGTTAAGAAGCAAAAACACCCAAAATCCTAGGATCCTCACCAAAACTGAAAACCCTCGCAAAGGCTGCAAACACTTCAGACTCCGAACCGCCTCTGGCCGAGAACTCACTTCGGACCGTAAACGTCCGAAGCCGCAAACCTCTGTCTTATCCTCTAGGTACGCAAACCAACGAACATGTCCCATCGACTCTTATATCTTACTATAAATAGATTGAACCTAAAACATATCCTCACTTCTTCCCCTTCCAACCGAAAACACATTCTTTGCTCTAAAAAAATCAACCGAAAACACACCATTCTCTTTCAACTATCATCCGAAAAGCCTTGTATCTCCTTCGGATCTTGCTTAGAAGTGTTCTACTTTTCTTCAATCAATCATCCTCCATTTTGGTGATCTTCAGTCGAAAACACTTGATTCTCTTTGGTTTCACCAAGAACACCAAGATCTTCATGTGGCCGAAAACCCAAGGCTGACCGAAAATGCCTTGCAGACTCACGAAATCATTTCTAACACTCTTATTTGTAAGTAAAACTTACAAATTAGGCTATTTTCTTAACATACTTGTGATATATTCACTAATTATATACATATATATTACGTGAAATGATTTTAGGACTCCTTTTGTCGGGATCTAACTTGTGGAAACACATCCTATATCGAACCTTCAATCGAATCACTCACATAAGGTGAGTTCATACCCATACAATTTACCCTTTTCAATGTTTTTAGGGGGAGAATACAAGTAAAACACAATATAATTGTGTTAACACTTACAGGTGAAAGCAAACAAACAAAATAATTCTTATACGTATAAATATTGTTAAAACCATTTTCAAACTCTTTTTAAACTATTTTAGATTTCTGTTTATATCAAAATCATATTCATTTGTATATTGATGTATGATTATGCTTTAACGGACTTAGGACTATTGCTAAAATCGTAACTCTTGTTCCTTGTTTGGTTTTGGGCTTTGGGTAGGATCACTAGTCCGACTGTCGGCTAAATCATAAATATACATGCTAAATATATACATGAGTATTAGAACTCACTTCAAAGACATACTTCACTCATTTGTATATGCTGAACAAATGGGTCCTCTCTCCAAATCATTTACAGTTCAAGCAAACATACTAGTAAACTATAATAGATATAGTTTAGAGATTCAATTCATACTAATTTCTAGATCAGAGAAACATTACATGAATCAATACCTGCATACTATTACTTTTCATGCAAAGTACACTACTCATTTACAAGAACAAGAAACATATACATACGATACGTAAACAAGTTAACTAGAATGTGAAATACTACTTCATGGTACTTAGCAACATTCTTGCTAAGTCATGTTTTATAACCAGAGTCTCCTAAGGGGAGAGCGCGAGTTTGTGTTTAGATCTATACGGGACTGATAAACCCACACCTTGGCTGTTAGCTACAGTTAGGACCAACAGGTACACTAGCATAAGTTTTGAGAAAACAGAGCATGCTCAAGACTCGTCTATTATTTTGTTATACATTTTGGTGTCATACAACTAATAAAAGAACACACATGTATTAACTATATTATTAATGCAATGAATGTTGTTTCTTGTTTTACTTTTGTGCAATGTTATGATAGTATACATGACGTCCTCCGCCCCCGAATGGTTCCTCCATCTCGATTTGGGGGTGTGACATTATCAAACACAACAATTAATGAATTTAATCATATTTTATTTAAAAAAAATTAATCAAAAAGTTTTCAAATCATATATGATTTTATTCATATATAAGTAAAATTTTATGTGATTGATTAATCTAATATGATTTTAATCATAGTTGATTTAACTTAAAAACACATAAAATATAATCACAAGTGATTGATTTCTTTTGTGTATGTAAAAGATAGTAATCACATGTGATTATTCCTGCATTTGTTATGTTTATCTGTATAATCATATGTGATTCATTTCAAATAGTTTTTTTTAAATGACATATTATTTTCACACACACACACGCACATATATATATATATATATATATATATATATATATATATATATATATATGTTAATCATATTTGTTTTAAAACAGATTGTTATTAAGAAAGTTATACCTGTTTCTTATTGTATCAAAATGCTTATTTCAACCTTCATCTTTCTTTTTTAATCTCTTTTGTTTCAGTAACTGAATCTTCAACTTTTGTTTTTCTGATTCTTTTTTCTTCTCTGGTTCTATAAAAGTTGTTAAATCTTAAACTTTTTTTTTATTATTCTTCTTTCTTCTCTGGTCCTGTGAAAGATGTTATGAAGTCATAATAAGTAAATAAAAAATGGTTAAACAAATAGTTAATAAATAAGCGTATATTTTTCAATACCTATTTTAATTACATGTCATCGAAGGAATATGTTTTTAAATAATGTGTATAATATAGATATAAATCATATATGATTAAAACAAGTCATGATAAATAAAGCATACAATATTTATAATAAAAGATATTCATTTATGTGTAACACCCATAGTCAGAAAGGCCAAGAAAGGAAAGGAAACCCTAAGTTTAAGGGACGACTCGGCGAGTCCAAGGAGGAACTCGGCGAGTCCGAGCGGGATCCGGGTCAAGGAGTAAGTGACCGACTCGGCATGTCGACCAAGGAGACTCGGTGAGTCTGGTATGTATGAGGAAAAACCTAAATTCGGGACTTGGAGCCTATTTAAGCGCCTCATTCTCTTCCCTAGGGTTCCTTTACTGCCTCTCTAACCCAGAATACGAACCCTAAGTCTCCATTGTTGTGCATTCAAGTTTCCAATCCATTTTTTTGGGTGTTTTGAAGGAAGAAGAAAGAGGGGAATCATTGAAGCTTCAAGGATTGACCTTAGATCTGAAGTTTGGGGAGCCTTTTTGAGGTATTGAAGGTATGAGGTCGTTTCCCTTCTTTAGATCTACTATAGTTGTGAGTTTTGGGGCTTTTTGGCCAAGATTAGCTATCCATTTGAGTTAAAAGCCAGATATGAAGTTGCTACTTCGAATCTAAGCATATTGTGGCCTTGTGAAGCATAAAGTATCTGCCCTTGAGTTGATTTTGGAGCCTCTTTGCCTTAAACCCTAGTTTATGGTGTATTTAGCCTAGATCTCCTTCTCTACACGTAAAGTTTGCAACTTTACATGAGGAATAGGCTTGGGAAGGGTAGATCTATAATTTGGAGTCCATGCATGACTCAAAAGTCCTCTGCATGTATGTAGATCTGAATGGACTCGGCGAGTCCTTTGAGTGGACTCGGCGAGTAGCATGAAGATTAGGAAGAACTCGACGAGTGGGATGAACAACTCGTCGAGTCGGATGAAGTTGGGCAAGTGGCGGGTTGGAAGAACAACTCAGCGAGTCTGTTGAAGGTTGTCTTGGACTCGGCGAGTCTGTTCTTGGACTCGGCGAGTCAGGTCGCGAAACCCCAAACCCTTCAAGTTGAGACTCGAATTAGTGAGTCGAGTGAAGACTCGGTGAGTTGGACAAGTCAGAACTCGGAAATCGGTAGACTCGGCGAGTCATGGACTGACTCGGCGAGTCGAGTCGCGAATGGAAGGACTCTGAGCTTATGAACTCGGTGAGTCGGTAGGCAGACTCGGCGAGTAGGGTTGACCTGGGAGGTTGACTTTGACCAGGACTTTGACTTTGACTAGATTTGGCTTGGTTGTCTTTCGGGGGTCAGTTAGACTAAGTGTTGCATTGATATTGATAGCTCGGGGAGCTAGTGGAGCAGGAGTTCAGAGAATTGCCGAGCAGCAGCTAGTGGGATCATCAAAGTGTTCAGCCAGTGCAGGTGAGTTTCCCTTTTGTGTGAATGGGTCTACGGCCACAATGCCGGCCCATGTAGTTATGAGTAGAAGACCCGGGGGTTAGCCCTAGGCACAATATGCTAGTATGATATTCAGGACGAGGTCCAATGATAGCAGGCGGGTGCCCAAGGAATGGTTTATGTGATAGTTTATACTTGTTGTCTGTGTGATACTTGTATGTGCTTGGTAGGGAGGTGAGTGTGTGCGAGGTCCCGTATCTCACCAATAGCAAAGTGTGGATGGTGCTCCACATCTCATTAGCAGCAGATCAGGGGCGAGGCCCAAGTTAGGGAAAGAGTGAGTGTGGGTTGGGCCCATATCTCACTATCAGTAGGAGCATGGACGGGGTTCCATGACTCATCAGTAGAGTTCGGTTGTTAGGACCGGAGGGTAGTCAGACACCCCAGATACGTCTGACAGTATGCGATGTTATGTTTACATGCTAGCATGATCTGTTATATGAGTTAGAGGTAGTAGGAGGGGAGCAGTCCTCAAGTTCGGTTGTTAGGACCGAAGGGTAGTTCAGACACCCCAGTTATGTCTGATAATCTGTTACGTTATGATATGTGATAGTAGTAGTAGTAGGGGGTGAAATAGTCCCCAAGGTTCGGTCGTTAGGACCGAAGGGTAGTCAGCACCCCAGAATGGCTTGACATGGGTAGTCAGCACCCCAGAATGGCTTGACACGGGTAGGTCAACACCCCAGAATGGTTGTACCGGGTAGGTCGAGCACCCCAGAATTGCCTGGCAGTATGTATGTTATATGATTGTATGGTATGAGGTATGATGGGGGAACTCACTAAGCTTCGTGCTTACAGTTTTTAGTTTTGGTTTCAGGTACTTCCGGTAGCGGAGGGAAGAGCTCGGGGTGATCGCATGGCACACACCATAGAATAGACAGCCTGAGAATGTTTTACTCTGATAACGAACATGTGTTTTAGAAACTAATACTCTGATTGTGTTTTGAATCTATAATTTTGCTTTAAGTAATGTTTTATTAAAAGAAATTTTTGGTCTTTAATTTTGGGACGTTACATTATGATTGGATTTCCTTGTGTGTATTAGAGATGCTAATCACATGTTATTACATCAGATTTTAGGATGTTTATGTATATAATCATATGTTAGATATAAATCACATATGATTAAAACAAGTCATGATGAATAAAGCATACAATATTTATAATAAAAGATATTCATTTATGATTGGATTTCATTATGTGTATTAGAGATGCTAATTGTAACGCCCGCAGATCCGGACTAGTCAATTTAGAGGCAATAGGGGTCGAAAACAACTCTTCAACAAATTATTATTTAGAATAAATAATCTTAACCAAGTTGTAGTATATGTCAAAAGGTTTTCGTATATATAAAGAACGCCAAAATCCGAGTTATAACGAAGAAGTTATGGCCCGTCGAAGTTTTACGGCAAAACCGGCACGACACCGGGAACTGAGTGTGTTCACTACGTATCTTTGAACTGAGTGTGTTCACTAGGTATCTTTGAACTGAGTGTGTTCACTACGTATCTTTGAACTGAGTGTGTTCACTAGGTATTTTGAACTAAGTGTGTTCACTAGTTACTTTTGAACTAAGTGTTTACCAGATGTTTTGGACTACGTGTTCACCAGCTGTAATCTATGATCTTTGGTAATGATGGAATTCGTGTCGATTCCTTAGGATAATCCTTAGGAATGAATGAACGATAAATAGCTGATTCTTAGGGTAGATCCTTAAGAGTAAAGAAGATAATGGGGATGGGTAATTGAGTTTAATTGCTTGATTGTTTAAACATAATAATTATATTATTGTGGGTTGAAAACCCTATGTACTCACCAGGTTTCCCAACTTGGCCCACTCAGTTTATTTATATCACAGGTGTTGATATGAAGGCACATTACACTGAGAGATTTAAAGAGATGTAGATCACTAGTGTAAATAAATGTAAGTTCTGTTTATGCTTATGTTTCTGTATTAACGATGACATCCCAAATGTTTTAAAATGAATAAAATACGTTTCTTCGAAAATGTTTTAATAACGTATTTATCGTGTTTTTTTCTGGGAACAAATTCCGAACATTTTTATTAAAAGAAGTACTCTGATTTTTATAAAGCATAAACAAAATCGGTCTTTTCTGGCCTTGAAAATGGGGATGTCACACTAATCACATGTCATTAAATCATATTTTAGGATGTTTATGTATATAATCAGATGTTAATCACATGTTATTAACAATCCTAAAATATTGTTTAATCATATGTGGTTAGCATCTCTAATACACACACGCAATTCTAATCACAAGCGAGTATCATATGTCTTTTATGAATCATTTTGGATTATATATATATATATATATATATAATCATTTGTTATTGAAATATACCTTTTTCAACTCTCTTTGTTGGTGATTTTCTTGATTTTTTTCTCTTTAGGCACTTCTATGTTTTTTTCTAAAATATATAAATTCAAACATAATTAGAAAACCATATATGATTAAAACAAAAGCATAAGGTGTTCATAACATATTTTAATCACATGTGATTGAATCTCTTTTGTCTATATAATAAAAATCACATATGATTAAAACAAGTCATGATAAATAAAGCATACAATATTTATAATAAAAGATATTCATTTATGATTGGATTTCCTTGTGTGTATAAGAGATGCTAATCACATGTCATTAAATCAGATTTTAGGATGTTTATGTATAAAATCATATTTTAATCACATGTTATTAACAATCCTAAAATATTGTTTAATCACATGTGATTAGCATCTCTAATACACACAAGGAAATCCAATCACAAGTGAGTATCATATGTCTTTTATGAATCATTTTGGATTAATGATATATATTAATATGTATAATCATTTGTGATTGAAATATATCTTTTTCAGCTGTCTTTCTTGGTGATTTTCTTGCTTTTTTCTCTTTAGGCACTTCTATGTTTTGTTCTGAAATATAGAAATTCAAACATAATTAGAAAGCCATATATGATTAAAACCAAAGCATAAGGTGTTCATAATAGATTTTAATCACATGTAACTGAATCTCTTTTTTCTATATAATAAAAATCACATATGATTAAAACAAGTCATGATAAATAAAGCACACAATATTTATAATAAAAGATATTCATTTATGTTTGGATTTCCTTGTGGGTATTAGAGAAGTTAATCACATGTCATTAAATCAGATTTTAGGAGGTATATATATATATATATATATATATATATATATATATATATATATATTGATATGTGATGGGTTTTATACAAACAATCCTATGTGTGCATGCAACCCTAGATTCAAATCTATGTTTTCACTATTAGTTATACAACATTATGAACACAAAAGAAACCTAGCATGCTTCTAGTATATTCGAAAATCATAAAGAAGAATGGAATACATACCTCTTGTTCTTATGTTGTAATAACAACTTGTATCTTGAATTTTCTTGTCTTTGAAAGCAAGTACCACAAGTGTAGTACCTCTAATGGCTCACAAACACCAAGAGCAAATGGAGAGGCAAAAGACAAAGAGAGGGGAGGTATGAAATTCGGCTCTAGAAACCCTAGGTATCAAGTCACCGAATTTCTTATGCCAAGGGGTCTTTTTATAGGTGTAGGAATTAGGGTTTCAGTCCTTATCCTTATTTGGTTGCTTAGCCACCAAGCAGCTCAAAGGATAACTCTAGAAGCCCTATCTTTGGACGAATTCTAAGGCCTTTAACCCCTTGAATTCGTCCACCCTACCTCATAGGGTTTCCTTGCCCAACTTTATAACTATCACATAATTACAGCTCAGTCACCCTAGTTTAATTAACTTCTTTTGATCACAAAATTAATTCTTGACCAATGTTAATTAAAAAAAATATGATTTCTCTTTTAATATATTATTCTTTTAATATATAAATAAACCATAATAACCTCTTTCTCTATTATTTCTCCAGTCAAGTTGCTTTGGTGAAGGCAACCCAAAAGGACCATGCACAACCGGGTCAAGTACTTACCAAATATGGTTACGGGCTTAGACACTAATCCAACAATATGTTAATCACATGTTATTAAAAATCCTAAAATATTGTTTAATCACATGTGATTAGCATCTCTAACACACACAAGCAAATCCAATCACAAGTAAGTACCATATTTCTTTTATGAATTATTTTGGATTATTGTTATATATTAATATATATAATCATTTATGAATGAAATATACATTTCTTTAGGCACTTCTATGTTTTGTTCTAAATTATACAAATTCAAACATAATTAGAAAATCGTATGTGTGATTGAATATATTTTGTATATATAATAAAATAAGATAGGATGTTTATGTATATAATCATATTTGATTAACATATGTTTATATGTATAAAAAAGAGTGTGTTATGTTTTTGTGTATAATCATATTTGATTGAATTATACATTTATCAATTTTTCTCTGTTCTTCTCTTTATTTCTCCTGCTTCACTCTATTTTTCCCATTTTCTCCTTTTGTTTAGGTTTTTCTGAGATATAAAAATATATATAAAATCAGAAAATCACAAAGTTAATTTTAATCACATGTTATTAAACAAAGTTATCATAAATAAACACACATTATTAATAATATATTTTAATCATATTTTTAATAAATACATAATATATAATCATGATTTAACCAATTTATTATAAATAAGCATAGTCTTCATAGCAGATAATAATCACATGCAATTTAATCTCTTTTATACATAAAAGATATTAATCACATGTGATTAATAACAAAGTGTTTATCATCTCTAATACACACAAGGAAATCCAATCACAAGTGAGTAGCATATGTGTTTGGTTAATCCATTTAGAGTATATATATATATATATATATATATATATATATATATATATATATATATATGTGTGTGTGTGTGTGTGTGTGTGTGTGTGTGTGTGTGTATATATATATATATATATATATATATATATATATATATATATATATATATATAATAATCATATGTGATTGAAATATACCTTTTTTAGCAGTCATTTTTGTTGTCACTTCTATGTTTCGCCTTTCTGTTGTTAGTTTGGTGAATCCTTTTTGTATTAGTTGTTGTCTCTGTATTATTTTCTTTATTTCCGTCTGATATGCATAAATACAATCAATATTAGAAAATCATATATGATTGTTCATAATAGACAATAATCACATGTGATTAACCGCTAATATGATTTTTTATGTATATAATCATATGTGATTTAATTTCTGTAAATCCTTTTGGAGATTATAACGTCAACAAATCATACATAAGAATTTATCATCAAATCATATATGATTATAACATATGTAAATCATATATGTTTTGATTTATGTAAATCTTTTTCAGATTATAAAATCATCAAATCATATATGATTGAACACAGTCATAGAACATAGATGATATATCACCTTCATTCACAGTTTTAGGATCTTTTTTCTTTCTCGAATATTTTATTTCAAACGTTTTAGTAACTTCTACAAGTTGAAACAAACTTTATTTACTTAATACATGAATAACAAAATACTAAATCGAGAAAATAATCGTAAAATTGAGTGTGATTAAACAAAAAACTGTTGTAAATGCATATTTCGTTTATATTGATCTAATAAATAGTAGAAAAACTCGATATATTTGAAAATCGAGTGTTATTTAGTAGAAAAACTTTAGTAAATTGTTCGATATCGAAAACTAGGGTATGATTTTTTTTAATAATGTGATTTCCTGTATATTGATGAAACGAACAGTAGAAAATCGTTTTGATACCTTTCGATGAAGCTTTTGATGACATTTTCTCTGATTTTGATGAATTTTTCTTCTTTTCCGTTGAAAATTGATGTATGTTAGAGAGAAATCAGGGTTTCCAGTTGAGAGAAGTGAGGGTTTTTGTTTTTGTAAATCAAGGATTCGGACGATGTATGTATGCACAATTTAGTATATATTCTTTTTTACGATTATACCACCTTATTTTTTCGATATGATATGTTTCGAACCAATTGTTATGTTATTTACAATTATGCCACCTTAAAAAATTAAAATATAATTTTTGTTCTCAAATGTTCTCGTGGGAAAAATGTTCTCGATTGAACGTTCCCCTATATATATATATATATATATATATATATATATATATATATATATATATATATATATATATATATATATATATATATATATATATATATATATATATATATATATATATATATATATATATATATATATATATATATATATATATATTCAGGTTCATTTGAGACCATGCTAATTTTGTAAGACCGTGAGACCAAATCTAAAAATAATTTTAAAATGCAAAATAAAAGGAAAAATCCGAAAATTATTTTGTTAATTATTATTTTCGTCACTTTAATTACCTAAAAAAATGTACTGTTTTTTTTAAAATACGTGAAATATTCTAATAGAATATTACACTGTAAATATTCTAATGTAATTTTTAGAATGTTAAATACAATATTCTACTAGATTTGGCAGATATGTAGAATATTCTAATATTCTACTAGATTATATACAAAAATGTATTTTATTTATTTATTTATTTATTTTGGTATTTTTTTATTTTTTTTTGGAATATATAAATTCCGAACATAATATTTAAAAAAAATTTGAAAATTTTCAAATATTTTGCATTTTAAAAATGTTTTTTTTATCTACCAAATGAATGGCTAGGATTGTGTCTCAAGGTCTTACAAAATTAGGTCGTCTCACATGAACCTAACCTTATATATATATATATATATATATATATATATATATATATATATATATATATAGAGAGAGAGAGAGAGAGAGAGAGCGATAGTTATGTTCAAATGAGAACATTTGAGAACATTTTTAGACATTCTTTCTCTACGTATCCCTCCTCTTTTTCTCTCTACATTTCTCTCTCTACATATCTCTCTTCTCCTCTTTCTCTCTCTACGATGCAGACTATCCATTATGAACCTTACAATTCATAATCCATTATATATCAGTTGTGCATTATTTTCTTTCAGAAAGACTCTTATAAAATTATTACGATGCATCATAAGTTCTCTAGCTGCTTACGTTAGTTTTTGATATTGAGCAATTTTTTAAGCATCAGAAGTTGGAAATCATGTCACCGATCTACAAATGTGATGTTTAATCTTAGCTATTGCAACTAGAAATCAGTTCATTGGTGGTCTCTTCTCATACTTACCTTTGGTACATGGTTTACCCGTCGAAGCTCAATCTAACTGCATTTTTCATGTTTCGGGTTTAATATATCCAGAGTGGAAAATGCAATGGGTCAAATGATTATTACATGCTCCTATTGTGAAGTTATTTGGTCAATTATGGTACTTTAAATATGATAGCAAAAGGGGGAAATGAGTCTTGCACACCAGGTGTTTGACTAAATGCTTGAAAGAGCAGCTTTGACTAAATCAAACCCTCTGACATCAGCTAGTGTACATGATGACAATGTGATACCTGATCTCTATGACATTTTTATCTTAAAAGAATTCCACTAAAGCAGTTGTGCCTTAGTCATCTACAATGCCTGTCTCATTTAGTCAAAGTGAAACAACCCAAAAATACGACCCAAAAATTTCAATTTTTATCATAACAAAAACATGAAACCAAGTATCACATAACAACATCATACGTCGCATGTTTCAAAAACCATGATAAAATACTGTGAGAAAGAAAACTGTATCAGAACTGTATCCAAACGAATCAACTAACGAAATCAACTCCCAGGACAAAAACTGAAGTTGTGGTGTGTGCGATGCCATCATCCCGAGCTCTTCCCTTTGCTTGCGGAAGTACCTGAAACCAAAACTAAAATTGTAAGCACGAAGCTTAGTGAGCTCCCCCAAACTACCACATACCATACAATACATATAAAGCACATACTGGGCCTTGCCCACTGTATCAGACCGAAGTCTGGAACTAGCTGCATCGGACCGAAGTCCGGAACTGACTGGGACCTTGTCCCCTGCATCGGACCGGAGTCCGGAACTAACTGCATCGGACCGAAGTCCGGAACTGACTGCATCGGACCGAAGTCCGGAACTAGCTGCATCGGACCAAAGTCCGGAACTGACTGGGACCTTGTCCCCTGCATCAGACCGAAGTCTGGAACTGGCTGTTCATGGTATAGCATAACACATATCAACTAATATAAACACATATACTGCATACTGCATCGGAACAGAGTCCGGAACACATAACACAAACATGCTTGAATCACAAAGACATCAAGCACTCTAACTACTGCATCGGACTAAAGTCTGGGACTACTGCTAACTAAACGGGCCGACATTGTGGCCGTAGACCCGTTCCTACTGAAAGGAAACTCACCTCGTGAACTGGCTGCTGTGTGAATGGCTCTGGAAGCTAACTGTTGCTGCTCCGGTATCTCCCCGGCTACAAGTCCATAAACACACTCAATCATGATAATAAAATTTGTATTGGTAATTTGGGAGTACATACTTGAGCTCGGCTGATCGCATGCACCACAGCCTTATCTTGTTTGAAAATTCCTTTCTTTCTAAGTGCTTTTCAAAATTTCATTCGAAAACATTTTTCTTTTTGAAAATCTTTTTATCTTTCCCTTAGTTTGAGTTCAGATGCACCCGGAGGTGTATCCGAATCCCTCAAACCAAGGCTCTGATACCAACTTGAAACAACCCAAAAATACGACCCAAAAATTTCAATTTTTATCATAACAAAAACATGAAACCAAGTATCACATAACAACATCATACATCACGTGTTTCAAAAACCATGATAAAATACTGTGAGAAAGAAAACTGTATCAGAACTGTATCCAAACGAATCAACTAACGAAATCAACTCCCAAGACAAAAACTGAAGCTGTGGTGTGTGCGATGCCATCATCCCGAGCTCTTCCCTTTGCTTGCGGAAGTACCTGAAACCAAAACTGAAACTGTAAGCACGAAGCTTAGTGAGCTCCCCCAAACTACCACATACCATACAATACATATAAAGCACATACTAGGCCTTGCCCACTGTATCAGACCGAAGTCTGGAACTAGCTGCATCGGACCGAAGTCCGGAACTGACTGGGACCTTGTCCCCTGCATCGGACCGGAGTCCGAAACTGACTGCATCGGACCGAAGTCCGGAACTGACTGCATCGGACCGAAGTCCGGAACTAGCTGCATCGGACCGAAGTCCGGAACTGACTGGGACCTTGTCCCCTGCATCGGACCGAAGTCCGGAACTGGCTGTTCATGGCATAGCATAACACATATCAATTAATATAAACACATATACTGCATACTGCATCGGAACAGAGTCCGGAACACATAACACAAACATGCTTGAATCACAAAGACATCAAGCACTCTAACTACTGCATCGGACTAAAGTCTGGGACTACTGCTAACTAAACGGGCCGGCATTGTGGCCGTAGACCCCTTCCTACTGAAAGGAAACTCACCTCGTGAACTGGTTGCTGTGTGAATGGCTCTAGAAGCTAACAGCTGCTGCTCCGGTATCTCCCCGGCTACAAGTCCATAAACACACTCAATCAAATGCTAAACACTGCACTGGGGTAAAATGACTCTTTTACCCTTGGTCAAAGTCAAATCTATCGGTCAAAGTCAACCCACAGTTGACCTGACTCGCCGAGTTGGGCCGCCAACTCGCCGAGTCTCTAGTCTCACTTCTCAACCCTACTCGTGGCTACTCGTCGAGTATGGCATCGACTCGACGAGTACCCTCTCGATCCAAGAACTCAGACAATCTTCATCCGACTCGCCGAGTCATATGAACAACTCGACGAGTTGTTCTTGAGCTAAGAAGATTGCCTTGGACTCGCCGAGTTGTATGAACAACTCGTCGAGTCCCTCCATTACTGAGTCTTCCCTCCAACTCACTGAGTCCACTCTACTACTCACAGGCTTCCACTCGACATCACTCAAAAAGGGGAAAAACAGGACTCGCGACTTGACTCGCCGAGTCGTTCTTCCGACTCGCCGAGTCACATCCATGCAGCTACTCTAAACTCGATTCTGCTTGAATCCAGCGTCTGAAACTTATAGATCTGGGCTTCCTTAACTCGATTAGCACGTAAAGATTCTATCTTTACGTTCCCATAGGCGACCAAGAAGATAATAAGGCTCAAAAAGCATAATAAAGGCTAGATCTAGGGTTCTTATGCAAGGCATCTTCAAAAAGGCAATAGATCCGGGCTCTACAACTCCTAAATGAACAGATCTTGGGATATCTCGACCTATTAAGGCATCCATACAACTATAGGGCTTGGAAAATGCATCAAACTAGCCCTAGAAGAGTTCTAATGGAGGTCTAAAGCATAAAACAGAAGGAATCCGATAAATACCTCAATGAACTCTGCTTTTGCCCTTGGATCTTTGCTCTACACCTATTCTCTTTGCTCCTTTCTTCTTCTTCTTCTTCTTCAAGCCTTCAAAATCCACACACAAAAGCACTTAAAACAATAAGGGATGGATTAGGGTTTTCTCACAGCTCTCTGAGGGTGAAGGAGGCGAGTTTGGGGCACATAGCATTGCTTAAATAGTGAGCAACCCGGGGATTTAGGGTTTCTTCCAGGCAGGCAGACTCGCCGAGTCCCGAATATGGACTCGCCGAGTCGCCGACTAACACGTACACAAAAACTCGACCCTACTCAACGAGTCAGGCCATAGACTCGCCGAGTCCCTCAATGAAACTTTTAAATAAATGCCACAGGAACAACATACCAGAGATGGGGCGTTACACAAAGGCAATCCTACGATTTCTAACAACTTTTAAATTAATTATGATATGGTGGAAATTAAGTTGTTAATGGTTTACAGGTTTTGGATGCTTTAGGAGAGTCGTTTCCATCTGTCAAACTAACTTTACTTTAACTTCTTGAAACAATACTCATAGTTGTACACATATTGAACTTGTTACAAATAGATTTCCATTTACAACCACTTCCAACAATACAAATATAATACAGACTGCAGGTATGAATCTTGATATTTCAACACAAAATTTCAATTTAGCTTATTTTCAAGAACTTAAAGACTACATATCTGAACAGATAGGTGTATTGGGCTTAACCATTAAGTCCTTAATAGAACAACAAAAGTGATTTAGAAGCTATTATGATCAATTTTCCCAAATCTGTCCTCCAACTTCTAAAATTCATGCAAGTCAATAAGAACACCTAAAAATAACAAGACTTAGTTTTATGGAAATATTAGTGTGTCTAGTTTCTTCAAACTTTGAATCACATTTCGAAATTCCAAATCCTTAAGGGGTAAAATTGGCAATTTTCTCAGGTTGTCTATGATGTCATAGATTTCATGCATTGTTTTCAAAAAATCATAATAAATTCATAAATATACCAATGGCCAAAATTCCAAATCCTATAGTTAGATATGGATGTATAGGTTGCGACATATAAAGGGTCTGATGTAATTCATAGTAGATTGGTACAATTTATTCCAAGAGTGTTGAGTGGTCCAGAAAGTGACAGCTTAAAGTTACTAGCTTGTAAACTTAATATAAAATCAACCAAAAATCATTAGAATGAGGTCATTATATTCCTGAAAAGATAAAAGGGGGAACTTTAATAATGTTATTTTATCAAAATTTAATAATAGGTTGAAAGGTAAGAAAATAGATCCCAAACAGAGCGCTACAATCAACGAGAAAATAAGGAAATATATGCATAAGTTTTATATGAGTAATACAACAAAGCACAAGCTAAATAATGTTATAATTGATCTGTAGGTTCTCGGAAAGGAAATGATTCATCTATCTCATGCTAGCTAATTTTCAGGTTCAAGGAGGTGAGTTACAGTAACTCTCATATTATGTAAGTATTAGTTGTTTTATGTTATTGTTCATGGATACCCTAATCCGGTAGAGTGAACAAGGAAATGTAGAATGTAGTTTGTTCTCTAGTGAGACATGGAAAAAGATTCATTTCCGCATTCTCGGTTCGTTAGTTGTTATCGGGTATTAAATCACATGTGATTATATGATCTAATCACATATGACTTATATGCACAAGATTTATTTTTGTCTTTTCGGTTCAATAGTTGTTTTTTGTCTATATATTAATCATATAGTATGTGATTAGATACATAATGACATATTATTAAATACATGATAACAAATATTGAATTGAGAATGTGAATTTGAATCTTATTCACATAAATGATATGTGATTAGATACGTATAATCACATATGATTAAATACACGAGAAAAACTATTGAATCTAGAACACAAAAATGAATAGTGTCCACATAAATCATATGCGATTAGATACATATAATAACATGCGATTAAGTGTATCTAATCACATATGATTTATGTGGTTAGTATTCATTTTCGCGTTCTTGATTAATAATTGTTTTTTCCCACTTTAATCATATGTGATTAAATACATTTAATCGGATGTGATTATATGCTTCTAATCACATATGATTTTATTTGGAAAAAATGAATATTGTCTGTATAAATCATATGTGATTAGATACATATAATCACATGTGATTATATACACGATAACAAATATTGAACCAAGAACGCGAAAACAAATCTATATCCAAATTAATCATATGTGATTGAATACATATAATCGCATGTGATTATATGAATCTAATCACATGTGATTTATGTGGACATAATTCATTTTTGTTTTGTTGATTTAATAGTTGTTCTCATGGATTTTATCACATGTGATTATATGTATCATCGTATGTGATTAAGTACATGAGCACAACTATTGAATTGAAAAGGAAAAAATGAATCTTGTCCACCTCAAATCATATGTGATTATATAGATATAATCACATGTGATTATTTACACAAAAACAATTATTCAGTCGAAACCGAAAAATAAATATTGTCTACATAAATCATATCCGATTAAATACATATAATCACATGTGATTATATATATCAAATCATATATGATTTATGTGGATGAGATTCAGTGTCACATTCTCGATTCAATAATTGTTCTTTGTCCACCGTAATCATATGTGATTAAATACATATAATCATATGTGATTATATGTATCTAATCACATATGATTTATATGGACAAAAAATTATGATGTCTATATAAATCATATGTGATTAGATAAATATAATCACATATGATTATATACATAAGAACAACTATTGAATCGAGAACACAAAGATAAATATTGTCCACATTATCTTATGTGATTAAATGCATATAATCACATGTGATTATATGTATCTAATCACATAAAATTTATGAAAAATATTTATTTTCGTGTTCTCGATTCAGTTGTTGTTCTTGTGTGCTTAATTACATGAGATTATATGTATCCAATTAGATATGATTTATATGGACAATATTCATTTCACATTCTTGTTCAATAGTTGTTCTTGTACATTTAGTCACATATGATTTCTGTACACAAGATTCATTTTCGTGTTTTTGATTAAATAGTTTTTCTTTTTCCACATTAATCATGTGTGGTTAATACATACAATCACATATGATTAAATACATAAGAAAAAATATTGAATCATGAATATCATCAATATAAATCATATGCAATTTGATAGATATAATCACATGTGATTAAGTACATGAGTACAACTATTGAATTGAGAAAGATATAATGAATCTTGTCCACATAAATCATATGTGATTAAATATATATAATCACATGTGATTAAATATATTAGAACAATTATTGAATCGACACAAGAATAAATCTTTTCCATACAAATCATATGTGACTAAATAAATATAATCACATGTGATTAAATACACAAGAACAACTATTGAATCAACACGTGAAAACAAATATTGTCCATGTAAATCATATGTGATTAAATATATATATAATCACATGTGATTTAATACACGATGCCAACTATTAAATCGAAAACACAAAAATAAATACGACCCACGTAAATAATATTTTATTAAATACATATAATCACATGTAATTATGTGTATTTAATCACATATGATTTACGTGGACAATATTCATTTTTGCATTCTCGATTCACTAGTTTTTCACGTGTATTTAATCACATGTGATTATATATATTTAATAAGGCCGAACGGAGCAAAGAGCGGGGAAACCGCAGGATCGTTTCCCGCACGAAGAAACACCGCACCGTGGGTGCGGGAAAGGGAACGCAGGAAGAGGGTGGGGGGAGAGAGTCCCGCTCTCTCTCTCTCTTGAAACGATTGGCTGGCTTTTTTTCTTTTTTTATTCCAAACGGCTATATAGCCGTTACACACACACACACACACACACACACACACACACATATATATATATATATATATATATATATATATATATATATATATATATATCCTTTTCTTTCCCTTTGCTTAACCTAAAAATACTACAACATTCTACCATTTTTTTAACCTATAACCTATATTTCTCTCCAAAAAATATTATTCAAAATGTCATCATCTTCATCATCCGATTCGAAGACTGTAGAGGAGGCTAAATTTATCGGTTCCGTCATGGCGAAAATGGTTGCATACTATCAAAACTGACTAGGCGAAACATCATGTGCACGACCTAAGCTAAGAAAGCCGTCGTTGCGTAGAAATCACGAAGCCAGACACAATCACCTTATAAAAGATTATTTTGCAGATGACACCATCTACGCTGTAAAGTTTCGACGTCGGTTCCGGATGAGGAAGGAACTATTCTTACGTATTGTTGGCGATTTGGAAGGCCGCTTTCCATATTTCCAATGGAAAATGGATGCAAGGCAGAAAAAAGGTTTCTCTCCCATTCAAAAATGCATGACCGCAATTACTCAGCTAGCATACGGCGTGGGCGCAGACAAATGGTACGAGTATTTTAGAATGTCAGACCATACCGTGAGGGAGTGTGTGTACAAGTTCTGCAAAGCGATATGTTTGGTTTATGGGCAACGATATTTGTGCAAACCAACTATCAACGATATCCACCAATTATACACGGTGCATGAAGGCAAGCATGGATTCCCTGGAATGCTAGGTAGTATTGATTGCATGCATTGGAGTTGGTCATTATGCCCTAACGCATGGCGTGCTCAGTACATGAGAGGCAACCACAAAGAGCCGACGATCATTCTAGAGGCTATCGCATCACATGATCTTTGGATATGGCATGCATTCTTTGGTCTAGCTGGTGCAAACAATGACATCAATGTGCTAGACCAGTCGCCGGTATTCAACAATATCTACCTTGGAAAGTCGCACGATGTACCTTTTCAAGCAACTGGGGTAGCATATAAGCGTGGATACTATCTTACTGACGGTATATATCCTCCCTTGTCTGTTTTTGTGAAATCGTTTACATGTCCTAATGACCGGAAAAGAAAAAAGTTTAAAGAGGCGCAAGAGTCAGCTAGGAAGGATGTGGAGCGAACATTTGGTGTACGTAAGAGACGTGGCAAGTATTAACGGTCGGGGCAAGTCCATATGAGGTGAAAAGTTTACAACACGTAAGGTATGCATGTATCATATTGCATAATATGATTCCTGAAGATGAAGGAAGAGCGATATGTCGGTACAACGAAAGTGAAGCTTTTCTGAATGTCGAAGGAGTAGCCGTTGGTACATAAGAGTATAAGGTGAATAGACGAGAAGTACACAATCGCGACATCCATCACGCCCTTCGTGCTGATTTGGTGGAGCACATTTATAGGGCTCATATTCAGCCCCCGTTAGAGTTTTGTCACGATGATTTGTTTGACGAATCAGACGATGATTCTGATATGTTCGTCAAGAGTGAAGATTCCGACGACGAGAGTGACGCTGGGGAGAATGATGAAGACGATCAAGGCGACGATGAGGGCGACGACAAAGACGATGATTCCGTGTGACGTATTTTGGTTTAAATAAAATTAGGATATTAATTATGTTTTCTATGTTGTGGGTTTTTTTTTGCGTTTTTTTATTTTTCTACTTATTTAAATATTAGCTTTAATGTAATTTTTATTTTAATTAATGAAATGCTTTTTATTTTTAATTAAATTTTATGTTTAGTATTAATTTAAAAATTATAAATCATAAAAAAAATTAATTTTATTTAATAAAATAAAAAAAAGTTGAGGGAAGGGCTTTCCATCCATTCCTTAGGTTTTAGCTGAGGGAAAGAGAAGTGAGGGAAAGAGGGGTAAGGCCCACAAAAAGTGAGGGAAGCTTCTCTCCCACACCCTTCGGTCTAACATATAAATCATATATGATTTGATACATATAATCACATGTGATTATATACAAGAGAAAATTTAAAGAATCAAAAACACAATAAAAAATCTTTGTAGGTGTGGGTAGGGGTGGTGGAGGCAGGGTGGTGGTGGTGTGTGGTGATGGGTGGTGTTGTGTGGGTGGGTGGTTGCAAGTTGTGGTGATAATGATGGGTGGTAGGTGGGTGTGGGTAGTGGTGGTGGGTGGTAGTGGTTAGGTGGTGATGATGGTGGGTGGTGGCAAGTGATGGTTGGTGGTGGTGGCGGGTGGTGGGTAGTAATGGGTGGAGGGTAGTGATGAGTGGTGGTGGGTGGTGGTGGTTGTGGTGGCTTGGTGGTGGGTGGTGGCAGGTGGTGGTTGGTAGTGGTTGGTGGCGGTGAGTAGTGATGGGTGGTGGTGGTGGTGATGGGTGGTAGGTAATGGTTGTTGGTGGTGGTGGCGGGCGATGGTAATGGGTGGTGAAGGTGGGTGGTGATGGTGGTGGGTGGGTGGATAGGTAGTGATGGGTGGTGATGGTGGGTGGTGGTGGTGGGTAGTGATGAGTGGTGGTGGCGGCTGGTGGTGATGGGTGGTAGGTAATGGTTATGGGTGGTGGTGATGGGGGGTAGATATGGGTGGTGTTGGCAGGCGGTGGTGGTTGGGTGGTGATGTTGGTGGGTGGTGATGGTGGTGGCGGGTGGTGGGTGGTGGTGGTGGTGGTGGGTGGTGGGTGGTGGGAGGTGGTGGTTAGTGGTGAGTGGTGGTGGTGGTGGGTGGTGGTTAGTGGTGGTGGGTAGTGATGGGTGGTGGTGATGGGTGGTAGGTAGTGGTTGTGGGTGGTGGTGGCAGGCGGTAGTGATGGGTAGTTAAGGTGGGTGGTGGTGGTTGGGTGGTGATGGTGGTGGGTAGTGATGGTGGTGACGGGTGGTGGTGATGGGTGGTGGTTAGTGATGGGTGGTGGGTGGTGGTTGGTGGTGGTGGTTAGTGATGGGTGGTGGTGGCGGGTGGTGGTAGCGGGTTGTGTTGGTTGGGTGGTGAGTGGTGTTAGCTAGTGGGTTTTTTAATTGTTTGTAACTATTTTTTGATTTATATGAATATTATTTTATAATTTTAATTAAAAAATTTATGTGGTCCAAATTTGTTCTCAAATGTTCTCGTGATAATAAATGCTCTCGGTTGAACGCTCCTTTCTCTCTCTCTCTCTCTCTCTCTCTCTATATATATATATATATATATATATATATATATATATATATATATATATATATATATATCTATATATATATAGAGAGAGAGAGAGAGAGATGAATGATCATTTGAGAACTCATAGTTTCCCGATAACCCGAGAACTAAAAGTGGAACGTTGGATCAAAATAAAGGACGGTCAAGATGGAAGGTGGCAGTTTTGTAAATAATTAGAAAACTAAAGAGGCGGGGGTATTACCAATTAAATTACTAAAGGGTATTATTGGAAACAAGTATATTATTAGTTTATTACATTTGTTAAATCGCTAAAAAGAAAAAAAAATCCCCCAAACTATTCCAGACGTAACATTCGATCTTCCCCAAACGCTCCTCACCTTCTCCGATTCTGGTGTCGCGATTCCGCTTCCCCCACAACCGACACCGGCGAGTCGAATCTTCAGCACCGCATCTAGGTCATTATCAGAGACCACCGCCTACATCGCCAATCTCCCTTAGCCGTTATCAAAAACAAAGAAGAAGCTGAGAGTCAAGCCCTAATTGATCAGTTAGGGCTCCAAAATGACGCCAAGGAGCTTCAGTCTTTGCTTGGAATCGAACAAGTTACTTGGGATCGTTAGCATCATAATTGATATCATCTGGTTTGGGGCTTGGTAGTTGAACGTATTGAGGTCGACATCAAGTTGTTCTGTGGAAAGTAATTTCGTTGTGTGTTGCTAATCTTCATTTTCTTCCGACAATCGAAGTCGAACGTGTCTGATTGAGGTCAACTCCATATCGAACGTAGTTTTTTCCCTACCTTAGGCGTTGCAAAACCGGTCGCCCTCGCACTAAATCAGGTATCGATCATCTAGACATCTGCACAACGATCTTAGATTTCCTCTTAGCTTTCATTTGCTATTACTATTAATTCATAAAGATCTCCCGCTGAATTGGAAATATTGAACAGAGATTATGATGATCCGTTAAGTTTCATCGATCAATCCCTAAATTTGAGTAAATCAGCGGATTTGCGCATCAGAAATTCTCCTAAATTTGTGTTATTTGTTTTAAGTTGTAGCTTCATTCTGTTAGTAACATGAGTTGCCATTGATTCAATTTATCCTGCTAACTAACATTTTATAGCAATTAATCAAATTACTTCATTGTTGTTTGGTTGGATGATTGAATAAAATTTTGAATTTGTATATCAGAATTAGGTTAAATCACTTTGTAGTCAATTTGAGAATTGTGCAGATTAAGCTTTCAATGTTTATCTTTTCAAGTTGATTACATGATTATGATATAGGCTCCCACTATTTGATAACTTTGGTTCCAGATATATGCTCCTTTTGACTTTTGTTGTTGTTGTAAGATTGTTATTTTGAGCCTTATTCATATCAGTCATTTGTAGGTTACTCTTGATATTCTGGAAATGCTGCCAAAGCCAGATGTCAATGCAATGCTTCATGAATTTGGATTCCAACTTTGTGGTCTCAACTAATTTTAGATTTCTTAGGTTTTTTTATGATTTTTATGGACAAGTTTTATGTTCATGAATTTGGATTCCAAGTTTGTGGTCTCAACTAATTTTAGATTTCTTAGGTTTTTTTATGATTTTTATGGACAAGTTTTATGTTCTCCTACAACTACTTTATAAATTATATTTGAGTCCCCTCACATGTGGCCCAACCATTGATCTGCTTAATACACAAACCTACCAATTTTTTTTGTCAATATATAAGTTCTTTTACTAGTGAAGCTACATTTCCATTGATTATGAAAATCTCCCTGGTATCTAGGGAAGAGACCCGAGTTCGAGTCTCTCTACCCTCTGGCTCCCATTTAATTTTTAAAGATTTTTCCTTAAAAAAAGTAGCGCTGACGTGGCACTCCATGTCTGCAAAAAAGTCTCAATCAGCGTCCAGTCAACGCCTCCTAAGTTGTGTAGCCGGTTTAGGGGGAAAACTAAACCTATTTACAGGTATGTTGGGTTTTAACACATCAAAAATCCGACTTTGGGCATAACTGACTGTTTTGTGTAAAATTGGGGGCTTTTACGACAAAACCCAAAAAAAAATGCAGTTTTTTTTTAAAAAAAAATTGTTGTTTATTGAAAAAATTGCAGTTTTTTAAAAAAAAAATATTTCTCTCAATTTTTTTCAAAATTTATTGTTTTCAATAAAAAAAATTAAAAAATCTGTACTTTTTCTTAAAAAAACGAAAAAAAAAATATTATTTTTAAAAACATATGAAAATTTGATTTATGATGTAGTTTTTAGATATTTATATTAATATATTAAATAACACAAAAAAAATTAAACATTAAATAAAATTGGTAAGATGACGATCATGTCCTTAATGAATTATTTTTGATCCAACGCTCCACTTTTAGTTCTGGGTTCTCAGGAAACTATGAGTTTTCAACCGATCTCAATCGCAGGGTTTTAAAGAAAAGCGCTGAAAAAAAATTTGAATTTTTTTTTTATAAAAAAAATTGATTTTTTATTTTTTTTTAGCGAATTTTTATAAAAAAAAAATCAAAAATTTTTTTTTTGATCTCTAAGTATTTTTTTATGCATTTTTATGATATTTAGGGTTTTTTGTTTTCCATAGAACCTAAACCTATATATATATATATATATATATATATATATATATATATATATATATATATATATATATATATATATATATATATATATATATATATATATATATATATATATATATATAGTTAAGAACCGTAAGAACCTCTAATTTTGGATGTTGATAAAGGATTTAGGGTGTTTATAAAGGGTTTAGGGTTTAGGGTAGTGGTTCAAATGAGAACCAAAAAAGATTAAGAACGGTAAGAACCTCTAACTTTATATGTTTATAAAGGGTTTAGGGTTTAGGGTTACCCTAAACCCTAAACCCTTTATAAACATATAAAGTTAGAGGTTCTTACCGTTCTTAATCTTTTTTGGTTCTCATTTGAGTCACTCCTCATATATATATATATATATATATATATATATATATATATATATATATATATATATATATATATATATATATAAAGGAAAAAAAAACCAACGTACTAAATCAAATCTAGTTTTACCCCTTTTTATTTCCTCAATATCAGTGGTGTGTACTAAATCAAATCTAATTTAACCCCTTTTTATTTCCTTAATATCAGTGGTGTGATCTAGCCAAAAAAAACCTTCGTTCCTTCCTTCTCTTCCCCTCCACACCAAATTTTGTACATGTATATACCATAATCCATACAGGTTTCTCAAAAGAAACAAGAAAAGAAATATATCACCGTCAATGGCAGATCAAATAAGAAATTCATCTAGGAAAGAAATGCTAACATATTCATATCTTCTTATTTACATTTCCCTCTCTAGCGGTCAAATTTTCTTTAACAAGGTTTTCTCATCTCTATGAAGACATTTTTTATTACATTTGGATGTGATGTATATCCTGCAACAGACATTAATACGCTTGCTGTTTTCGATTGAATGTTGTTCCATTTTTTTTTTTTGGTAATGTTGCAGAAAGAAGCATAGAATTATGAACCTGTAATGCCTTTATGGCGTCTTATAATGTTCTTATGACAACAGGGTCGTATAAATTAATCAAGAAATACGACAAAATGTTTGCTTTGTTTGGTTATTCTTTTAAAGATTAAAGCAAGAATATATATTATATTTATACAATCATTTTATCTGTTTAATCGATAAATAAAGTTCTATTCATGTACATGATCATGGTTGTATATGTATTAACTTGTTTTTACTTGGATAAATCTTTGACCTTAATTATTTTTCATGGAAACAATTGGAATGCAGTGGGTTTTGTCATCGAAAGAGATTAACTTTCCATATCCTCTCGGCCTAACGCTACTTCATATGGTATTCTCCTCTGTGATATGTTTTGTACTCACCAAAGTTACCAAGGTAATGAAACCTTAATTAATAATTAATGTACACATTCATATATTTCTCAGTAAACTGCAAAGATAATCTATGATAAAATCTTATCCTATCGATAGTCCTTATTGGAGTGTAATTTATTCTCGTTTTGGTCAATGAGTAAGGACCATTTTCATTTCAGAACCAAAAAAAATGACCATTTTTTGCACTTACTCTACATTCTTACAATCTATAACACTATCTTGTATCTTCTCAGATAATGGAAGTCCAAAAAGGAATGACTCTCGAAATGTGAGCAACAAACAAGAAACAATCTGTATATATACGTATCATTTGCCCAAATGTTAAAAGGAATATATAACACTACTTAATTTGCATGCAGATACACCACGTCAGTCTTTCCAATTGGTGCAATGTTTGCAGTGACTCTTTGGCTTGGAAACACTGCATACCTCTATATATCCGTATCATTTGCCCAAATGTTAAAAGCAATAAGTAAGTACATAAAAACGTTTAATTAATCTTGTCATATATACATGATCTAAATTCTAATGAATCATATTTATATTTACACCCAAAAATCTTTTTGATACGCAGTGCCCGTAGTCGTTTTTGCTCTTGGTGTAGCAGTTGGACTCGAAGCAATGAGTTGCAGCATGCTTCTTATAATGTCTGTAATAAGCTTTGGAGTTTTAGTGGCATCTTATGGAGAAATCAACATCAATTGGGTTGGCGTTGTTTATCAAATGGGAGGTGTTGTTGGTGAAGCATTGAGGCTCATATTCATGGAGATTTTGGTGAAAAGAAAGGGTGTTAGATTAAACCCCATTTCCATGATGTTTTATGTTAGCCCATGCAGGCAAGTATATATCTTTTAACTTCTAAAGTTACCAAATATAGTATGTTGTTGTTTTTATATATATATATATCTTGTGTATATGTTTATATATAGAGAAATTCTGCCCATGTGAGCAGAATTTTGGTTCGCTGTGCAGCGCTGTATGCTTGTTTGTTCCATGGATCTTCTTGGAGATGCCAAAGATGGAGTCATGGAGCTTTCGGCCTTTGGTGCTAGCTTTTAATTCCCTTTCTACTTTTGCTCTCAATTTATCGGTTTTTCTTGTGATACAACATACAAGTGCTTTAACTATTCGTGTTGCTGGAGTTGTTAAAGATTGGGTGGTTGTCTTGTTGTCTGCCATCCTTTTTGCCGATACTAAGCTCTCCATGATCAATCTCTTCGGTTATGCTATAGGTAATTGTTTGGTTATTATAAACTGATTACATTTATTCTCACAATGACTAGACACAGTCTCATCTGTTAGTGTCCTACATCAGTTAACACAATCTCATCTGACTCTCTTCGTATGTTGGGGTTTGTCTTTTCTTACGAAAGGGTCTTTTGGATTGAAAATTTATGACTAGTCTATCTATTTAACTCTAATTACACACAAGAAAATACTAATGATTGGAAACAATGTTGTTGGTGCAGCCATTGGTGGTGTAGCTGCATACAATAACCACAAGTTAAAAAAAGAAGCATGTGATGAAACTTCTGCTGGTTCCAAGCTTTCGACTACAAGAACTATATCACCACCTACATCAGCTTCTGTTTAGTAGATTCAAACAGCACAAATATGTAAAGATACACATTGTAACAATCAAAATGTAAATATAACGTCATTTATTAATACAAGAAAAACACATCCAAGTGTTTTCTATCAAGAAAGTAGAACAGTTCAACAACATATATATATTGGATTTGATAGCTTCAAAGTTCTAGTCGCAGAGTCCAAATGCGTTCCTCACGATCTGAACAAAGCCAAGGATCTTTAGCGAGTCTGGAAGGGTGTTAGACACGCTTTCGTTGTTCTGAATGCATCTTTTGGCCCATGCGATAAGTTTTGGGGACTCTTGTTCTATGTTGAATTTTCCATAGATTTCATAGGAATGAAACCAGGAATAAAATGGGATCAAAGACACATCAACGTAGCCAAAACTGTCACCTCCAAAGTAAGGCTTGTCTCCAAGCTCTCCTTCAAACAGTTTAAGGCAATCTATGAACTCTTTCTTGGCTGCCTCATGTTCTTCCCCTTCTGCTGTGAACACCAAAGTCCTCCCGTTTTGGTATACCTGCAATTTTATACAATAATTTACACAAAAGATTTCATAATCTAAGAATACAAAGTATTTCGCGATTATAATCCAAAAGAGCACTCATCTTTTCCCCTTGCGTTTTTTAGAAAGAAAGAACCTTGCTTGAAACAAGAATCCCAGATGCAAAGTTAAACCCAATTGTTCTACACAGATGGGATTTAGAGTCTTTTACGTTAAAAAATAATTTAAGCAAAATTAAGTAATTTGTAATTGTTTTGAAGGGGAATCAAAACGTCAACTATAAACCCTGGTAAATATAATATTAGTAGTAGATAAAAAGAATCAAGAAAGGTCAAAGTTACCTTCTTATCAATAAAGTCAGCCCAAAACCTCGCACGAGCTTTGTCGTATGTATCAGAAGGAAACAATGGAGATTTGTCTTTCCAGACTTCATCGATATATTCAACAATGATGCTTGACTCGCAGATCGGTTTGCCGTTGTGGATGAGAACCGGAATCTTCTTGTGAACCGGGTTCATCTTCAAGAGAAGCTGACTCTTATTCCTCAAATCCTCTTCTCTGTATTCGTATGAAACACCCTTCTCAGCAAGTGCGATCCTGACCCTCATCCCAAACATGCTCGGCCAGAAATCCAGCAGCATCACCTCTTCTAATTGGTTCGCCATTGTTGGGTAAGGGTTCTTAGTTCTTAGTTGATACTGTTTGTGTGGCAGTGTGTGGGAAGGGAACTGGGAAGTGTGTAGATATGGGTGTTCTTAATCGCACCTCTATAAATAGTCAATTTACTGACATAATTATTACTTATAAAGAAACATTAAAACTATAAAATACAGTCCTTCATTTATGTCTTCATTTATCTCTTCACTTTTGTTTTCCTACCTTTCAATTTAATAAAGTTCAAATTGATAAAAACATACCATTAACATTATATATATATATATATATATATATATATATATATATATATATATATATATATATATATATATATATATATATATATATATCAAGGTTGTTAAGATCGGGATCCTACCTAGGATCGTTTTTGGGTTTGCAAGATCGAGATCGTAAGATCGGGATCGAGATCCTAAGATCCCACAAAATAAAATATAATTTTAATTTATAATATTTAATAATGAAAAATATTTCAAACATTTAATTTTTCGTTCAAAAGTTATAAAAACTTCAAAATATTAGTCATAAGTCACAATAAAAAAAGATAAATGGTAGATTGGTAAAGGGTAAATAACATAAAGTGGTAAAAAAAATTTAATTTGCAAAAAAAAAAAAAAAAAAAAAAAATCAAGGGGAGGTAGGATCAGATCGGATCTCGATCCTACGATCCTACCTACGATCTTACGATCCCACCTGCGATCCTACCCCAAATACGATCCTTTTACGATCCGGATCGTTTTTCATACCTAGGATCGTAGGATCGTACGATCCTACGATCAGGATCGCGATTTTGACAACCATGATATATATATTGCATCCCTTTAAATGGTGATAATTATCATTCAATTTAATTTAAATTTGATTGAGATGTTAAATTTATATGCATGTCGTCATCTTAAATTGGTATGAACAAAACATAAAAGGATATTTAGTTTCTCCTTATCATGAATCTTACTAATCCAAACTCTATTTATGTTTCTATCTTCCTTAACTTTAAAGGATATAAAAAATTTTGAGTACATTGTTTTGTAGACACATGTGCATTTTATGTCTTGCAAGCAAATTCATCATTCCGGATGAACTCTGGGAAAACGCTCCCAAAGAAATTAGTGTCACTATTGCAAATGGTGAAACCATAAATATTAATAAAATTTGTAGAAATATTAATCTCGAACTTTCAGGAGAACATTTCAACGTTCCCACTATTTACCAACAAAATTCAGGAATTGATATCATAATTGGTAACAACTTCTATCAAGTCTATGGACCATTCATACAATGGATAGATAGAATTGCTTTTCATCTTAATAATGATATGGTAATTATAAAAAAGGTTACAGAGGCCTATAGCAAAGGAAAACCAGGTTTTCTTGAAACTCAAGAAAAAGGTTCCAAAGAAAAACAAATTACGGGTACTAATATAACCCATGAAGGGATTAATAAAGAAAAGATTATTTCTATTCAAACTACCAGATTCAAACAGATCGAGGATCTTGAAAAAGTTTGTTCTGAAAATCCTATTGATCCAAATAAAACCAAAGGATGGATGAAAGCTTCAATTAAGCTTATTGATCCCAAAACGGTTATTAGAGAAAAACCTATGGTTTACTCTCTACAAGATAGAGAAGAATTCTCCAAACAAATCAAGGAATTACTTGATATGAGACTAATTATATAATCAAAATCCCCTCATATGTCTCCTGCCTTTCTTGTCAATAAAGAAGCAGAGAAAAGAAGAGGAAAGAAGCGCATGGTTGTCAACTACAAAGCAATCAATGATGCAACTATTGGAGACTCACATAATCTTCCCAATATGCACGGACTCTTGACTCTTCTACGAGGAAAGAACATTTATTCAAGTTTCGACTGCAAGTCAGGTTTCTGGCAAGTTCTACTTAATGAAGAATCGCAGCTTCTCACTGCCTTCACATGTCCTGATGGACTCTTTCAATGGAAAGTACTACCCTTTGGGCTTAAACAAGCTCCTAGTATTTTTCAAAGACACATGCAGAACGCTCTTCGAGGCCTTGAAGGTTTCTGCACTGTATATGTTGATGACATCATGATCTTCAGCAAAAATGAACAAGAACACTATGTTCATGTCACACAGGTTCTCAGAACTATTTTAAAATATGGAATAATACTTTCAAAAAAGAAAGCTCGTCTTTTCAAAACAAAAATAATTTTTTGGGTTCAGAAATAAATGAGGGTACTCATTGTCCTCAAAAGCATATTCTTAAACATTTACATGACTTTCCAAATGTTTTAGAAGACAAAAAGCAACTACAAAGATTTCTTGGTGTTTTAACTTATGCTGAAACATATATTGAAAAACTTGCAGCCATGAGAAAACCTTTACAGGCAAAATTAAAAAAAGATGTCATTTGGAATTGGTCAAGTGCTGATACAGACTACATCAAAAAGATAAAGAAAGTTTTAATCAATTTTCCAAAACTTTATCTTCCAAACATTGAAGACAGTTTAATTATTGAAACTGATGCTTCTGATGAATTTTGGGGAGGTGTTTTAAAAGCTAAAAACCCCAAAAACGAAGAACAAATTTGCAGGTACACCTCTAGCAGTTTCAAAGCAACTGAGAAAAACTACCATAGCAATGAAAAAGAATTACTCGCTGTAAAAAGAGTTATTACAAAATTCTCTGTATATTTAACACCAGTAAAATTCCTGGTTCGAACAGATAATAAAAATTTTACTTATTTCCTCCGAACTAAGATTGCAGGAGATAACAAATTAGGCCGGCTAATACGTTGGCAAGAGTGGTTCTCACGATATACATTCACTGTTGAACATCTCGCAGGAAACAAAAACGTACTGGCAGACTGCCTCACCCATGGCTTCAGGTATACCTTACATCATCCATGATCTCACTCGCTCCTCTCGAGCCCTATAAAAGGATATGATCCTCACAAAAACTTCACCTACAAAAAAGAGAGAGGGAGATTAGAGAGAAAAGTAAACAAAAATTGAGTTTACAAAAATGGAAGACCTCAACACTTTGAGGATAAAGAAACAAATGCTCCTCATAGAGCTATCTGCAATTGAGCAGAAAATCAACTTGTATGAACAAGTAACAACGGTCACCAATGTACCGGAAAGCGAAAGCTCAAAAACAAAGGCTATTCCAGTGCAAACGGCACTTGGTAAAGAATCAACAAATCCATTGAAAGCTGATGCTTTGCTAAAAAGCATAATAAAGGAGACAGCTAATCCTCTTCCTAATGGAAAAACTAGCTTATTGGTTAATCCCAATCCTTGTACTGAAGAAATCAGTAAAATGACAACTTTGTCACCCACTAACAAATCTGTGCAGGAGTTTACACCAGATTACAAAAAAGCTCTTAACAAAGAAGCTGAAAGATTTTATGTAATCTACAAAGGACCCCATGCCGGTGCTCATACTGACTGGGGAATTACAGAAACCTTCTGTAAAGTTGATAAAGTTACTTGCAAAAAATTCAGAAATGAAGCATCTACAAGATTAAGCATTGCCACTTATCAAGACGATACAATCAAGACTAACCAACCACTTCTTCGACCAAAAATTCAAAAAGTCAAAGAAGCCCACAGAGACCAAAGGTTTGACGTTCCAAATGACGTTCAACAAATGGTTAACTATCCTGAAATCTCCTTTGAAGATTTCAAAACAATCTGGAAAAAAGCAAGAGCTGCATGCCCAGAAGACCTTGTTCATGAAAAGTTTTTCACTACGGACAAGAAAACAAAAAGTCTGTTCAATTTCCTCGAAGGAGCAGATGCAAAATTAGTCTACCAAGTCTTTCAAGCTGGACTAATCGACAATATCTACCCAACTTGCAACCTTCAAGAACTCAAATTCTTCCCAAGCAGCATGGTAGAATCCATTAAGAACTTTCGAAAGAAAAGTACTTAAAGCAAAAGATAATCCGATCTACACCAGATGCATCTCTTCACTCCCAGAATGGATTCAAAAATCAAATCTGTCTCCATACCACTTTCTGGAAATTGGTCGTTCTAAAGCCAATAGATAAATTGAGCAATCTCAACCAATGGAAGATAAAGATCTACCTTTCACAGAAATTCTTCATCCCAATCGCATCAATGGTTTAAGAAGAATATCAGAAAAAATCATTGAGATTATCTCTGGTTCAAAAAAGAAGATTAATTATACCGACTCGCATTATATAATTACAAGCTGGAGTTACAACAACACCAGCCAAGAAGATCTTCGTCAAGCCTCCAAGTTTGGCGAAAAATTCATGAACAATAGCATGGAAGTATCCAATGCTACACGCCAACACTTCTGCCGACATGCAGAACAACTTTTCGAAGAACATCTTTGTCACTTTTGCGAAAGCAAAGATTCGGAGACAAAGGAGGGACCCTCCTATGAAGATGACAAATCCTCATCATCTTAAAGAAAGATGCTTCACGTGTCAAATGGCCCCCACCACTCAAAATAATAATGCATTTCTTCATTATTAGAAGCTTTCCAGTTGTCCACAATAATGTAATCTTTAGTGTATAAAAACGTCATGCCTGACATAATAGGCAGAGATGAGACCCTCTCAATGTATCTATAAATTGAGAGTTATGTTTTGATTAGGAATATCGTAATAACGAGTGCAAGAAAAAACACTCTCTATCTAGTAAATTTTCAGTTCAATGTCTAGTGAGTAATTCCTCCCTTAGAAGGGAGAAAATGTAAAATATTGTAAGAGTTTTCCCTTTTTGGGAACTCTTTATCAATAAATCTTTGTTTTGTTATTTTTGAGTGTTCATACAAATTAGAATCATGAAACTTATAAGTGACAGAGTGTCAGGTCGAAGATGATTAACAGTACTGCAAGCATGATGCCAATAGGGAAAGCAACCACATAGACCAAAGAATGACACAGGCTGGCTTGATTAGTTTCTATCTATGTAAGTATCACACCCACTACATTACAACATTACATTTTATTGATACCAGAGTCTTCTTTTTACAATTTTTTATATTTAATCCCTTCTTTGTTAAAAATAATCCGTACACACCCACACACCCAAACTGGTATCAGCTCTTTCTCTCTCTCTCTCTCTCTCTCTCTCTCTCTATATATATATATATATATATATATATATATATATATATATATATATATATATAGGGTTAGGTTATTTTGTTTTCACTATCTATTGTGCACATGTATGACTGATTCTGGACCAATCATTTTAGTTATTTTAAGAAAGTAATTAATGCATATTACATGTTGAAGATATAATAGGTATTAATTACATCTTCAACATTTAATACGCATTAATTACTTTCTTAAAATAACTAAAATGATTGGTCCAGAATCAGTCATACAGGCACACAATAGATAGTGAAAACATTTGAACCTAACTCTCTCTCTCTCTCTCTCTATATATATATATATATATATATATATATATATATATATATATATATATATATATATATATATATATATATATACACTATATTAAATGAAGGTTTTTTTTGTCACATGTCCTCTTCTCATTCATTTAGACACATGACATTTTCTAAAATTTTTAAATTTTCTATTTTCCACTTGTCATTTTATTGTATTTTTTATTTTATTAAATTAAAGTTCTACATTTAATATATAAGGTAATATATATGTAAGGTATTTATTAAAAGGGTTTATATATGTAATGTATTCAATACATTAAAGCCTCATTAATTTTAATAATTCAAAAAAATTCTCATTTTTCTTATAAATTCAAAATTTTCAAATTGTTAAAATTTTAAATTTAATTTTTTTTAAATAAACCCATGCAATACATGGGTCTCACACCTAGTATATATATATATATATATATATATATATATATATATATATATATATATATATATATATATATATATATATATATATATAAAGAGAGAGAGAGAGAGAGAGAGAGAGAGAGAAGGACTAATGGTTTTAGTTACTTTAAGTAAATGATTTACCTATCTTTAAATTAGGAGACATGTGTTTAAATTAGGAAACACATGTTTAATTAATGAAAATTTCATATTTTAAGGGATATTGATTCTTTTAATTTTCAATTCTGATTTTTTTACTTAATTCATTTTTAATTCTAACATAATTTGTTATTTTACTCGATTTTATTCTTTTAGAATGCAACTTCAATCCCCAATAAATAACGTAGCAAACCCAAGTCTTTCATAGCAAAACAGTAAGCCAAATCATGCTTTAAAGGCTCTATAGCATCATGATCATCACCGGTAATAATCATGTCATCGACATATAAGAAAAGAATAATTCGACATATATTCGTACATCGAACAAATGGAGCTGAGTCATGGTTACTTGGTTGAAAACCAAGAGAAGTAATCACCATTGAAAATTTCTCAAACCAAGCATGAGGGGCATGTTTAAGGCCATATAGTGCCTTCCGGAGTCGACAAACCTCACCTAGTTGGTGAGCAATACCGGGTGAGGAGACATGTATACTTTCTCATGAAGATCACCATTCAAGAACGTATTCTGGAAAAAACTGCAATCAAGGTGCAAAAAATCATCATTTTTGCAATAGGAACAAACGTCTCCTCACAATCCATACCATACTTTTGTGTATACCCCTTCGAAACAATTCAAGCTTTATAACGCTCAAAGGGTCCATCAGAATTTGTTTTGATTTTATATATCCAAAGACAACCAATCGTGTGCTTTTCGGCCGGAAGCGGAACCAGATCCCATGTATGAGTCTGATAAAGAGCAGCAACGGGGATCAGAAACGACCTCTTTGTAGGATGTTGGCTTAGAGAGACAATGTACATTATCAATAAGGACGAAAACACTGTTGAATAAGAGGAATAGAAAAAGTCAGGAAGCTTTGTGGACTTCTTATTATGATAAGGCTTCGGTGAAGGGGGGGTCTTGATGATCTGCAGGCAGAGGATCTGTGATAGGTAGTGGATCAGTAGGTGGTGGATCAGTAGGAGGTAGTTGATCAATGACAGGTGGCGTATCATCAATGTCAATGCTAAACGGATCATTACTATGAAGCTCCTCTCGGGTTGCATCATGTGACTGAACAGGAAAGCTATAGAACGGAATATGATCCAAAAAAAGTGACATTATGAGAGACATACAGTTTTTGATTTAACGGATCGTAGCACCGATAACCTTTCTAACCAATACCATATCCCATAAAAACACAAAGATCTGATTTTGAAGACAACTTATCTCTCTCTACATGAGGCTTCAAGATAAAACATGTACACCCAAACACTTGTAATGAAGAATAATCGGGAAGTTGTCCAAACAACATTTCATAAGGAGACTTCCCCAAAGTGTATGTACTAGGAATGCGATTAATAATGTAAATGGCAATATGAATAGATTCTACCCAAAACATATTGGGAACTTAAGCAGAAAGTAGTAAGGATGATCTTTCAGTTTCTAGGAGATTTCAATGTTTTCTTTCTGTAACACCATTCTGCTAAAGAGTATATGTACAAGATAACTAATGCACAATGCCACCAGATGGCAATAATTGTTTAAAGTTATTAGAGGTAAATTCTGCTCCCAAATCACACCGAAAACATTTTATGACAACAAAGTTTTAAGTCTTGACAAGAGCTCTAAATTCACTATAGATGGTGAAAAAATCAGACATGCATATCATAAAATAAACCCGCGTATAACGAGTGTAATCATCAATGAATGAAACATAATAGTTAGCTCCTAATTTAGAGGTGATCGGAGATGGACCCCGCACATCAGAATGCACGATATCAAAAGGAGCAACAAAACGAGTGAAACTTTTATTAAACGGTAAAGCAAAAAAAATCCCAGTTTATAACCACACCAATTAGAAATATCATCAATTTCAAAGAACCTAACACACCAGTGGAAACCAAAAACTATAAACGAGACGCTGACACATGTCCCAAATGAGAATGCCAAAAATAAAAAAAAATAAAAAAATAAAAAAATAAAAAATCTGCTTTTACTAATGCACAATGCCACCAGATGGCAAATCAACACTAGATGCAGCAACATCAACAACATGTAGTTGCTCTAAAACATAGAGCTCCCTAAGTCTACGGCCTATCCTAATCACCCTTCGAGACCGAATGTCTTGTACACAACAGAATGAATCAAAAAAAGAAGACCCAACAACCATATTTACACAACTGATTGACCGATGCAAGATTCAAAGCAAGTGTGGGAATGTAATTCGTATCTGTTAAAGATATATAATGAGTGACAATAGAACCAAATCCTTCTACTAACATGGGTGTAGCACTAGCAAACATAACAGAGACAAGTGTATGAGAAGATAATGAAGCAAAAGATGACACATATAGTGACATGTGATGACATGCACCGAAATCCAATATCCACAAGGATGAAGGAATACCTGACATGTTGGATGAAGACAGAACTGAATGAGACATGGAAGCTGACATGGCAATTGGATTGGCTGCAAGGAACTGTCTGAACTGCTCAACAATCTACGGATCCAAGGTTGGTGGTGGTGTAAAATTTGTTTCATTCTCAACTGAAGGTGCAACAGCAACGTACTGTGGTGGCCTAAAAGATGGAAACGAGGAACATGACTGTCCATAAGACTTGTTCCGCTGTGAAGGCTGAGACTGTGCAGGTGATCTCGTTTGTTGTTGCTACTGATTTTCCTTGCTTGTCAAAAAAGTACAATTTGCCTTCCAATGGTTCTTCTTTTTACAAAAAGCACACTCATCAAATGCAACTTTTGGACGATTCTGGTTTGAACACTAAGGTCGTTCTGGAACAACAAAGACAAAAGGAGTGGTTGTCTTGGGACCTTTGTCAGCATGGGACTTGATACGATTTTCTTCAGCAATCAACTCATGAACAATTAAATCAACAGTAGTAAGAGGTGTGTGATGCAAGATTAATCCATGCAAGCCTTCAAAATCTGAACGTAATGTCATTAAGACTGAATCAAACGTTGCTCTTCCCTTCTATCAATATAAGGCTTAAAAGCCTTCAATACATCAGTTTTGTAAGAGCCAACTGATCCCACAAATCCAACATAGTTGCATAAAATTCCTAAACACTGAGATTGTTCTGCTGGAGGGCTCGAATATCAAACTCTAACTGATACTGCTTTGCAAAGTTAAACTAAGTATACAGCCTAACCAAGTGATACCAAACCTCCACTGTTGTGTCATATTTTGCCAACTGAGTATCAATAGAGTGGATAATAGAATTATTAATCCAAGTAATGATCTTGGAGTTATCAATATCCTATGAATCCAGTAAGGTTGCATAATTATCAGCCTTCTCGTCTGTTGGTTTCTTCTGATCACTCGTAACAATCCCCCACATAGTCTTTCCTTGCAAAAAAAATTTCATAACATAACTCCAATACGCATAGTTCTTGCCATCGATTTGGATACTAATGCACTGAAGAGAATCATCCATCGGGGACGTATTTCCAATATCTGTCAAACGAGAATAACCTAAACAACAGTAAATACGCGTAGCAACAACAACAATCAAGATCTCTAAATCAACAAAACCAACAGACAAAACGAAACCCTCGAAATCGATGAAATGGACGAATCAAATCAAACAGAATACAGAAACGAGCAAGAAAACCATTCCCAAAATTGTGAAAATTTTCAAATTGAGCTCTGATACCATATAAACTATCAAGACATAAAATGGCTAGGGTTTTATATTATTATCAAATGAGAGGTACAAGATACAATGAAAGGAAAAGACAAAATATATAGACTAACTAATTAGGCTTTTCTGGCGAATGGGCCAACATAAGACCCAACACAAAATAAAGCTCGTAATCTTATTAGGCTAACATATCCAAGTTCACAAAAATGGTATGAAAGAAAAAAAAAAATTAACGACGACATGACAATTAGAGACCTCGAGCATCTTTGTAAGTCCAAATTTTTGTGTAACTTATCAAACGGTCATGTGGTATGTTTATGCCTTTTGTATTTGTTGAAGTACGAGTTTTATAGGTAAATATGTACATGATGATGTGAAATAGGATATAATGATACTTTTAGATGACATATATGCATGGAATATGCATAATACAAATTTCATTAACATGATTTTGAGAATGTTAACGCATAATCATTTACTACTTTCTTATGTCACGAGTGTAACCATGGCGTAGTCACGCATGGAAGCAACTTACAAGCAGATGATGAAGGCTTTTGATAGAAGCAGATAACATACCGCAATTGTGAATTTTAAGGCACCTCTTTGGCCATGGTAACAGGAAGAGCGGCTGGAAGCTAGCAAGTTCTTACTCATGGATGGAGCTTTCGACTAGCGATAGGTAAGCGAAGAGCCACCTTGCGATTAGGAGTCCATTTAAAGTAAATTTTCTTAACAATTTCTTCCGGTGTCTAGAAAAAAAGGGAGAAGTTTTTTTGTTGATTTGTCGATGAAGCCACCAAAGGTTGTTGATTTTCCAATTTAACATTGCATGTATTTAAGGTTTTTTGGTACAAGTGTTCCATGTAAGTCTTCTATTTTCTTCGGATTATGTTTGATACCTTCTTTGGTCGCATAATAATTAAAAAATGATCATCTTCTACTCTGAAGGTAGTATTTAGCTAGATGCAGCTTCATATTAGCATTCCTTATGTTGATGAAAGTTTCTTCAACATCGTTAACTCGTTAAGTAGTTGTAGGTGGACCCAACTTTTGATGCCTATATCATGGCTACACACATTTGAATGTTACATTTAAATTGATCCATTAATAATTTTTCAACCAAATGTTGCTGTGTGTCTTTCGTGTTTATTAAACCACATGGCATCTTTTGTTGGGGAATTATGTTCTTGGTCTCTTGCCTCTTCGTCTTATTTTGTTTAGCTTGAGGACGTGATTGCAATGCAATGTCTGCATGAGTATACTGGTGTGGAACTTTAGTATATTTTTGCCAAACTCTAACATCATGGACCTTCAAGTAATCATATTGTATATTATCAACAAGAGATCAAATGGCTAAAACTAAATTATTCCTATAAGGATAAGAGGGAAGAATCGGATTGAATATCGTTGAAAGTGTTATCGAATGTTGACAAGATCTTGGATTGTTTTATTCAACAAAATTAAATTATTCTTTTAATGCTATAATTTTTTAGATCATCTGCAGATAAATTAAGTACTTATAAAAAGAAGAATTGAGTAGAAAAGGTGCTAAGACGTGACACATTTGGACCGAAAGTTATAACCTAAATTCCTTTTCAACCCTACCCAAGTACCCATCCTATAAGTATTTCCATTTCTAACCACAAGAAACATGGTGGCATCGTTATAAGGATCCAATCGAGGTGTAGGTCGTGATCTCAACAATTGCAATCATCCGTATCAATGATCATAATCTTATCTCTTTTTGAGTCCAAGTCCAACCACTCCACTTGGTGAAGAATGAATGTCAGTATGATCTATTTGGGTCCAGACCTTAATGCGTAACAGCGTGATTATAAAAATATATTTAAATAGTTAAACCTATTTTTATATTTAGATTTGTGAAAGGTATTAGGTGGTTTTTCGAAAATAAATTTTTTTTAGCATTGGATCTCTCATACTTGTAACACCAAAGAAACATGGTTGCATCAAACGAGATTGTAATCATGGGGATGATTGAACCCACTCATGAATCTAATATTTTTGGGTGGGTCAACATCCAGCCAGTACTCCATATGGTGAAAAAACGAATTAATATGAATCTAATAATCTTTTTGGGTCCAGAGCGTATGTATGTGTAACTATTGTATAAGGCAAAAAAACCCATAATATATAAGAGGTTTGATCTTCTCTTTAAAATAGTGTCCTATTGCTGTTCTTAGCCATAAGCTGTTAGAATCGATAAAACACCAATTGTAACAAATTCATGGGAATTATCAGAATCACAGCTAACAGATTCAAAAAACAAAACATTTAAAACTTATGGATTGGAGGGATACGCCGGGCCTTGGCTGTAGTGTAAGACCAAGGCGACACATGAAGAACCCCAGCAGCAAGCTACTGTAACGGGCCTTCCCCCATAAAAAATAAGATTAATATCTAGTGGGCCGATGGCCCACATATCAGATATTAAACTGATAAGAACAGATACTACACTTGATCTTAGCCAAAAGGCCGAGAAAGGTATGCTTATTCCCTCACTGGGCTTCCTCCTTTATACTCATCTCACTCTTCCCTGCTTCCTTCATTCAGTCGATGTGGGATATGAATGCTGTGCTTCCTTTACTTTACTTGTTTGATTTAATCTCTGTAACTTCCATCCCACAAGAAACACAACTTCATGGAGATAACCATATATTACTAACTCTCGACTTGACTACACTGAAAACGGATCAAATGAGTCCTAATCTTAAAACTCACCGAATCTATATCTTTTAAATACACATTTGGACCGTGTAGTTCTTATAATCATATTTAAAATTTAAAATACTAAATATTGGTAAAATTATAGACACACAAAAACGTCTATATCTTATCTATTATCAATGATATTGTGCTAGGTGAAACTATTTAAACCAAACAAAATAATAATATTATTATTTTATCATTGCTATAAGTTTATAACCGATATTACAACCACACGTTCTTAACAAATAATCAATAATGTATATTGACTCTTTACTCAACTACTATCACCCGTTTCTTTTCCACGACGTTAATGGCATGTATGCTACGTAGATTCATAAAACTTGACAAAAATGTTATAAATGTTACGAGTATGAGACATTTTGTATGCAAATTTGTAAAACTGTGAAAACTTATCTGCTTTATATTCCTAATGAAAATAACTAGTATGGGTAAACAACTTTGTTATTATGCCAAGTATCCCTCCTCTCCCTTTCTTTCTACGATTAATTAAAAATTTGGGAACTCAACTATATTTCCCCGGTTATCCATTCACCACATATGTAAGGGATGTCAATTTAGCACCCATATATTAAAGCACTTTCTGTTTCTTGTGACAAAGTCACCATATCCATTTATTATGTAATAATGCAGCTGTAATTTTTAACAAAGAAGAAAGAGAAAGTATGGGTAAATTTGAGTCACTACCCTACTTTTGTCAAAGAGGCTGCCAACCACAAGACACGTTCACAGCAGATTGAATTTAGGCCACCAACTCCACTTTTACACATATGGTCCTTGAAGTATTGTGAATTTGTCATATTTAAAGCCATAAATCCACACTTGGATTAATGAGAAAGTTAAGCAGTTATACAAACCTTTATGGTATAGAAGTATAGAACCATAGCTCGCCCTAGCCATCATCTTTCCCTCCCTCCTTATAACCTTCCTCCTCTTCTGTCGCGATCATGCTGACTCCCACAGAAAACCCCAACACCAGCTTCTGTTTAGTGGATTCAAATCTCACAAATATGTAACCATTTCCATATATATTAAATTGATACATATTGCAAAATGTAAGCATACCAAGAAATGCATCTGAAAACACAACTTTCATTATTCATACGAGACAAACACATCCAAGTGTTTTCTATCAAGAAAGCAAAATTATCAACAACACAAATCCAAGTGTTAACAAAACCATAATGGCTTTGATACCTCAAAATTCTATTCACCGAGTTTAAATATTTTCCTAAAGTTTTGAACAAAAGCAAGGACCTTTAGCGAATCAGGAAGAGTGTTAGACACACTCTTCTTGTTCTGAAAGCACCTTTTACCCCAAGCAATCAATTTTGGGAAGTTTTGTTGTATGTTCAATTTCCCATATGTTTCATAGGCATGAAACCATGAATGAAATGGGATGAAAGACAGATCAAGATACCCGAAACTGTCACCTCCAAAGTAAGGCTTGTCTCCAAGCTCTCCTTCAATCAGTTTAAGGGAATCCATGAACTCTTTCCTTGCTGCCTCATGTTCTTCCCCTTTTCTTGTGTACAACTTCCACCCAATTTGGTATATCTACATTTCCTTATACAATGTTAGACAAAAGATTCGATAATCTAAGACCATTTCCCTTGAATACAAGATTTCAACAACACTGACTTGTTTGATAGGAAGTGCATTTCTTGAATATGTAGTCATGAATTCAAGAAAGAAAGAAAGAATCCCGCATGCAAAGTTATACCCAAATTAAACCAAATGGGGTTTGAGTTGTTTATGTTAAGAAATGAAATCAAAACTAGAAAACACCCAAAACATTCTTCATGAGTAATTAATGGCCATCTTGTGATTTTTTCAATTACAAGTTCTTGAACTGCCTTTAACACCTTACAATCACTGGAAATCGCCGCATGATTTCTGAATTGTTTTATAATGAAATATATATGTAGATCTGGGTTGAAAATTAGTCAAAACACATGTTCAAAAGATTTAGGATAACCAAAAGTAAATTGTTTACAATCGTCTTGAAAACGTCAAACTATAAACCCTGGCAAATATAATAGCAGTATATAAAAAAAAATCAAGAAAGGTCAAAAGTTACCTTCTTATCAATAAAGTCAGCCCAAAACCTCGCATGAGCTTTGTCGTAAGTATCAGAAGGAAACAATGGAGCTTTATCTTTCCAGACTTCATCGATATATTCAACAATGATGTTTGACTCGCAGATCGGTTTGCCGTTGTGGATGAGAACCGGAAATTTCTTGTGAACCGGGTTCATCTTCAAGAGAAGCTGACTCTTGTTCCTGAAATCTTCTTCTCTGTACTCATATGAAACACCCTTCTCGGCAAGTGCGATCATGACCTTCATCCCATACATGCTTGCCCATAAGTTCAGTAGAATCACCTCTTCTTCTTTCACCATTGTTGGGTTGTTGCAGGTATATTCACTACGTGTTTATCAGTTTATGAGGAAGTTTGTATGATATATTCGTAAAAATCGTGAGCCACGCGTTCTGGGTTCAGGGTCGATCCATACCAAAAAAGAGGGCCCTACAATTATTAAAAAAAAAAAGTTAAATTCAAAGACATTGACGCATCAAGTCTCACTTATTCTATACATTCACCAACTAAGCGATATTTCCACAAGGTCAATCCGATGTCGACTGTCGACTGTCGACTGATCGATTCTTGATGAACTAGATCCATTATTATCATTGAAATTGTATATCTTAAAGTAGCTTTGCAAGAGCAGTGATTATTTTTTACAAAATTTTGGTCCTACACATAAGAATACAAACACGTTATATAGCAGACAAAATTACAAAACTAATAACACAACAATACAATGCAATTGCCAATTAATAAAAAATATTAAATTGTTAACACCATGAAAAAGATAACAAACATCAATAAAATATTCAACTATGAATTTGTTATATGTTTCATTTCATCAATGACTGGAATTCAAAGAAAAGTCATATAAAAGATAATTATATGACACACGGCACTACTAGAAAACGGCAAATGGGATACGGGTAAATGTATTACGGTTGTTAAAGGATCCGCAATATATGTGGTTTTAGTAATTATTGTGCAGGTTTTTTATGAAATAATTTGGCGTGACTTTTTTTTTCCTCTTTTAATCGTCAGACTTAGGGATGAGCATAGGCGGGTACCCGCCTTATTTGGCGAGAAACCGGAACCGAAACTGGCGGTTCCTAGAACGTTAGAACCGGAACCGGAACCACTTAGGCGGTTCTTAAATTTTTGGAACTAGTCCTAGAACCGGCGGTTCCGGTTCCGGGAGCAGGTAACCCGGTTACATTAACTCTGTTAACTTTTGTCGATAAAATTGCAACTTAGTTCGATCCAAATCGAATCAATTTGGACCAAAGAGGGACAGAATCGGACCAATATATTCTAAACCGGTCTAAGTAACACACATATTTATATGAAATACTTATATATATATATATATATATATATATATATATATATATATATATATATATATATATAAACCGGTTTCGGCAGGTACCTAGTGGGTAGCGGTTCCGAAAAAAATGAGAATTAGAACCGGAACCGCCTTGGCGGTTCCATAACTTTAGGAACCGGAACCGGAACCACTTAAGGCAGTTCTAATTCCAGAACTGGAACCACATACACACACTTCTCTCCTCTTCACCGCGACCATGAGTGTATCATCTCGTCTTCCCAATCACCCCTCCTTCCTTGCAAATTCTGTTAAGAAGGTACAAGAATTCCTTGTTAATTGATAATTCTCTTCATCTTTTCTTCAATCCATTTTTTTGTCGATTAATTTGTTGAGGTTTTCAATTTCTTCAATTGGCCTTCTTCTAGTGGTTTTTGGTTCATTGCCAAATCTTCATCGTCACTCAATTTCTTCTCTCTATTTGTTTAGTTGTTTACTGATGATTCATTTTGTGGTTTGTAAGTACATATAACGTGTTCAATGTATTGTCTCATTGACATTCTTTATTTATTTTTTACTTAGATTTCGATCCTTACCTTTTCTGTTCATGATCAAATTGGTGGCTTTAAGAAGGGTTTGAATTACACAAAAAAAAAGGATGGAGGATATCAACTACATAAGAACAATATCTCATGAGGAGGTAATTTTGATAATAATTGTTTGTCTTTCTTAATTTTTTTTCTTTTGTATCCTGAGGATAATTGCTAATAGAATCAAATTCTAGAAGTCATAAAATTGTAAGTTCAATTGTTTTGGGAAATCTTTAATAAAGTTATTTGATATCTAAAGGTTCTTTAAACCGTTTATGTTTGAGATTACTTCTACTTGAAGGTTTTTGATCTTCTTTTTGTTCATGTTATATAGGTATATCGATGAGAAATTAATGTAATTTATTAATGTAATTTAACTTATTGTAAATTTGTAATTCTTTCCTAGAGTAGTAAATAATGTTATTTAAATAACATTTTGAAATTATTTCTTAGAAAATTAGATTCAATAAATGCTTTTATGAGAGAAAGAGATACAGAGAACTTGGTCATGCTCAGATGCAATACATGCCAATGTTGGAAATCTTTATGGGACTAGTGTAGTAGCTGTCAAGGTGGTTGCTAAGTTTGGAAAGGTATCTATTAATATCACAACTTTTTACATTTAGCATTAAATCTAATGAAATGCTCTTGTAGATTTTAGTATGAAACAACAAGTGGTTCCATGTGTTGTGACTTGTCATACATACTTATAAAGCTAGCATTTTTTCTTAAATCTCATGCATTTGAAACCCTTTTTTTTAACTTTCTCAAACCACATTCATTTGAAACCTTTTTTTTAACTAATGCAACTCAAAAGTTTTCTTAATTATGATTTAACACTCAAAAGTTTTATAACTTATATTATGTTTAATTAGCATTTAGTGAAAAGTTTACTATAAAAAGGTCAATCTTTTGTGTCTTTTGTGTTATATAAAATCTTACATGTAAGAAGGATTTGAAGATATTGTGATTCAAAAGTTTTCATATAGTTGAAGCATTCACGATCCAAATATGATGATTTGAAGAAATGAGTTATGTCGCATCGATGGTAATTGTAATATGATTTTTTCTTTCAACCAAAACAAATGAAGCTTTTCTATTCTTTCTTTATATTCAGTTTCTCATTTAATCTTTATATGTGATTTATGTGTATTACTCAATCTTGAATGTGACTCTCCAAACATCAATGTTTTGCTTCGAATATCTTTCTGATTCTTCTTTTTCAAGAAAAATATTGTGATTGCAGGTTAGTGAAAAATTGTTATCAAGTTTCTATGGTTGAATGGTGTTAAATGAAGAAAGAAGATTCATAGAATGGATATAGGTTTTTTTGTTTGAGCAAAGTTGACAAATGTTAGTTTTTTCTTTTGATTTAAATGTATCTTTATGTAACATCTTTATTTATACATACAACCACTCAATGTTCTTATTTATTTGATTGTAGTTTTTCTATTTTGATTATGTTTATTTTCTATTATTTTTTTGTTGGGTTATCCTACACAACATATTTAAAAGACAATATTTAAAAGATAACATAATTTTGAACGTTTGATATGTAATTATAATAGACTTATCATGATATGTTCTTCATATAAAAGTAATTTATCCATATTACTACGACAACAATTACATATCACATTTACGAAAATATATATATTATATGTGATTTGTTTAACATGTATATGCACCTATGTATGTTATAAATTTATAATTAAATATCTTTATGTCTAGTAATTGAAGAGATTAAAATGATGCATCAAAACCAATTATTTAGACGAATATAATAATAATAATAATAATAATAATAATAATAATAATAATAATAATAATAAATATACATTTCCAAGTACCACATTCATTTGAAACGCACACTAAAACTCAAGAGTTCTCTAATTTATATATATTTATTAGTTACAACTCAAGAGTTTTTAACTTATGATTATTAATTAGTAATCACTAATAACTTTTTATTTTCCTTTCTTTTATAAGGTTGTAAAATTTTGCTCATTAAAAATATTAATGTATTTAAAGTGATTTGTGATTTAAATATGAAGAGTTAATATAAATGTTATAATAGATGTTTTAGTGTTTTTATGTTATTAAAAGTTATAATGTTTATTTTTCATATTTTTTATTATTCATTGTATATATATATATATATTTTTAATACAAATGTTATAATAGATGTTTTTCTATTTTTATGTTACTAAAAGTTGCAATTCATATTTTTGTTCATACGTTTTATTACCCGTTATATTATCATTTATTTGATATATAATTTACACAATTTTAAACGGTTTATAAAATTATCAAATATTTGTATATATCACAATGACTTAAAAGTTAAACTACAATGTTTAATAAAACTAATATATATGTTAACTATATGTTTGCTTTACTACTAACATTTTGTTTCAAAGTAGAAATATTAAATAATAATTTGGTAAAAAATATTATTTTAACTATATAATTCTATTTTCGCGCAACGCGCGGGGATTCGCCTAGTTCTATATTATATCTTGCAGATCCATTATTATGTGCAATCACACATTCAAATTAATGAATATCGCGATCATGATTTTGGTGAGACTGGCGTGGTTTTATTTTATGAGTTTACTTCGACTTTTAAGATGTTAATTTTTAGTTGTTGAATTCATTATAGCCAGCTGCAACAAAAAAGAATGGAAAATATATTGGCAAGTGTATGAAGGTTTTGGATATGAGTGGGTTGAAACTCTCAGCATTGAACTAGATAAAGGTATATCCTATTGTCAAACTTATTAGTTTAAGCACGCATATTTAAGTTAAATATCGTTTTATTAAATGAAAATAGGGTTAAATGCAAGAAATATCAGCATTAATCTTTTGCTACTATAGTTGCTAACAACAATCTCAACTGTTGATGATCTTAATTACCCAGAGAATACAATTACATATTATATAGTAAATGTCCTATATGTATTTTTGGCTTCTTGGAATGTATTCTCTCCTACTATTGATATGTATTACAACATTCTACTTCTAAGCATCACAGGACAAATGCAAGAAATATTAAAATATGATTTCAATTTTTTCGGTGTTGGCTATTGCATTATACTTCCATTTTTTTCTTATTACAACCTTGTACTTTCCTAAACTATTTTTGTAACGACGTAAAAATTTAAAACAATTTTTCATTTTTCAAACATAACATATCTCATACAAATCATCTCAAAACTCAAGTGTATCAAATGTTATCACGGTAAAACATATCAGAATCTCAAATACAAAATCATCTGTCAGTGTGTACAAACATGTCGGCGCCTTCCCGCGATCCTCGTTAGTACCTGAAACACATATCACATAACACGGTAAGCATAAATGCTTAGTGAGTTCCCCAAAATGCCACATACAACACATAAGCCACTCGAGGCTATAACTCGGTATGACCCTCCAGTCAATGTGTCTCAGCGGGACCCTCCAGTCCTGTAGCTCGTTGGACCCTCCAGTCCGGTCGGATCGAGGACCCTATGGCCTCATAAGTCGTTGGACTCTCTGGTCCGGTCTATATATCACATAGCATACATATATCACAATACACATAATCTCAAACATACACATAACATATAAGACCCTCCGGTCTACACATAGATACCACTCTAGGTAAAGTATAGTGAGAAGACTCACCTTGAGTAACTCGGATAATCTCGAACTCGAATACTAATCTAGCCTCCGCCTAATCACATAAAGTAATTACTTCTAATTAATAACGACTCTCAAAGTCTTGATTAATACCTTCCTATAATCCCTCAGAAGGGGAAAAGACCATTTTACCCCTCTAATGATCCAAATGTCCAATTGTTTACCAAACCCTAAAAGTCAACGAAAGTCAACAGAGAGCAGTACGCGGGGCGTACCAACTCTGTACCGGGGGGGGGGGGGGGGGGGGGGGGGGTACCTCGGCTATCCAGAATCGGGGATCTCAACCCCTACGTTGTGCGTTCTGAGATTTACGCCCAACGTAAGTCTCAATTTCATGCTCTTAATGATTTAGGTCTAAATCGATTAAGATACAAGCCCATATCTCAGATCTAGTCACTCTACTATCTCTTAATCCATACAGTCGAAACCTTTAAGCCTTTGCATGGCTGTAAAGGCCACCAATCACTTCAAACACTTATCCTCTTTCCCATTAATCCCTTAACTCATGCATGACTTAATCTTAATGTCCAAGATTGGATTTTTATGGATCTACAACACATTTTATACTGAAATGGGGCAAATCAAGGCCTATGGAGACCATTTACTCATAAAGTCTCCATCTTTGGGACAAAAACCTTAAAAATGGTTCATAATGCACAAATCCAAAAAAGTTAAGAAAGCTTTGAGCTTTTTACCTCCAAATGATGCTCCAACCTCTACAAAGCTCAAATCCAAGGCTTGCACTCCAACTCTAGCTTCTACAATGGCCCTTTTTTTATCAAGCTCAAACACACACACACACACAAGCTCTAAAATGAAGGTTAGCTCTTTTAGGGTTTCACTCTCTGAAAATGGTGGCTGAAAAGGAGGCCATAATGTTCCTTTTATAGTGCTCATTCCCCATTGAGGGTTTCTTGACTGAGCCCAGTACGCCCAACGTACACTATGGTACACCCAGCGTACTAGGTAGTGTTCGCGTTAAAATGACGCTCATGAGTACGCGCAGCGTACTCTTTGGTACGCCCAACGTACCCATTTGCTACACTTCTCTTCCATGGGCTAGTTTTGACAACTTGAAAAAGAAGAGGGATTAAATAGTTATACCTGATTTCTGGATGTTACAATTCTCCCCCACTAGAATCAAACTTCGCCCTCGAAGTCTCACTCTGCAAATAATTCTGGATGCTGCTCCCGCATCTCCAACTCCGGCTCCCAAGTCAGCTCGGACCCTCTCCGATGTTGCCACTGGACTTGAACCAGAGGCACCTCCTTGTTCGTCACAACCTTGATCTTCCGATCCAAGATCGCGATCGGCCTCTCAATGTAATTCAGGCTCGCATCCACCTGGATATCCTCTAGCGGCACTACTGCCGTCTCATCAGCTATACACTTCCTCAACTGGGATACATGGAAAGTATCATGGATCTGGCTCAACTCCGCAGGTAGCTCTAAACAGTACGCTACCTTGCCCACTCTAGCGGTCACCCTGAAAGGACTAATGTATCGGGGCCCCAACTTGCCCCTCTTCCTGAATTAGATAACTCCTTTCCAAGGAGATACCATCAGGAGTACAAAGTCTCCAACCTGGAACTCAAGCTCGGATCGCCGCCTATCCGCATATCTCTTCTGGCGGCTCTGGGCTGTCAGTAACCTCTGTCTGACCTGCTGAATCTGCTCAGTCATCTTAAGCACTATCTTAGTGCTACCCATCACTCGCTGCCCTACCTATCCCCAACAAATGGGAGTTCGGCACCTCCTCCCATATAAAAGCTCAAAGGGAGGCGTACCAATACTCGAATGGTGGCTGTTGTTGTAAGAAAACTCATCCAAAGGTATGTATGTGTCCCAACTTCCACTGAAGTCCATAACACATGCTCTAAGCATATCCTCGAGCGTCTGAATCGTCCGCTCACTCTGTCCATCCGTCTGTGGGTGGTAAGCAGTACTTAAGTGCAATCTCGTACCTAACTCCTCATGGAACTTCGTCTAGAACCTGGAAGTGTAACGTACATCTCGGTCTGACACAATCGAGATTGGCACTCCATGTCACGACACCACCTCTCTCACATATATCTCTGCCAGCCTCTCTACAGAAGAGCTCTTACTAACAGCAAGGAAGTGAGCGCTCTTCGTCAACCGATCCACAATCACCCAAATTGCATCAACACCCTTCGTGGTCCTCGACAATTTGGTGATGATGGTAGAGGTGCCTCTGGTTCATGGAAATCTTTCCATTTGCCACTTACCATATGTGCATGTTTGTTGAAAATAATGGACAGTGTATGTATTTCCTCTTTTGCCATTTATATGTAACTTTGTGACAATTTTGTAGACACCTTCACTATAGTCAAACTCGGTTAATGTATGGCTTTGTGCACAAGTTTCTCATTTTCGAAAGAGACGCCACATACATGATGGTAGAGGTGCATTGCAATTCATTGCAATATCACTGTACTTTGTAAAAATTTGTACAGTTCTATTGAATGTAAGTTCAATACACGCCCTGATCGGTAACTGTCTTGCTCCGCGAAGTGCATTGTTCAGACTCTCAGAGATATTTGTTGTCAAGAAATCCCATCAACGATTGTCATCATATAAAAAACACCATTGACTTCTTTTAATTTCCTTTAAATATTGTCATGCTTCAAGATTGATATTTTTTATTTCATTCATATACATAACAAACTTTCTTCTTTGTGTGGTGCTACTAATAGACCAACAAAGCTTTTCAAGACGCACATTCTTGTACCTTTGCATGAAATTACTTCTAATGTGTCGAAGACAAAAGCGATGGTATGCTAATGGCTCTTTCCATTCTGGTAGATTTTCCATTGCATGAATTATTCCTTTGTGCCTGTCTGAAACAACACATAATTGTTTGTTTTGAACAACAAAATGTCTGAGTTGGTAAAAATAACCAACCCCAACTGTGTCAACTCTATTCATCAACGATAGCATACGTAACAGGCTATTGTTTGCATCTTTTGTGATAGCAACAAGCATTTTTCCTCTATATGAACCCTTCAAATAGCAGCCATCTACTAAAATAACAGGCCGACATAGACGAAACACATCAATAGCGGGTCCAAAAGCCCAAAAAAAACATATTTGAATGTCGCTACATGTGATGATGAACTATTTGGACAATGAAACCACTTCACAATTGTATCAGGATTTGAAGCCTGCAATGCTGCAATATACTTGGGCAACTTATCAAAGTTACTCTCCCAAGTTCCATAAATACTCTTTATGGCTTTTCGCCTACCATGCCATGCCTTATCATAAGAAACATCAACATTCATACTATTTTTAATATATGATTGTATATGTTTCACTGGATAAGCAACATCCTTTTCAATTGAATGGAGGATATACAAGGCAATAGTTGCAGAGTTTAGATTTTTTATTATTGCTAGTACATGATCCAAAACAATTGTATGCATCCATCCAACGTGTAATCTTCCACATGTTTTGATTTTTCTTCTTAACTGCACGAACATACCATGCACAACAGGGCGTACAGTGCACACAACCAGAACTTTCTTCTTTATTTCTTAGAGTCATACACTTTGCTTCCCACAAGTTAGGCTTACTATCATACACTTTGAACTCTTTATTTTGGTTGATAGACCAAAGTGTCACTGCCTTTTTTTACTTGCAACTTACTTTCAAATTGCATTCCTAACCTTATTTTATTTTATGACTCCTTCCAAACATCTATGTGAATGCGGTCTTCCAAACCGGCTATGTCACCGTCTCCTATATCTCCAACATCACTCATAAAGTTCATAACTGGAGTTTCACACACACCATCATCATTAGAATCTTTCCCAACACATAATGACTCGCTACTAGTATCTTCACTATATAATGAGTTGGCTTCATCGCAATCTCCCTCAAATGTACCACAACAAGCAAAGGAAATGGTACATTTGATGGATTGGGCTCCAAAACCTCAAAATTTTGAAGGAGATCTACAAAACTAGTACTTATAGGCGACATTATATTTTCAACTTCAATTAAAACTTAACCCCAATAATTTGCAACATTCTCAGCCAAATAATACATTACGTCTAGACTTGAATCACTTATGACCCGTGAAATGGTGGATTGCCCTCCAAATTGATAGCATAATGAGATATTCAACTCATGTGATGCTTTTTCAACTCCAACATGTGCATAACATAAATCTTTAAATTCTTCATACCCCATTTTGTGTCTAACAATATTTAAAGTAGAAAAAGTTGAATGGTCTCCCTTTATGATACCATTCTCATATTTAATATTACCACCCTAATATAAATTAATCATAAACAGACGATCTAGAGTCATAATGATATATGCCAAAATCTAACTGCAAAATAAATCAGAATTTAAAAAAGCGATTAATGACTATGCTACATATGATAATTCTATTATTAAATATATGACATAAAGCCAATAATATGTACCTTGTTATGGATGAATCGAATGTTGAAGAAAAAGAAGAAGGAAAGATTTAAGTTCAAAAATTGTGAGGGAAATTCATTAGGTTGGAAGAGATGAAAAACTATTGATTACAAGAAAGAGAATTTATAATACAAAAAAAGTGAGATGATTTGACAATTCACTAAATTACTTCTAATGATTTTTCATCAACAGTTACATTTGAGTGTGCAGAAGACTTTTGCTTTTGCAGTTGAGTAAAGACAAATAACATAATTATAGAGTTTTCACAAATAGTGACAACTCATGCTATACATTTTAGGCATTGTGGACTAAGATTTTCTCATATTTACAAATAAACGATAATAAAAATATCATTACGAATATTATGATTTAATGTTTAATTTAAATTCTAATTTAGTGTATATTTTGAATGTAATATCGTTTATAGTTGATCTTTTAATTTTCCGACGTAACATATTTAATATTAATATCTATCTGAAGATATTTGTATTATTTATTTAATGGTATAACTACTTAAGAATAATACATAAATTATAATTATATATTTTATAATAATTATTTATATGTAATATATAACGAATGTAAAAATTTGAATTAATCAATTAAAGATATAAATAATAGAAAAGTAATGAAAGTTAAGGGGTTATATATATATATATATATATATATATATATATATATATATATATATATCGGAATGAACCACAAATAGTGGGTCCAACTAAAAAGAAATCTATTTCTACAATACATTCAAAACCCAACAGAAACGACCACGTCCACGACCACGATTGTTGGTGGTGCGACCTTGACTTCGGTTATTTTGATTTTGAGATGTAAAGAAAGCTTGTGATTGTTGAGTTGTTGGTTGAAGACCGAAACCAAGTTGAGTAAGAAAGAGAAGAAAATGATTCACCGGGAACAACTTTGGTGTTGTCGTAAATTAGGGTTGTCGATGATCAAGAGAAGTTGGCTCTGATCCCAAGATAAACTTGGTAATGATTGTATTATTGTTCACGATTATATCGTATGTATATATAAGATACAAAATTACATTTTGCATCCTCTTATTATTATCTTATACAGTCTTAATAATATAAGATTAAACAATTGTTTCTATGATTAGCAGATTAGCATAACGAAGAAGAGGAGAATTGGGTTTAAGGTTCGATGGGGAAGAAATGGCACCAAGGAGTTTTATAATGTTTAATTAGGTTTAATCTTAATTAAATTAGTTTAATGCTAACTTTTGATTTGGGGATGATATTTTAGTACAATCATATGAAATTTTGTTTCTTGATATGTTTTTAATATTAAATTAATTTAAACCTAATTAAATTATGAGTTTGGATATACATGTGAGTTTTATAATTTGAGATATATAATTTTAGAATTTGTAAGAATATAAACATAATAATCCTTTATAAGACAAATCTTTTTATGTGCTAACATTTATTATCTAAGGCTCATGGTCGAAAACAAGGATTTAAAGCACAAATTTGCACTTGCATCCTGTACACACACAGGCATCATTTCATAAACTTAGTAGGGTTAAAACAGTCAATTTAGAAGATAAGGGCATGACGGTATTATTTATTGAAAAACAATATTTGGAATAAACTTGTAGAGATGTAATTAAATGGATCCAAATATATGCAAGATTTATCAAAATTGGATTTTATTCAAGTGATTGCAGGTATAGTAATAGATATGCTGATATAGATATTTGTATAAGCATCATTAACATAATTGATAAACTGTAAAACTACAAATATTTAGCTACCAAAAAAAAAAAAAAACTAACATACATAATAAAATGCATAATGTACAAGTATTTACGCATTGTTATTCAAACAAATTCAACACAAACCCTAAACTCAGGTTCTTTTTCAATCACATCATATTCCCCGATCCTGCGATACTTTCCGGTCACCCTTTTTGCCGCAGCACACGACCCACCACCACCGCCAGTCGCCGCCACTGGCCCACCGGAAAAACAAGGTCGTGATGAAGATGATGTGTAGCCAAATTCAGCGTCATCATGGTGTTTCAGAAGCTCAGACAAAATCAATACAAGAGAAGCCATAATCGCTTTTTTTATATTTTATTTCACCCACATGTGTATATATATACATGGAGAGTAGAAATGTTAGCCCATAGTAATAATTAAATATGGTGGCTGATACTCTGTTGGCTACAGCTGTTTTACTCTTTTTCTTCGGATACTAAAAATTCAGTTGGCCTATTCTAATAATTAAAAATGGTGACTGATAGCCTGATACCCACGTTTTTGGAATAGGCCCACGTTTTTGCGAGTAAGCCCACATATCAAATATTAACCTGATAAAAACAGACACTACACTTGATCTTAGCCAAAAGGCCATGCTTACTAATCCCTCACTGGGCTTCATCTTTTATACATAGCTTTCTCTTGGTCTCTTGCTTCAATTAGCCGATGTGCTTCCTTCACAACAAAAGTTAAGCCAAAAGAACATCGTTTATCCTTTTTGTTTTTTACTTGTATATGAGTGTTCATATATATATATATATATATTAGTTTTTTTTCTTTTATTTTAAACAAACGAAAACAACGTTCTTGATGCAGCCATTGATGGTGTAGCTGCATACCATAACTACAAGTTAAAAAACCGAAGTCGGTGAAGAAACTTCTGATCGTTCTAAGCTTTCTACTACAAGAATTTAAGAACTACATCATCCCCAACATCAGTTGCTGTTTAGTAGATTCAAAATTTTCAAATATGTGTAACCAATCCCATTCATAAAATACACATTGCAAAATGTAAGCTTAGCAACAAATGTATCTGAAAACACGACTTTCATTATTTATATGTGACAAACACATTTAATTAAGGGTGTTAAAAACCATATATATTGTTATTGGCTTTGATACCTCAAAGTTCTACTCATGATCAAGTCCAAGTATCCTCCTCATCTGTTGAACAAAGCCATGGACCTTTAGTTGGTCAGGAAGAGAGTTAGATACGCTCTCCTTGTTCTGCAAGCACCTTTTAGCCCAAGCGAACAATTTTGGGAACTCTTGTTCTATGTTAAATTCCCCGTAGGTTTTATAGGCATGAAACCTTGAATAAAATGGGATCAAAGACAGATCAAGATACCCGAAACTGTCACCTCCAAAGTAAGGCTTCTCTCCAAGCTCTCCATCAATCAGTTTCAGGCAATCTATGAACTCTTTCCTGGATGCCTCTTGTTCTTCCCCTATTGTCATGCACATATTCCTCCCAATCAGGAATATCTGCATTTCCGTAGACAAAGTTTGAGAAAAAGATTCCATAATCTAAAGACCATTTTACTCGCTTTTAACTGAAATATGTAGATCTGGGTTGAAAATTACTTGATTAATTAGTTAAAACGCACTTTCAATTGATTTGAGAGGACCAAAATCAATATATTTGGAATTATCTAGAGGGCGAATCAACATGACTACAACCCTGAATAATAAAATCTGTTAAGTGCTAGATAAAATATTAAAAGTAAATTAAGGGAAAAATCAGGAAGAGTCAAAAGTTACCTTCTTATCAATAAAGTCAGACCAAAACCTCGCACGAGCTTTGCCATAAGTATCAGAAGGAAACAATGGAGCTTTGTCTTTCCAGACTTCATCGATATATTCAACAATGGTGCTTGACTCGCAGATCGGTTTGCCGTTGTGGATGAGAACCGGAACCTTCTTGTGAACCGGGTTCATCTCCAAGAGAAGCTGGCTTTTGTTCCTCAAATCCTCTTCTCTGTATTCGTATGAAACACCCTTTTCAGCAAGAGCGATCCTGACCTTCATTCCATACATGCCAGCCCAGAAATCCAGTAGAATCACCTCTTCTTGTTTTGCCATTGTTGGGTTCTTGCTGAATGATGTTCACTTTGTGTTTGTGTGGAAGTATGTATATATATAACGTATTTCTAGAAGCACGGAAGCATGGGAAAAGTAGGCACGTAAATCCAAGAATTAAATTGTTTTATTTATATAAACTAGTTGATTGATAAATTAAAATAATATAAATAATAATTATAATCAAAATATTTTAAAAGGATGTTTATAAAGATATAAAAAGAAGAAAAAAAAATTAACAAAACGAGAAGAATAAAAAATTATTTATAATTGATTATTTCTAAATATCAAGATCACTTAATTAATGATAAATATCTTGAATTTTAAAATATCTATTAATAATATTAATTTTAAGATACTTACAAAATTTTAATTTAAATATAAAATCATAGAAAAATACATATGTTATTTCTAAAGAGTATAAAAAAATTATAAATTATAAAAAAAATGTGAAACAACAAATTTTCTACTTTTGTATTAGAAAATATAGATGTTAACAAAAAATAATTATATTTTAATTTAAAATCTAAAAGTTTACCGATAATTTATATAAAAACCAAAGATTTTACTACAAAATTTAAACCAAATAAAATTTAATTTAAAAAAAAAACATTATATACAACCTTATATACCTTTCATAATTACCTTTACATATTTATAAAACATCAAATTATATATATATATATATATATATATATATATATATATATATATATATATAATCAAGATCAAATAAGAAGTAAATTTTTGGTAAGAAGGTAAGAAGTTTTTTTTCTATATATTTTTTTCGCGAACAAACAAAATGAATCATTAAATGATTCATTTGTAAGATTATTCACAAGAAAAAATTATCAAAAAAACATCTTGATGATTCATTTATACAATGATTTTGTTGTTATTAATTAAAATTGTCACAAAAGTGAATTTTTTTCTTAATTTACTTAAAAATGAATCATAAAGATGTTTTTTTAAGAATTTTTTTCTTGTGAATCATCTTACAAATGAATCATCTAGTGATTCATTTCTTTTGTTCGTCAAAAAAATATATAGAAAAAAAACTTCTTACCTTCCTACCAAAAAAATTTTCTTACCGGATCTATATCCTATATATATATATATATATATAGAGAGAGAGAGAGAGAGAAAGAGAGAGAGAGGGTGGTAGGTTCAAATATTTCTCACATCTATTGTGTGTTATAATGCACCAATAATTATATGTATATTAAATGCTATCCATACTTATAACTCATTTTTATGGAAACTAATTAAATTCGTCATTAATATCAACAATAATATTCTTTCGGAATGAATTCATATTTAGAAGAATGAGAGTGTATTCAAGCAGAATGAGACACTCTCGTTCTTCATATTTCATGCAACTTTATTGTATTTTAAGTGAGTTAGTCCTGAAACAAAATATGAACTTATATATAAAAACTTAGATGTGAATTCATTCTGAAAAAATGTTATTGCTGACATTAATGATAGATTTAATTAATTTCCATAAAAAGAGAATTATAATTATGGATATCATTTAATATACATATAATTATGGAAATCATTTAATATTTATATTTATTTAATTTACTAAATTCCTATTGGTGCATTCTAGCATACAATAAATGTAAGAAAACAAAATAACCTAGCCATATATATATATATATATATATATATATATATATATATATATATATATATATATATATATATATATATATATATATAAAGAAAGAGAGAGATAGAGAGAGAGAGAGAGAATCAAGATCAAATAAAAAAGAAAATTTTAATAGGGATGTAAGAATTTTTTTATATACATATTTTTTTAGCAAACATAAAAATGAATCGTTAGATGATTTAAAAGTAAGATGATTACAAGAAAATATTCTCAAAAAAACACTTTTATTATTTATATTTTAAGTAAATTAATAACAAAATCGTTTTTATGACAGTTTTAGTGAATAACAACAAAATCATCGTAAAAATGAATCATCAAAATGTTTTTTAGGATTTGTTTTTGTGAAACATGATATTTTATATTCATCTATTGGTTCATTTATTTTTTTGGGGGACAAAATATGCTGAAATTTTTTTACCTTCCTACGAAAAAAAATTCTTGTCGAATATATATATATATATATATATATATATATATATATATATATATATATATATATATATATATATATATATATATATACACACACACACTAACTGTTTACCCGCACCAAGCGACGGGTGCAAACATTTTTTTTCAAAAATTAATTTCAAGAGGCGATTAGTTCTTTTGTACAAATAGTTTACTACATTGGAATTAAGACTGTGGGTGATTTTGTATAAGATTTACTACATCGGATCAACCATCAATGCTTCAATTCATGAAAAATATCAACTTTAAAGGAATAGTGTTAAAAGATATTCTATTGTTTTTATTCTTCACAAGATGCAAGTTGTGGATGTGTTTGGTCTACTTATTTACGAAAAAGGAGCTATGAAAACCCAAGTAATAAAATTTATTAAAAAAAAATGTAGAACTTCGATGCAAGTTGGTAATGAGAGTGCAAGAAGTGGAAGATGGTTTTCAGCTATACAAAATTGATAGTTTTCTTTTTTTTCTTTTGTCATTTAATTATACGGTTCGCTGACTACGTACGATGCACCTTATTATATTGAAAATTTTTTTAATAAGGTTTCGCTTATATAACTTAATGACGTTTTATAGAAAATATATGTTTTTATTTTACATATGTTTACAACTTTTCAGACACGTATATTTACTTAATAGGAGTTTACCACATTCATTATTAGTATAATTTTGAACCCATATAACAATTTTTGTCACAATGTAACAAATACTAATAAATTTTTATTAACAATTAAGTTAATACAACTAACTTAAAATGAAAAATAAGTCATTTGTACATTTGAATTCTAATTTCAAATAACATTTATGAAACATTTATAATTTGAAAATAAATCATATAAAGATTTATACATGATTGATTATTTTACAGATCATATTAATTTAAAATAAAATAATTGTACAATACAGATTAAAAATATAAGCATATAACTCTCCCTCTCATTCATGCATTTCTTCATCTACATCTTCTTGGTCTCTTCATAAATTCACCTTCAACATCTTCCATCAAAAAATAAAATTTGAAAACATATAAACCAAATCAAAAGCCAACACATTCTATTTAAAGATAAATAACATATTACAAAGATCTCCTTGTTTTTAAAAAACATGAACATAGATTAAAAGACCGGATTGAATATATATATATATATATATATATATATATATATATATATATATATATATATATATATATATATATATATATATATATATATATATAACCAAAAATTAGAGCGGCCTATTATTAATGATTCATCGACTCCCGAGAAACCCTCAACCGAATCAATGATTCAGAAGGTGTAAGCCCCAATTATATATATAGCAAAAATGAAACCAATGATACACATTGTCTGAAAATCAAAAAAACACACGAAAGAATGGAAAATCCTCACCTTTTTCCCAGATCCCTTCTTCGTATTTTTCTTTGATTCCTTCTCCTTCTAATTCTCATATACATGCCTTCTCTAGTTCTGATATAGCACATCTATAAGTTGTCCTTGTAGCCTTTAAATTCTTAGCCCCAACTCTTCTACTGTCACGCGACTAATCAAAGGGTAGTATGGTTGTTTAAAGTGTTTTGAAAATGTTTTTAAAGATTCCACTCTACAAGCCTATTATCGATCAAATAAATATATTAAAAAATCAAAATTTTCATAGGAATATCAATCATTTTGCTTAAATCAAAAGAATATGTTGTTAAAACAACCCCTCCATTAATCCTATAGATTGACAAAACAACCCCTCAAGAGTAGATTTGTGATTTTTCTTAAAAAAATATAATACAACTATTCAAGTAACAAATGAGCAGCAGTTGAGACATTCAAAAACTTCAACAAACATAAAGACAAAATGTAGAATGTGTGATGTAAACAATATATATGTTTTAAGGGTAGATTCGACATATTGCAGCAAAGAATAAAAAATAACTTATTAAACCCATCAACTTGTAAAGCACTCGGTGACAATTTTCCATCCCATTATCAATGTATATTTCTATAATATCAATGGAGATTAGACCAAGTAATTCCATGTGTATGAGAATTGAACATTCTTCTTATAAAAGTTAAACATCCTTTGTTTCTTTTTTTTTTGTCATATATACATCAGATTATGTGACAACTTTAAAAAGTAGAAATATTTAAATAGCACTATAAAAGTCAAACGTCCCTCATAGTTATTATTGTTTCATAAAGCTAGTATTAGAGTCTTAAAACCATTATTAGAAAGCTACATACATCAAAAAGGGAAAACAAAACAACTAAAAAATCAACTCATAATCATCCCCAAACTAAAAAAAATAAAAAAAAAAATAATAATTTAGATACACATTACTTACTGAACACCACTTGTTAACTAACTATTAACATTTAACATTACCTTTTTGTAATAGCATCCTTTACTTCATAGTAATTTGAGACTATTTCAATGTCCATTTTACCCTCCACTTTAATAGCATACTGAAGATCCCAATCAAGGTTTTCGATAAGTTGTTGTGAAAAAATATATAATTTAAATTTTTAGTTATTAGCCCAAGTGATTAATAACTGTAAGTATTAAAAAGTCATAAATGAGTTGTAAATTACAATGAAAGTAGATGAATCAAGTTTGAAAGAAGTTGGAAGGTCGGATATGAAGACACCAATTTCCAAACACTCCACATGGCCACTAATGTATGTCTCACTCTCTAAAAGGCACCTATTATGAAAGTTTTCTGCTTTAGATTGGTGCTTGTTTGGACATACCTCGAGCTGAGAGAAATCTGTGAAAGCATCTGTAGAATTCCTTGCAACATTGTTATGAGTTGTAGAAGTCATCTAAACAGTAGTATGATCATTGGGTGGAGGTGGGATAGGAGACCTAATTTTCCCGGAAGCAACTGGTGGAGGAGCAAAGCCTAGAGGCTTAGACTTAACCTTATCGGGTGGAGGAGCAAGGTTGAGTGGCTTAATCTTTTCAGATAATCCGGCAGATGAAAGCATCCCAGTTCCACTTGCAGGTTTGTTTTTTACAGTGATTCGAATTGTTTCACCCTCCTAATATACGTAATGTTTCAGGTTAATACTTGTCTAATGAGCTCAAATCCATTTCAATACTTCTAGACATTAGATAATTTCAGCTACTAATCTGAAAATTTCGACTATATAATCTTATATGCATAGCCGGAAAACTGTAAGTGATGATACATACCTTCAATCTGTGATGTACAACAGGATGGATATTGATATGACTCTCGTCACTAGCATCATCGACATCCTTCTCAATCTCTGTCTTTACACACTTCTCATGATCCGACAACGCCACATTGAAATCAAATGCCTCGTTCCTCTTTGTAAAGCCTAACCCAATAAACGCGTGTTTCCCCGTGCCATCCTTGATTTTCAAAGCTAGAGAGTGTCACACCCCAAAACCTAGAACGGCGGAATACGTTATGGGGAGGAGGACGTCATGTACAGTATCATAACAATGCATAATAGTATAAACAAGCAACAACATCCATTGCATTAATATAATAATTGTAATACAAGCGTGTTCTGTACAGTTTGCTAGACACCAAAAGTATAATAAAAAATAAAGAGGAGTCTTGTGTGTGCTCCGTCTTCTCAAAAGCTGCATCTGTACATGTCTACTGACGACCTGAGAATACAAGTTATTTTGAAAACGAGTATCAACATAAAGCTGGTGAGTTCATAAGAATTTAGTGTCTTTGCTTGTATAAAATTTGTTTACAACTGTGTAATATGAAAGTTGTCATCAAGTTTGAAAATAGTGTGAATCTCTAGAAAATCCTATATTTTCTAATAAAAGTAGTCTTCTGCCAAGACTTGGTTACTTGTAGGTTTGATCATTTGAGTGTGTAAAAGTTTTCCCAATTAGACTCTCAATTATAAAAATATAGTTCGGACTTCATTTGAACAAAGTAAATGGGAAAATAATGTATTATTCCAGCAGTGTTACTGCCGACTGGATGGTAAATAATCGCATACTCTAGGTAGTGATATGTATTTAATACACCTCGGAAAGTCGACTTTACCTTTAATTTATAATTTGTTAATTGAGGATTCCGAATGTGAATCTTTATGTAACCATGCGGATAGGCGATCGAATGTATCATCACCCTCCAGGTCATATGTAGTGTGGTAGCATGTTATCATCCCTGGGCCTAGTCGGCTCGGACTGTAGCTAGCAGTCGGGATGTGAGAGTGTCCGCCCTGTATAGATCTATACACGTAAAGCCCGCTCTCCCTCCAAGAGACTAAGGTTACACAGTGAAGGCACAGTAAAGTGCCGTATAGAGGAATAGTGTATCACATTCTGTTTTAGTATGTTCTCTTGTATTAGTGTATAGTGTGCTTCTCGGTATGATGTATTTAGTGTTCTTTTGTATAGTATATAGTATTCTTATTGTATAGTACTTAATCATGTAGAGACTCATAATAGTACTAACCGTGGTAAGTATCATAGTAATAGTAGTGAGGAGTGGTAAACCTTAACTATACCTATTATAGTTAACTAGCATGTTGCAGTCATTCTTAGATACCCAAAAGTATTGAACTGAGTGAAGATATTCATATCCAACACAAATACATACAATATATAACTAAGAATTCAACGACAGTTGGACAAATAACAATATACCCTAAGACCCCAATCAAACAAGAACAGGAAATAAGGCAAGCTATCAGTCCTAAGTCCTTCAAGTCTTACTTATATAAATATATTGGTGTGGATATATTTTAGAAACATAAGAAGTTTTAAAAGAGTTTGAAAATAGTTTTTATAACAAATTAACATGAAAATGAGTTTGATAACATTGAAAGCAGTTTTGATGGCAAAACGGGTAAAAGTATAGAAATCCTTTATGATTGTAAGCTACAAATCATATGTGATTGATACTATAAATTGTTGGGTTCAACTTGTATTATCCCCCATAAAAGCATTTAAAAACATTTGAAAGGTTAATTAAGGGGTATGAACTCACCAGACGAGGATGTGTCGGGTAGGACTCTAGGTGTCAATTTAGGGCTTGAACACACGTGAGGGTCCTATGTAACATGAAGTGATACATAATTGTATCTAATTATTCAACGAACCACTAATTAAGTAAGATAATACACTCCGATGCGTGAAAACACCTTATCTCAAGTGTTGGAAGTGATACGGGTTGCATCTAAGGAGTGTATGACCTCGATAAGGAGTTTACTCTTCAAGAGTAAACCCTTAGGGGTGTTTACGGCCCAAATACCATATCCCCCATGAGTTTACGGCCGTAAACTCATGGGTGGGGTGGTCAATGGCCTTAAATTGCATAAGGGAAGGTTCTGGGGTTGAATCAAGGCTTAGGAAGTGGTCGGGACTTGGAATGACCTTGGAAATGGGGTTTGCGGTTCATGAAGGACACTTTATGAGTTTACTGTCGTAAACACATGGGTTTACGGCCGTAAACTCATATGTGGTTCATTTTTGCATGATTTGGTGCACCACATGAAGGGATACAAGGTTCTAGACACTTTTGCAAGCTTTTGGAGGTGTTTAAAGGCAATTTAACACCATGAAAAAGGTGTTTATGGTCCATGAATGTTCATGGGTCGTAAACTCATGTTTACCCCTCTTATTTCATGTTTTCGAGGTTCTAAGCTCATTCGTGTAAGTCCCTAAGTCATGGCTAAGCACTAGAAGGTTTTTGGGGCTTCAAAAACCCACTTATGGGTGTTTACGGTTTTGAGGGTGTTCCTCAACCGTAAACACATGATTTTGAGGTATTTGGATGATTTAATCACGAATTTGCATTGATACTAAGCTAAACAACAAGCTTGGAAGGATTACTTACGATTTTGGAGCTTGAATGAGGTGTTTTTCGATCAAAACCCGAGTTGTAGAGAGAGAGTAGAGAGAGAGCTTAAGGAGTGGGAAAAGCTCCAATGGTGACCACTCAACCCTTATATAGGGTTCGAGTTTGTGGCCAGGTGGGGATCCACCCAATACCGACGTTAAACGTAGTTTATGGTCGTACCCGATTAAATGGTCGTAAACTAAAACTTTTCCAAATGAATTCAAGGGTGTTTCACGTGTTTTTATTTATTTCATTTCGACACCGATAAAATAAAATAAAATAAAATAAAAACATTAATTGATTTGTCTAACCCAAATGTTAACGGAAATTCCAATAAAATATAATTTATTAACGGAAATGGGTTACAACGACGAAATAAATTTCAGGTTGTCACAGAGAGATCTTCGAGAATAAGATTTAAAAGCTCCAAAACCGGATCAAATTTACGTGTTCCCCCAAATCGTTGATTGTGGTTGATCATGGCGGAGAGATAGGGTTAGGGCTACTTGTGTGTGACGGAAAAGGTGGACTTTTAGGGCGTCGATTGCATCTTTGGTGGAGATAGGTAGTGGTGCGCTGCTTGTGTGTAATGCTGTCGGAGTCAGGGAAGAACACACACCTAACGTCGTGAGGGTGAAGAGATAAACATAGACGAATGAGAATCAGTTTGATGGCGGTTGTTGTGTGTTTAGGAGATTAGGGTAAGCTAATAACGTGTAATACGTATACGATGTGCTTCTATGCTTAATATTATTGTACATGAGGTAATACATATTGTACCCCTTAATTTTCAAGAAAGAGGCAGTATGTTTAATAATATAGTAAATATTATAAAATAATTTTTACTATTTTTAAAAATACATTCAATATAATAATATTTTTTTAAGACGTCCAAACTATTAAGTTATTAGTACAAATAACCACTAATAAAATAATAATAATATTAAAATCGTCCAAAACTTTTAAGCTGGATAAACAATACATAGTCTCCTTATCTTCGGTTAGCTTTTGACCTAACCCTTAATCCCACTTTGTGACGTCTTGTATCCTTATATCTCAGCAAAAATCAGGCTATTATGGCCCAACTTTCTTGGTCTTGAACTTGTCAATTTTCCCTACTTCAAATGTTGGTCGAATGTACATTCATTTGTATAAGCAAATGAATTGAATTGTATGTGTATATTTGAGAGATACAATATTTATATACATAATATAAGAACTAGAAGTGGGGTATTTACTCTTATTCTATGGCTATGGCTACTTAGACTATTAACTATTTACTATATCAACTTTACACATTTTACATTTGTATTTACTGTCATATTATTGTTATTACCCCCCAGCAAGCTCAAGAGCGGGACGAACTTGAAGCTTGGATCGAAGAAATTTGACTTTATCTTTACCCAATGATTTAGTGAAAATATCCGTAAATTGATCCACGGATGACACATAATAGATTTTCCCTTTGCCAACAATCAATAGCTTCATTTCCTGTTTTGTTACACAATTGGCAGAATGGACGACGACGTCATGTATCTGAATTCTGGGACAATTGAGATGAGTTGAAAGAATTTGTTGGATGATAGGTGGAACTATTTACCGTGAGTGCATGTAACGCCCGATTTTCAGGTAAAATTTTTAAAAATTATAAGTTTTTATTTGTTTTTCATGGTGGCCTACTACATTGGGAGTACCTTGATGAATCTTGGACACAGGGTTTTCCCCTGGTACGTTGGACATACCTAGCATACACTAAGTATACTCGAGTTAGGGGGAAAACCCTAAAATTTAGGTTTGGACCCTATTTAAGCACTTTATAACCTCAAGGTCTCTTTTATCATCAGCCTCATTCGTCCCAAAGCAATTCCCATAAAACCCTAATCTCTTTCTAGAGAGTTTTGAGCATTTTATGTGTCTTGGTGTGTTTATGGTGCATCTTGAAGAAAGAAAAACCCATTGGAGAAGCATTTGTTGGCTTGAAGCTTGAGGATCCAAAATCTATTCACCTTCATCATCTTCCAGAAGGTATAAAATCTCAATCTTGGTGATTCCTTGTTTAGATATAGGATACTTAGGGTTTTTGGCATATTTTGGTCCCCTGGGTTGATTCGTGTGAGTATAAGTTACTCTAGAAGCTTAAAATAGTATATCTTGATGTTTTTGAGGTCCATTGTTCATAAAATGGCATATTGATGGATTTAGCTCAACCATACAAGAGTTTATGTTCATATTATATAGTCAAAATGTTAAAAATCAGTGTTGGGCATCTTTGAGCCATGCAAAGGCATCAAGTTGATGGCTTTATCGTTTAAGACGTTTCCCTATAGCAAAATTTGTGATTTTGACATTAAGGAATTAAGTGCTTAATGTGAGTTTTAGTCATCAAGGGAGTAGACTTCAGTTTCAAAGGTACCAGTTGTCAAGGAGTTTAACGATGTTTTCCCGGAGGAGTTACCTGGTGTGCCTCATGAGAGGCATGTTGAGTTAAGGATTAATCTAGTGTCAGTTCCGACTCTAATTGCCAAGACGCCTTACTGCTTGGCACCACCCAAGATGCAAGAGTTGTCCTCTCAGCTTCAGGAGCTGTTAGGAAAGCAGTTCATCATACCAAGCAGTTCGTCGTGGGGAGCGTCAATACTATTCGTCAAGAAAAAGGATGGTTCACACCGGATGTCCATTGATTACCAGAAGTTAAACAAGTTAATGGTGTAGAACCATTATCCCCTTCCGTGGATTAATGGCCTCTTTGATCAATTGCAACATGCATCTTGGTTCTCCAAGATCGATATGAGGTTCGAGTATCATCAGGTGAGATTGAGAGAGGATGACGTGGAGAAGACCGCGTTTCAGACTCGTTATGGGCATTATGAGTTCGTGGTGATGCCATTTGGCTTACCAATACACCTGTTGTGTTTTATGGATTTGATGAATCGGGTGTGCAGGCCGATACTCGACCGATCTGTCATTGTATTTATTGATGATATCTTGGTGTATTCCAAGACCAAAGAGCAGCATATAGAGCACCTTCGAGAGCTTCTGGGAGTATTAAGGCGGGAACAACTGTTTTCCAAGTTCGCGGAGTGTGAGTTTTGGTTACGAGAGGTCCAGTTACTAAGGAACCTCGTTAACCAAGATGCGATTTTGGTCGATCTGACCAAGATCGAGACTGTGATATAGTGGGAGGTTCCGAAATCTCTCTCAGAGATCAAGAGTCTCTTGAGTTCGGCGGGATACTATCAAAGACTTATTCATGATTTCTCCAAGATTGCGGTACCTCTCACTCGTCTGACAGTGAAGGGAGTGTATTTACGATGGGGACATGTGCAGAAATCGACATTTAAGACTCTTCGCGGAGGTTATGTGAGTCCCCGACCCTTCTGGAGGGAGACGAGGATTTTGTGGTTTTCTGTTATGCATCTATCAACAGTTTGGGGGTGGTTCTTATGTGGAGAGGACAAGTGATTGCTTATGTGTCGTGGCAGCTGAAGCTGCATGAGACGCGATATGATACTCATGACCTGGAGCTGGGGGTAGTGGTGTTTGCCCTCAAGATTTGGAGACATTATTTTTATAGGGTCCATTGTACCATTTACACAGATCATAAGAGTTTGAGATATCATATTGATTAGTCGGACCCTAACACGAGGCAACCCAGGTGGTTGGACGTGGTCAAGGATTATGACTGCGAAATTCTTTATCATCCGGGTAAAGCGAATGTGGTAGAGGATGCATTGAGCCGCAAGTCAGTTGGGTCTTCGGTTGGGGAGATGTGTATGAGGATATTCGTTGATTCCCTACTTTTGGGTTTGATCAGGGAGGCTCGGACAGAGGGAGTTTAGAAGGAGAACTATAAACAGTAGAGGATTAAGGGCGAGACCGATAGGTTTGTCACTGATAATCGGGCATTGTTAACCCGATGCGATCAGGTTTGGGTTCTGGTTTCTAGTGGGATCAGGCAGATAGTACTAGAGGAGGCTCATAAGTATTATTTTTCTATACACCCTAGAGCCACCAAGATGTATCGGTTTTTGAGATTGAGTCACTGGTGGTCGTATATGAAGAGGGAGATAGTTTGTTATGTCGAGAGGTGCTTGACCTGTAGAATGGTCAGGGCCGAGCATTAGAGGTCGCATGGGAAGTTACAGCCTTTGGAGGTTCCCATATGGGAGTGGGAACAAATCACTGTGGATTTTATCACCAATTTGTCGAAGAAGGCCAAGGGTTTTGATGCTATACGAGTCATCATGGATCGATAAACCAAGAGTGCCCACTTTTTGACCATCCGGGAGAGCTCTTCGGCCAAAAAGTTGGCTGATGTGTATGTTCGGGAGATCGTTGCCCGTCATGGGGTTCCTGTCTCCATTGTTTCAGACCGAGATGTTCGGTTCACTTTCCGATTATGGCAGAAGTTCCACAAGGAATTGGGCACAATGTTACATTTCAATATTGTTTATCATCCACAGACCGACGGTCAGAGCAAGCGGACCATCCAAACCAAAACAGAGTAAAAGGTGACAAAGTAATTTGAGGATAAGTAGTATATTCTTTGCATATAAAATAATGACAGAGTAAAGGGTGACATTCGATACCCATCGATATGTTATCATAAGCACCAAAACCGGATGCCCAAACATGGCCGCACAAAGTGGTATGTATCGTAAACGGACCATGATTTATATTCCAAGTTCAGGCCTGTAGGTTGTAGTTACAACCGCTTCATATGTTTCATCATACTACAATAAAAAGACTCATTGATTAGGCATTTGTTGCATGTTCCGGAGGACATTCTGGAACACAATTTCGGATCAACATTTATAAGTTTCGATGTACATTCCGGAACAAATTTTCAAATCAACATTCCAGATCGTTTCTATGCATTCCAGATGTGTTATATATATATATATATATATATATATATATATTATAGACATGATCTTGGTATTCCAGATATATATATATATATATATATATATATATATATATATATATATATATATATATATATATATATATATATATATATATATATATATATATTATAGACATGATCTTAGTATTCCAGAGTCGTTATAGATTTGTTAGAATTTGGATATTTTCTTGGATTTGTTGATCTAGTGCATACATCTAACTACATGTAATCCTACAATAACTTAAAACCCACTAAAATTCGAAGGAAAACAAATAATACATACTAGTATATAATTGATACAAACGAAATTATCTATTTTTTAACATATAATATAAATTAAAAGACATATAATTATAAAATTAATAAAAACTTACATATAAAAAATGAATCTTTTTATTGTTAGAAGAAGACATTCTTTTAGTTGGATTGATATAAATTCCGAAACAAGTGAGTTCAAAATGTTATTTATAAGAGAACAACATTACCAAGTTAGATCCCTTTATCCAGGTCCGGATGGTAATTTAAAAAATGAATGATTTTTTAAAATATAAGATAAATAACTTTAACTCAATTTCTATTGATATTTTTGTAGAATGAGTGAAAATTATTAGCAGATGATAAAAAATTGATGTAAAACTATAAGGTTAGCTCTGATAACATGCATTGAACATATTTGAATTTGTTGTTTGTTACAAGGTAAATCTATGCTGCCTATTTGACTAAAAACTTTATCAATTTAAGATGTGTTTAATCTGCTAATAAAAATTAACTAGTTGCGTATTAAGAGTGCTTACACCGATCATATATTTTCTAACACTAAAGACTTTGTTAAGCATCCATATCTTAAAATTGGGCCCTTGATATTTGGGCCATTGGCATTTTAACATGCAGTCAAAATTAGGGCTAGGGTTATCAGCCCTATATATGCTCACCTTGAATGAGTGATAAATCATCGTCTTCATCGTCTCCTTTTCGGCTACTAGAAACCAATAAACGATCTCGATAGGTTTTCAAGGAATATAGATTCATATTAGACAACTTAGAGATAATTTTCTGTTTGTTTTTGTTAATATCTTTTATGTGTTTATCTGTTATTGATTTCTTTGAAAGAAGAGAAATGGAAATAAGCCAATTTGCAGAGCAAGGGCGCCTATGAAATGTGACGAAACTTGCATTGAAGGTTGGCAAAATCAAAACAATTTCTGCGATTCTCCGTGCCTATCGAATCTCTTGATTTTGAATACGGCCTCGAACAAATCGCTACATTTTTTTCTTCCATCATGCGATCTTTTTCGACTTATAATCACCATAGATTATCCTTTGTGTATTAGTTCTATATTTTTCGTCGATATGATCAAATTTTAAACTTCTGTCGAGCTACTCAGGGCATTTACTTAATTAGACCATAAAAAGCCAATTTGCAGAGCAAGGACGCCTATGAAATGTGACGAAACTTGCATTGAAGGTTGGCAAAATCAAAATAATTTCTGCGATTCTCCGTGCCTATCAAATCTCTTGATTTTGAATACGGCCTCGAACAAATCGCTACATTTTTTCTTCCCTTTTCGTGTTTTTGTTCAAAAATTTCTTTTTATTATGTGATCTTTTTCGACTTTTTGATCACAATAGGATATCCTCAGTGTATTAGCTCTATGTTCTTCGTGGCTATGGTCAAAATTTCAATTTGTGTCGAGTTACTAAAGGCATTTACATCATTAGAACAGAATATAATTTATTAGAGCAGAAAAAGCCAATTTGCAGAGCAAGGACGCCTATGAAATGTGACGAAACTTGCATTGAAGGTTGGCAACATCAAAAAAATCTAGCGATTCTCCGTGCCTATCAAAGTCTTTCAGTTTTGAATATGGCCTCGAACAAATCGCAACATCTCTTTTAGGTTTTTGTGCTCTCGTTTTTTGCCGATAATTTGAATCTTTTGAGGTTAAGGATCCTTCGCAGAAGCTTCTTGATTAAGCCTTATTGACATTGATAGATTTATAGTTAATCTAATGTCAAGAATATCTAAAGAAAATTTTGATTGGCGTTGCAAATTATCATAAGAACTTCAATGTTTAACATTTTATACAACGAAATTTTAGGAAAAACAGTTCGGATAAGGCTAGATTTACACAAGTATATACTAAAGTCTCTAATTAACTATTCTTAGTATTCTATCTAAAAAATTGGTAACAATGTTATTGAACCAGTTTTTCAAACAACACAACTTGAAATCAACAACTTGCCAAAATGAAAGTTTGATTTGCGCTGATGTGGGAAGTTGTGACCATGTAGTTAAAATAAAAAGGCAGTAAAAGTTTTAATTGGTGCTCAAGTGAAAGATTTCGAAATGCTCACGTAAATCATTAAAATACAAAATATTGCTTCTAGTACTCTGATGTGTACTGGCACTGACGCAGCTTACCACGGCGAGATCTCTTGTGCTGCCATCATCTTCTTAAATAACCATTAGTGGTATGGCTGCCACGTTTCAGTTATCATACTGGCTCATAAAAAGAAGAGTGATCAACAAAGAAACGTTGGAAACCAATTTTGTTGGAAAATAGTCTTTCTAAGCTTTCAACGAAGCAACGACATTAAAGAAATGTAGTAGATTGGATGATATCACACAGGTGGAGGGAGGCTGCTGCTTCATGTTGAAGTTCTGTCATTTTGGGCTTTCCATATGCACCAAAGTGATACATAATATATTTTGAGAAGCAATTTTTTTTTTAGGGTAATCAAACTAGTTGTTGGCATAATCTAAGATGTCCTATGCCGTTCGGAAATTAGATATTGGAACCCCGCACCATTTCAAAATGCAATCTAATACCAAACGGGCATACTCACATCTAACTAATGCATGATCGGCACTTTCCTACATGGTCCCACAATGGCTGCATAAATTAGTTTCAAAGGCTGCAAGAGATTTTACTCATTCTTGCTCGCCAAGTAAAGCAAATCACCTTAATTGGAACTTCTTTTAGCCAAGTAAACTTACCATTAGCGCTCGGCGGACTGAAATCCCAAAGTTTCCTTAGAGCCTTGACAATGGAAGATCCATCCGAGGTGAGACTGCAGTGCTAGTAGTCTCTAATTGGGTCTTGCTTTTTTGTTAGGACTTGTTCAACTGGAATATACTTCTTTACCAAATCTTTTCTAATGCCCGCAATGTTATTCCATATGCCGGGTACAGTGTTACTTGCATTCAACGGGATCAGATGAGAGCTAAAATAGCTGCCCCGAAATAAATAAATTACTGCGCCAGCCTTTGTGTACTTACATCCCCTCCATTTTGATAAAAATTTATTTTTTGTAACTTAAAAGGTTAAAATCTAGTTTTTAAAAAACTAAAAAAGTTAAAAACCCTGTTTAGTTTGGGTTGAGGAGGTCCTGTTTTTTGGTATAGGCCAAGATATCCGGTGCAAGCATGCTGTAAGGTGTGGGCACCGAGGCTCGAGAGAAACAGTGTGGTATGCCAACAAAACTTTGGTATTTTAACCCGATGGCTGATTGGATCTGTGATATATTGACATTTTTACCTGGGATATTCCATCCTGAAGATGATTGGACTTAACGGTTGATTGGGTCCTAGGTATTCTAACCCAATGGTTGATTGGACCTGACATGTTTGGCTGTATATATTATCTATTTGTGTGGTGGTAACGGGGGCCTTGCGGGAGTACGAAATGAAAATTCCTACTCATGCCTTAGGTCTCGAAAATAAAACAAGGTTTAATCTGACTCTTGCTCTCGTAATTTTGAAAAAGTTATACCATTTTCTGGAGTCGATTCCTACAGAAACAAGGTCCCACAAAAATAATTGACATCCCCAGGTCTTTCGTGTTAAAACCATATTAGTATATGATTGCTGTCTTGTTGTGACTAAAAAATGATAAAAATGGACAGTAAATGCCTCATACATCCTTACATTTGTAAGTTTTTATCGGATTTACTAAAAGTTGTATTTTACGTCAATTATAACCTCAAATTTATAGAATTTTTTTTATAAACTTGCTCTTTTTGTAAATTTATCCAGTAAAATTGATTTTCTTGCAAAACCTAAGGGTTGTAATTAAATAAAAAACAAATTTAAAGGCTTTTATGAACCAAAAAAGGGTAAAATGAATATTTAGTCCACATGTAAATAATTTAATTGATCCGAGGGTAAAATTGAAATAAAAAGGTACAAACATTCGGTTTTAATGAACCTAAAACCTGCAAAAGTATAAAATCGACAAAAACTTGCAAACATAATGGTTTTTATGTCATTTTTCCTAGTGTTTATAGTCGGGATGAGCAGAAAAAGCGGGTATCTGCTTTCGGAACCAGAACTGTCGGTTCCAATACCAGCTACCCAAAACCGCCGGTTGCCCGAAACTGGTACCGGCGGGTACCTGCCTTTTCTAAAGCAAATATATATATATATATATATATATATATATATATATATATATATATATATATATATATATATATATATATATATATATATAAAATAATAAGTTTATTTACTTTTAGGTCAAAGATGTAAGACTTCGTAGGGTTTTTTCTTAAATTCATTATAAAAAAGCGTCGACACTTTTACAACTCTTCACTATGGTTCTTCTCTTAGTCTCTACTCTCTACTCTCGTTCTCGTTCTTCGCTAATCAAAATATCGAATGATCACATTGACTTCACATAACCCTCTTGTGAGTCTTGTTGAGTAATCGAGTTTGCAACATCCTATCTCGGTCGGTTCTTATTCTTCCATCGCATCTTCTTGCTCAATAGGCTCAATTGCATCTTCCTGTTCAAGGTTAGTTCCATTGCTTTGCATATGATATATTTTTATGTCGATGATTGCATGAGTTACTTCTATTCAATTATTGCATATGTTAGACTCTTACTTCGATATTTAATTGCATCTGTTAACTGTTAATATATAAATTTTCCTTATTTATGCACCCGTATGTAAATTTTTAAGTGTTATAAGAACTTGTTAATTGTTAAATGAGATTCCTTGGTATTCAATTTCGATTTTCCCCAATTTTAATTTCGATTTTCTCATATCAAGAACCAGTTAATTGTGAAGTCTTAAATGTTAACAATACCAAAACGTATTAACTGTTAAGCATCTGTTACTTCCATTCATTTGTTAATTGTTAAATATTAGATGTATTTTAACATTACTTGGTTTTTTTTTTTTTTTTTTTTTTTTTTTTTTTTTTTGAAATTATATCTTAGATGTATGTTAATATCATTTGTTAACTGTTAATTCTTAGATGTATGTTAACTATTATATCTATGTGAATGTAGTTTTCATTTGTTAACTGTTAACTAACCTGTTATTGATTTATTTTTCTAAAATTATAGGTTAAATAATGGAAAATAGTAATTTTGACATAGACTTGGATGGTGAAAGTGAGGTTGTTGACCAAAACAAAATGTCGGTGGTTAGGGACAAAAGGACATCAAATTCTTGGCGCAATTACATAGATGTTAGAGATCCAAAGACATGCAAGATTGTCAAGTCCCAATGCAAACATTGTTCCAGACTCTTTACAGTCACTACAAAGAATGATACATCATCTTTGGGAAAACATAATGTTGTATGTTTACAAAATCCTGATAATCTTGATAAAAAGAAAAATAAAATTAGCACTTTTAGAACAAGTCAAAGTGATGCCGCTACCGTTTCTAATTGGGAATATAACCAAAATACAATTAGGCTCACTTTAGCAAAAATGATTGTCATTGATGAGCAACCATTTTCATACGTTGAACGTGACGAGTTTAGATATTTTTGTAGTGTTGCTGATCCACAATTTTGTATCCCGTCACATTTCATAGTTACTAGAGATGTTAGTAAAGTGTTTCTTAGTGATACAGAGCTATTGAGAAATACCTTGAAAAGTTTGAATTTTAGGATTGCCCTTACTACTGACTGTTGGACTTCTGTGCAAAATTTAAGGTATATATGTTTAACTGCTCATTTTATTGATGATAATTGGAAATTATATAAAAGAATTTTGAATTTCCGTAATATCGATAGTCATAAAGGAAAGGAAATCGGGAAAGAAATAGAATCTTGTATTCTTTATTGGGGTATTAAAGAGAAGTTATCTTCTATCACTGTAGATAACGCAAGTGCTAATGATGTAGTTGTTATCTTCCACTTACATTATGTTGGAAATAGTATTGGGTCTCGTTATTTTGAAAATCTCCTTTTTTTGATTGATTGTTTGCTTGCTTCATTGCGGGTCTCCCATCTTTTTGGTCAGCTTCGAACATTGACCGTAGGGTCCTTGCTATTTCTGTTAGGTCTCCTTTAAATTGCTTGTCCGCTACTTCTCTTTTGAGTATCGCGCATTCTCCGATGTCGTGTATTTTGCTTTTGTGGTATTCGCAGTATTTGCTTTTTTCCTTCTTTGTCCACTGTAGGGTTTTTTTCTACGGTGTGTACTTTCGACCTGTGGCTCCTCGGATCATCTTTGATGAAGGGGTGGAATCTGCGGGAGGAATGTCTCGAATGTCTGCTCTGTTTTTTGTGGTTTCCATCATTGCGCTCTTTATGGTTGGATGGGAGTAGAAGTAGGTTGATTCTTGTTTGAGGTAGGCGTTCGCTACAACCTTTAAATTTGCTTGTTTGAGTTCTTCTCCTTCGATTTGTCGAAGATATTTCTCGACCCTTTATTTAAGCTCGTCTCTAGTTTTAGGTACTCTGCCTTGCATTTTTTAGGCGAAGGCACCTGTGACTAAGAATTCTTCGTGGCCTGAGACGCTTGAAGTTGCTAGGGTGAACCGGTCATAATATGCTCGGATGGACTCTCCCTCCTTTTGCTTGCATGCCATGATCGATTTGGCATAACCTTTAACTTTTCTCAACTGCATGAAATTTCGGAGGAATAGATGTCTGAATTGTTCGAACCTGGAGATGCTTCACGGTCGTAACGCCTAAAACCGCTTGCTGGTGTTTCCTGACAGTGTGACTGGGAACTAGGTGCAGGTGAACCTCTTGTTCATTCGGAGCGATGTAATCATCCATTCCTAAGTGTCTATGTGTTTGTCTGGATCTGTTGTGCCATTGTATTTCGGGATATTTGGGATCATGCGCAGAATGTGGTATTTCGTATTGCAGGAGCTCCTGGGAAAATGTCGAGCTAATGCTTGGTACTGAGTCGTACATGTGTGGATATGTAGATGTTCCACTGGCCATTGTGTGTTGCACGTGATAGGGGCTGGTGTACCCTTAACCATATTCGTAGTGGTACCCGTGGTTGTACCTCGACGTTTTTGGCACATACACCGCCTGTGTGGGGTATGCATGCACCAGCTGATTTGACTGTGAGCTCGACTCCGTTGGTCCCATGGTGTGTGAGTGTATTCCCTGCACCGGTCTGCCTTGACTGTTGTTGTTTTGCGGCTGTGTTGGGGGGTACATGCCTTGGTAGTAGTGGGAGTATGGGTTAAATGCTGGTTGTTGTGCGAATAGCGGGACGCGTGACATGTCGGTAATCGGGGAAGACAGGTGACCTGCATGCATTGGTTGTATAGCGGATGTGATGGTGCTCGAGCACCAGGTGTTGGTCTCTACCTGCCGCGTGGATGGCTGCTGGTGATTTGTTGGTTGTGGTTGTGTGGTTGGTGTCCTTTGGGTCGTCGTGGTGGTCGTCGTGGCTGGTTGTGTCGTTGCGTCGGGTGTCGGTCGCCATAAACTAGCGATGAACTCCATCGCAGAGCCGAGTGGTGGCGTTTTCAGTGTTTGTGCTAGCAGATGTCCTTCCAGTGTCGACAGACCGCTTTCGTTGAGGGACTGCATTGGTCAGACCGGGCTAGTGGTGTCACCTTCTTGCTGCTGCAGTCCTTTGTCTGTCATTTCCAGCACCTGGTGTTGTTGAATGGGTTTTGCAAGACTGAGTGCAAGCCCGGATAGCGCCAACTGTTGTGATATGTCATCGACTTAAATCCTTCTTGTCAATGGGTGGAAATGAAGAGTCTGAGAATCACAACAAAGAAAACAAGATTGTAAGTAGTCGTCCATGAGGTTGTCCAAGAACGAGGCTCCGAAGATCAAGTCAGTAAGGGTCTGATGGAGAGATGGTTAAAAGTGTAAAGAGAGCGTTAAAGGATGGAAGATCCTGGCCCATTCTCTTGGAGGAGAAGGGTGACTTTTATACCTGTGGATAGGGGGAACAGATCCCCGACAGTATCTTCTACTTTTTAGGTTTGGCAGGGGCTGACAGATTTTGAATGGAGGATCGTGTTCCATGGGTGGTTGTTCGCTATTGGTGCAGACTCTGCCATAAACGGCGTCCAGAGCACTACACCTGCCGCTCTGGGGAACTCTTAGTATTGTTTTGTCTTCAACGTTATCCTTGGTGCTTGGGCACCATGGAACAAATACGGGGTATCGAAGGCGAGGGCGAAGGCCCGACGTTAGTCACGCATTGCTCCTTGGCCAATTCGTCTGTTGGCCTAGTGATTTCGTTATCTTTGATGGATTCCCAGTAGGATACGTCAACATAGAGAAAACATAGATCAATTTATTTAGGGTTGCATACACACATAGGATTGTCTGTTATGCTCAAAACCTATCGAAAGTGATCAAATACTTCGTTCTACAAGATATAGTATGGACATGAGACATGGATTATAATCAATCTCATTGTCCAAGTTTTGTTTCCTGATTTCTGATTTATGACGACTGAAATCAGACTACAAATTGTATACATCAATTCAGTCCAAGCTTGGCCAAGCACTTTAGATGTCATCATCAAATCATCAAGGAGCCCATAGATATCGTTTTTCCCATTATGAAAAAAGGAACGGATAAACTTCGACTTATATGCTTGCACTATTTACTCATCAAATCACGCAAAACAATACGTTTTATAACATCAATTTACTGATGCAATTACGTATTATCAATGCACAACTGACTTGTAAACAACAACTCATATATCTCCGTTTCAAGAATATAAGATATTATCGTCTAAAAATTACTCGTGATAAAATCCATGAAGTAATTCTCTGAGCGTGAGTTTATCCAATACATAAAATCCCCATTTTCCAAGTACTCACGAACATTGTGGCAAAACCATTGTTATGTCTAATCCCCATAAACAATCTACAATTCAATTCATGACAGTTTTAATTCGCTACTTGCTTCCATAAGTACGATCGACTGTGGAGTTTTGAATAGTCCAATTATTTGGGAAGTAAAATATGCAAAGTGAAACACAATAATAACTTAATTAACTATGGTCTCAAAACCGTTGTATATAAATAAAACTCTTACTCCCTCTGTCCCAAAATTATAGTCCATCTTTCCTTTTTGGTTTGTCCCAAAATAATAGTTCATTTCTAAAAATAAATAACATTTTTACCAAAATACCCTCTCATTATTACTTAACCAACTAAGCATTTAATGGAACATTAAATGCAAAGTAAGGACAAAACAATATTTTTATTATATAAAGTTAGTGGTAATTAATGTTTTTCTTAATCTGTGTGTTTTTTATTTGTGGACAATAATATTGGGACAGAGGGAGTATTATTTAATCACCATATTAATTAGACTTTATTTATTGTATAATGTTTCGAGTAATCAACTAAACACTTGAATTAAACATCAGTCATGCCATGCTATAAACATGCATACCATGTTTCTCTATGGTCCTTTCTTTGCGAACAGATCGACTGGACACTATTCCAATGATGCTCATTTCATAATTCCAAATTCTTGTTACTACTAAATGTGTTAGAATTCAACCTTACTTGCAATATCCTATTGTGATGTCGAGGCTTCAAAGTCACATAGACTTTGCCAACGATATTACAAAATGTTCCATTGGACCTTTTGTTACTAGAAACAATTCCATGGTAACGAAGTTTCAAATTCAAGGTACACTCCTTGCATCCCTTCCTTGCATTAATGTTTCTTACTCACATGTAGATTTTAATAAACAATTCCCTCCTTGGAAACATTTCCATATTCCTATATGACCATCAATTCTGAACAAGAGTCACCTCCACTCAAAATTATGTCAATATGATCCGTCCAAATTAATATTATAATTCCGTCTGTCCACAAGCAACCAATCCGTTGGTATAACCTCAGAATGTCCTTAACAGTTGTTCAAAAACTTTAGTCACATCCACTTCTAGTCCTTTTCCCTCTCAATGTCCTAAGCATTTGGAAAAATCAGAACAAGTGAATATTACAACATATGTAATCAAACCTATCTCTGAAGCACATGATATTCGATTCATAATGTCTTACATAAAGATCTGATATTTGTTCAGTTATCTTGCTACAATATTTCCGTATATTGAATTTCCTATGTTGAATCATTTCAACAAGATATTCATGTATGTCCAAGACTAAGTTCTATTAAACCCTTCAATCTAAACTTTTAGATTTGAAAAGAAGTATGAATGCCCTCTCCCTTAAATCTTTCTATAGTGAAACAATTTCTCTAATTGAACATACAACTTGAACAAAAAAACATAAAACCCTAACATGCTACTATGATTTCGAAATTCACAACTTAGGGTTAGAATAATCATACCTTGATCACTATATAGTAATAGCTATCGAAATCCTTGTGTTGTTGAAGCTTTGAGAGCAAGCGTCACAAATGTCATGTCTCTAATGGTTCACACCCAACACTAGCAATGAAAGAAGATTGAGAAAGAGGAAAGAGACTAGAAATTTCGGCTAAGTCTTCCAAAGAAACAGTTGGCCGAAAATCATAGGGCTATGCCCTATTTATAGTGTAGTTAGGAAAACCTAGATAAGCCTAAATCCAAGATTATCTTAAACCGGATAACTACTTTCCTGATTATCCACTAGGGATTATTCTAGAAACCCTTAGGCTCCAAGAAACGGCCCCCACCTTATGGATGGTTCTAGATTGTCTTTTGCTCAACTATTGAACAATTGCAATTCAGTCCATGCACTTTTTATTAATTCCTTTAATCCCGAAATTAAATCCATTTAATTTCTGATTAAATATTAATTAAATAATATGATTTATAATTAATATATTATTTTCATAATACATTAATAAATCATTTATTTAAATTTTTTAATCAAATAATAAATTCAATCTCTTTCTCTAAAAGTCATTATGTCTAGTTGCTAGTTTTGAGAGCAACCCAAAGGGATTGTGTTACTATCAATTTAAGTATATACCAATTATAGTTATGGGCTTAGACACCTAATCCAATACAATTATAATTATGGGCTTATACATAACATGCATGGGTATTTTGGGGAACTTTCCTTGAGCTCTGGCCGATTGTATACATCGCATCCTCCTTGTGGGTTATTTTGAAAATCTTTTTGCAGATCCTTAGTTTGAGTCTAGAATCACCCGAATGCTACCCCAGTTCACTTAACCAATGCTCTGATACCAACTTGTAACGTCCCAATAATCAGAGTAAAATTTTCATTTTTAAAACACAATTCCATAAATTCATAAGTTACCAAAACATTGTTTACAAATCATAATAAGTCGAAGTATCGAATCAGGTTATCAACCAACATAAATTGCAGGATGATGTGTACAACCATACCTTCGCTTATCAGAAGTACCTAAAACATTAAATCCAAACTGTAAGCTAAAGCTTAATGAGCTACCCAAAATACCCGACACGACAAACAAATACAGATACAATATAAGCATGCATACATGGTTTGTAGGTCCTTGACCTCACCCGAATCATATCAGGTTTTTTGGTTTATAACATAGAGCAGTAAAACCTCAACCCAACCGTCTAGGATTTGTTGGCATGTGGCCTCAACCCAACAATACAGGTTTGTTGGCACATGACCTCATACTTACCATATCGGGTTTGTTGACCTCTAGTCTCCACCCAACCATGTCGGGTTTGTTGGCACGTGGCCTCAACCCAACCATCCACATGTTGACCTATACACAGAAAAATCACACATATAACTATCATATAAATCCTACATCCTAGGACATACAAGCTCAATGTGTCGGCCTTGGTGCCTTAGGCCCATTAGCATAGTGAGAGAACTCACCTCACAATCAAAAGGATAACTGCATAGATCTCTGCTACACACATCGGCTCTACCGCTCGCCTAAACAATAAACCGGGACCCGGTTACATACGGTTAATCCAAAATACTCCAAAAGTCCCAAAGTCAAACCTAGTAAAAAATTCAACAGTCAACGGTTAAACTGGTCAACTCAGACTGAGTACGCTCAACGTACTTATCACGTACGCCCCACGTACTTACAAACCAAAGTCGGTCTCATGCAGCGTACGCTCAACGTACGTCCTGGTACGCCTAGTGTACGCAATGTCTTAATAATCCATCTTATAAGGACTTATTTCCTTAAGCCACTTTGTCCAAGTCTCAGATTTAGTCCCAAATGACACACCAAAACATAAAGTTTCCAACTTTATGGTTCTACATGTCTACATCAACCCAACAACAAAACCCTAAGTATTCTTAACCACTAAAGCTCTTAATCACTTGCATGAGGGAATCCAAGAGGTCAATATCACATTTTTATGACTATACATGGTAACACGTCTAAAATGAAAACCCATATGTTCTATAGCATGCCATGCACAAAAAAATCATAGTCTTAGGGACAAAAGCTCATAATATCATCATATAAACAAAGATCTATCAAGTTAATCGGGTATAAACTTTATACCTTATAGAGATAGAGAATAATGCAAGACTTCGAGATCCAAGCTTTCTTATAACTTCCAAACTTCACCACGACCTTCTTCTTCCTTAATACACAAAAACGCACTCTCTATGTGCTTAGTGCGTTGATACTGAATGGGATTAGTAGACAAACATCACTTAGGTTTTCACAATAGACCAGGGTGGCAGTAAGAAGAGGAAACAGTAACTCTAGTAGTAGATTGCACAACCAACACGTCTCTTGTATCAACTCAAATTTTTCAAACAAATTTTTCATTTTTAAAACATAGTTGTTTCCATTTAAAACAAAGCATAAATAGTTTAATTAATCTGTCAAATACAGTTATTCAAAATCCCAAGATCATAAAAACAATCTTCAGTGTGTATCGATCACGCCGGCGCCTTCCCACGGTCCTCGCTAGTACCTGAAATACATGCACAACAACTGTAAGCATAAATGCTTAGTGAGTTCCCCAATATACACTTACGCACATACGCCTTTCCAGGCCCTGACCTTCCGGTCCTCAATACATCGCCTTCCGGCCCATAACATAATCGCCTTCCGGCCCATACATATTGCCTTCCGGCCCACATAACACACATAGCACACATATAACAAATAACTTACCACATATAGCATACATATCACATATCATATCTGACCTTCCGGTCACACAGTCAAACCCTTCCGGGTACAGTATAGTGAGAAGACTCACCTCGTATATGCTGAAAGCTAGCAACTCCTGAAATGACTCGTGCACAACCGACGAGCTACAACCTCCCTATAACATTACATAACTCATTAATACTTATATCTTCTAAGTGTGACTATCCCTAAGAAGTCAGACTTAGGTCAACTCTGGTCAACGGTCAACGGTCAGCTCGACCGGACTCGGCGAGTACCATGGCGACTCGGCGAGTCTAGTCGTCCTCCAACTTTCTGAGATTCCTTATCTACTCGTCGAGTACCCTCCTCGACCCGACGAGTTACTCCTGGAAGAATCGCGGGGCCACCCCGACTCCACTCGCCGAGTCTGAAGAACAACTCGGCGAGTCCCAGTGAATCTTCAAGCTACTCGCCGAGTCTGAAGAACAACTCGGCGAGTCCATGCCATGCAGACGAGTAACTGCTTCCTGAGATAGGTCTCGTCCCGAAATACACATGCATGGGACCTTATGGACCTCTAAAGGTCCTACTACAAGATTATAGTCGCTGGTTAACAAGGCACTACTTCATCTAATCACTAAATGGGTTCTATAAACCCTAATTTCATAAATACATCAATATAGCAGAGCATACACGAATTCTTACCTGGATGATGTATTCTCTGTATTCCCAATCCTCAGAATGTGACCCCTTGCTGCTCCTTTAGCCAATCCTTTCTCTTCCTTGCACAACCACTCTTCTATAACCAACAATGGCCTAAGATCCTTGCTCCAGCTGCACTAAATCAATTTAGGGTTCTTCTCAGAAGGCTAAAATGAACAATGACGGCCAATGAGTCCCTTTTATACGTCCCAAACCTGAACGGTTAGGGTTTCCGCTAAACAGCGTCGACTCGCCGAGTCCATACCTGGACTCGTCGAGTCCAGTCGCGATCCCGCGACCAAGTCTGCGATCCTACTCGGCGAGTCTAGGCTCCAACTCGCCGAGTCCCCTCTTAAACCACCCAAAAACATAATTTAATAATACCTGAGATTTCGGGCTGTTACAACTCTCCCCCACTTGGATTAGACTTCGCCCTCGAAGTCTCACTCTGCAAATAGTTCCGGATGCTGCTCCCGCATCTCACGTTCCGGCTCCCAAGTCATTTCCGATCCCTTACGGTGTTGCCATTGAACCAACACCAGAGGTACCTCCTTGTTCCTCAGAACCTTGATCTTCCGATCCCTGATAGCCACTGGTCTCTCCGCGTAATTCAGGCTCGCATCCACCTGAATATCCTCCAATGGAACCACTGCCGACTCATCGGCTATGCACTTCCTCAGCTGCGACACATGAAAAGTGTCATGGATCTGACCCAACTCTGCTGGCAATTCCAACCGATAGGCTACCCGGCCTATCCTTGCAACCACACGAAATGGCCCAATATACCGGGGCCCCAATTTGCCCCTCTTCCTGAATCGAATCACTCCTTTCCAAGGAGAGACCTTCAGGAGAACGAAGTCGCCGACCTGAAATTCAAGCTCGGATCGGCGCCTGTCTGCATAACTCTTCTGTCGGCTCTGGGCCGTCAATAACCTTTGTCTCACTTGTTGGATCTGCTCTGTCGTCTGTAGCACGATCTCCGTGCTGCCCATCACTCTTTGTCCCACCTCTCCCCAACAAATGGGAGTCCGACACCTCCTACCATACAACAGCTCGAAAGGTGGCATACCAATGCTCGAATGGTGGCTGTTGTTGTAGGAAAACTCTGCCAATGGCAAATACGCATCCCAACTACCCCCGAAGTCTAACACACACGCCCGGAGCATGTCCTCCAGCGTCTGAATTGTCCGCTCGCTCTGACCGTCTGTCTGGGGATGGTATGCGGTACTAAAATGCAATTTAGTACCCAACTCCTCCTGGAATTTCTTCCAGAACCTGGAAGTGAAGCGCACATCGCGGTCTGACACAATCGAGATCGGCACCCCGTGCCGAGATACCACCTCTCTCACGTATATCTCCGCCAACTTCTCCGCTGAAGAACTCTCACTGATGGCAAGGAAGTGTGCACTCTTCGTCAACCTATCCACGATCACCCAAATTGCGTCAACTCCCCTAGCAGTCCTCGGCAATTTGGTGATAAAATCCATAGTGATCTGTTCCCACTTCCACTCGGGGATCTCCAATGGCTGTAACTTGCCATGCGGTCTCTGGTGTTCGGCCTTAACCCTACGGCAGGTCAAGCACCTCTCAACGAACCATGCTACGTCCCTCTTCATACAGGGCCACCAATATTCCTTCCTTAAATCCAAATACATCTTTGTAGCACCGGGATGAATCGAAAATTTCGATCTATGAGCCTCTTCCATCAAGGTGGTACGCGTGCCGCCCACGAACGGTACCCAAATCCGACCCTGAAACGTCATAAGCCCTCGACTATCCTTGACAAGCTCTGAGATTAACCCCACAACCCGCTCTTTCTTCTGCATTTCAGGTCGCACAGCCTCTGCCTGGGCCCCACGAATAGCGTCCAATACTGGAGTCATCACAGTCAGTCTCAAGCATACATCTCGCCATGGAGTGCTCTCCGCCCTGCGGCTCAATGCATCGGCTACCACATTAGCCTTGCCTGGGTGGTACAGGATCTCACAATCATAATCCTTGACCATATCCAACCACCTCCTCTGACACATATTTAGGTTGGGTTGATCCATCAAATACTTCAAACTCTTATGGTCCGTGTATATCGTACATCGAACCCCATACAAGTAGTGACGCCAAATTTTGAGAGCGAACACTACTGCCCCCAGCTCTAAATCATGTGTGGGATATCTCGTCTCATGAGGCTTCAGCTGCCTCGACGCATAAGCTATTACATGACCCCTCTGCATCAACACTGCACCCAATCCCGAAATCGATGCGTCGCAATATACCACGAAATCTTCCATCCCTTCTGGGAGAGCTAATACCGGGGCTTCGCACAATCTCTGGCGAAGTGTCTCAAAGGAGGTCTGCTGCTCGGGCCCCCATGAGAATGCAACACCCTTCCGGGTCAATCTGGTGAGTGGCACTGCGATCTTGGAGAAATCCTTGATAAATCTCCGATAATACCCTGCCAACCCAAGGAAACTTCTGATCTCAGAGGGTGACTTCGGCACCTCCCAACTCATCACCGCCTCAACCTTGGCCGGATCGATCAATATCCCTTTCTGATTAACCACATGTCCTAGAAACTGGACCTCCCGCAACCAGAAGTCGCATTTGGAGAACTTTGCATAAAGCTTCTCCGACCTCAATACCTCAAGGACCTCCCTCAAATGCTCCTCATGCTGCTCTCTAGATCTCGAATACACCAGAATGTCGTCGATAAATACAATCACTGACCGATCCAACATCGGCCTGCATACCCTGTTCATGAGATCCATGAACACAGCCGGGGCATTGGTGAGTCCAAAAGGCATCACCACAAACTCATAATGCCCATATCGCGTCCTAAACGCTGTCTTCTGGACGTCCTCACTCCGTACTCTCACCTGATGGTATCCTGACCTCAGATCGATCTTGGAAAACCAAGATGCTCCCTGCAACTGATCGAATAAATCATCGATCCTCGGCAACGGGTAACGGTTCTTGACCGTTAGCTTGTTCAACTCCCGGTAATCAATGCACATCCGGTGTGAACCATCCTTCTTCTTGACGAACAGAATAGGTGCTCCCCAAGGCGAGCTGCTCGGCCGAATGAATCCCTTTCCCAACAACTCCTGGAGTTGCGAGGACAACTCTTGCATCTCTGGAGGTGCAAGACGATAGGGCACTTTAGCAATAGGCGCGGCCCCCGGAACCAGATCGATACCAAACTCTACTTGCCTCACAGGAGGTACTCCCGACAATTCCTCGGGAAAAACATCTGAAAACTCACGCACCACAGGGACCTCCTTAACTGACTTCGGTCTCTCGGAAACCTCCCGCGTATCCATCACATACGCCACAAAACCCTTACAGCCCTGCTGTAGACACTGCCTCGCCCTAGCGGCCGAACAAAAAGCTGATCCTGAACGGGTACCCTCACCGTACACCGAAAGAACTCCCCCTCTATGGTCTCGTATGGTCACCAACTGACGCTCACAGTCGATGACAGCGCCGAATCGGCTCAACCAGTCCATGCCCACGATAACACAGACATCCCCCATCGCAATAGGAATCAGGTCAATCGGGAATTCAACCCCGAAAATCTCTAGTACACATCCCCGCAGAACCTCCGCAGCACGAATCACTTTCTCGTCAGCTATAGAAACTTTCAAAGGTCGACTCAACGACTCACGACTAACGCCGATCTGCTGACTAAAGGCTAAGGACACAAAGGACCTACTCGCACCCGAGTCAAATAACACTAAGGCAGGCACAGAGTTCACAAGGAAAGTACCTACGCGCATAATAACATAAGCATAACATATCGACATTAAAATAATTACACGAATTACAACATACCTGCCACAACATCGGGCGCAACGCGGACCTCCTCCGCAGTCAGCTGAAAGGCTCTCCCACTAGCCCTCGGGGCCTCGACCTTCACCGGTCGAGTCTCAGTAGTCCTGGCAACAGGTGCAGATCCCTGACGAAGCTGCGGACACTCGGCCTTCCGATGGCCGGTCTGGTTGCAATGGAAGCAAACCATAAACCCCTTGGGGCACTCCCTAGCAATGTGCCCCTCCTTGCCGCACTTGTAGCAAGCACCGGCTCGACACGCCCCATCGTGACCCTTGCCGCACTTTACGCAAGTGCGGTTCTTCGAACCTCCCGTCCTCGAATCGGCGGACTTGATCCGCTTGGCTGCCGGCTGAGACTGAACCGGCCGCCGGCCTGCCTGCTGAGACTCGGCCTCCTCCCTGGCCTGAGTCTCTAACTCGATCTCACGCTTCCTGGCATTCGCCTGAAGCTCAGTAAAAGTATGGTAAGTGGAGTTTGACACAAACTCCCGGATCTCCCTCCTCAGAACACCCAAGTACCGGCTCATCCGAGCCTGCTCTGTGGCCACCAGCTCGGGGCAAAACATCGCCCTCTCATGGAACTTCCGCGTGATCGCCGCCACTGAGTCAGTACCCTGCTTGAGGGTTAAGAACTCCTGAACCAATCGCTCCCGCTCTACCGGAGGAACGTACTCCTCCCTGAACATAGTAGTGAACCCCTCCCATGTCACTGCCGCAGTCTCTGCCAAAGTGAAGTTCACCGTCACGAACTTCCACCAGTCCTTTGCTCCCAGACGGAGCTGGTTCAAAGCGAACCGTACCCTCAGGTGCTCCGGGCATGAGCAAGTGTAGAAGCACCCCTCTATATCTGCGATCCACCTCATCGCAGCAATCGGATCCTGCGTCCCATCGAACTCTGGTGGCTTCGTGTTGCTGAACTCTCGGAACAACAATGAGTCACCCCCCTGTGGCCTAGCAGCGGCCACAGCTGCGGTAGCTGCAGCGGTTGCAGCCTCAGTCAATGCGGCGTACCGCTCGTCGAACGTCTCCATCAGGGTGGTCTTGATAGACCCAAACATCTCCGGGATCTCAGCCCGGATCGCCGCCGCCACCTCCTCGTGAATCATCTGACGAATATCCTCGTCACTCACACCGCTCGTACTCGCTCCGTGGCGTGGTCTAACCATGATGTCTCTGAAATACAACATAAAACTATCAGAGACCCCATCAAGTGTGATTGCACTCGATAACGCAACCCTACTCCGTCCCCGATACCCAGGGATTCTTACTTGGGTCTCCCACTGACCCGGTGTCCTCGGTAGTACGGGCCCAATACTACCGACCACACCGCATCAGTGTTCATCCCAAGTCCTCCTCCCCAAACTTCGGGTAGTGAGTACTCTACTTCTGATATACACTATCCACTCGCATACTAGCAAAGCACCTCATATAAGCAAACTTCCCTAGACTAAGGCATCACAAATCAGGCCACCCTAGTCCTATCATGAATACCTAGTCTTCTAGCATGCATAACAATTCACATCATATAATATTGTAAGGTATTTTGGGGATCTTTACCGTTCGGGCGCTGACTGATCGTACACACTGCTTCTTTCTTGCTTACCACAAACCATTTACAAAAGTTTATGCCCTTATTTGAAAAGTTTCCTCAAATCCTCGGTTTGAGTTCAGTTACCCCCGAAGGTGCACCCGAATCTCTCAAACCAAGGATCTGATACCAATTGTAACAACTCAAATTTTTCATTTTTAAAACATAGTTGTTTCCATTTAAAACAAAGCATAAATAGTTTAATTAATCTGTCAAATACAGTTATTCAAAATCCCAAGATCATAAAAACAATCTTCAGTGTGTATCGATCACGCCGGCGCCTTCCCACGGTCCTCGCTAGTACCTGAAATACATGCACAACAACTGTAAGCATAAATGCTTAGTGAGTTCCCCAATATACACTTACGCACATACGCCTTTCCAGGCCCTGACCTTCCGGTCCTCAATACATCGCCTTCCGGCCCATAACATAATCGCCTTCCGGCCCATACATATTGCCTTCCGGCCCACATAACACACATAGCACACATATAACAAATAACTTACCACATATAGCATACATATCACATATCATATCTGACCTTCCGGTCACACAGTCAAACCCTTCCGGGTACAGTATAGTGAGAAGACTCACCTCGTATATGCTGAAAGCTAGCAACTCCTGAAATGACTCGTGCACAACCGACGAGCTACAACCTCCCTATAACATTACATAACTCATTAATACTTATATCTTCTAAGTGTGACTATCCCTAAGAAGTCAGACTTAGGTCAACTCTGGTCAACGGTCAACGGTCAGCTCGACCGGACTCGGCGAGTACCATGGCGACTCGGCGAGTCTAGTCGTCCTCCAACTTTCTGAGATTCCTTATCTACTCGTCGAGTACCCTCCTCGACCCGACGAGTTACTCCTGGAAGAATCGCGGGGCCACCCCGACTCCACTCGCCGAGTCTGAAGAACAACTCGGCGAGTCCCAGTGAATCTTCAAGCTACTCGCCGAGTCTGAAGAACAACTCGGCGAGTCCATGCCATGCAGACGAGTAACTGCTTCCTGAGATAGGTCTCGTCCCGAAATACACATGCATGGGACCTTATGGACCTCTAAAGGTCCTACTACAAGATTATAGTCGCTGGTTAACAAGGCACTACTTCATCTAATCACTAAATGGGTTCTATAAACCCTAATTTCATAAATACATCAATATAGCAGAGCATACACGAATTCTTACCTGGATGATGTATTCTCTGTATTCCCAATCCTCAGAATGTGACCCCTTGCTGCTCCTTTAGCCAATCCTTTCTCTTCCTTGCACAACCACTCTTCTATAACCAACAATGGCCTAAGATCCTTGCTCCAGCTGCACTAAATCAATTTAGGGTTCTTCTCAGAAGGCTAAAATGAACAATGACGGCCAATGAGTCCCTTTTATACGTCCCAAACCTGAACGGTTAGGGTTTCCGCTAAACAGCGTCGACTCGCCGAGTCCATACCTGGACTCGTCGAGTCCAGTCGCGATCCCGCGACCAAGTCTGCGATCCTACTCGGCGAGTCTAGGCTCCAACTCGCCGAGTCCCCTCTTAAACCACCCAAAAACATAATTTAATAATACCTGAGATTTCGGGCTGTTACATCTCTACAACAACATTAGCAACACCACGATATTTGGCCTCAACACTGGATCAAGAGATGGTGGTCTGGCATTTGGATGACCAAGAGAGGAGATTCTGACCAAGAAAAACACAATAACCAAATGTGAAGCGCCGAGTGGAAGGACAGCCTGCCCATTCCACATCTGATTAGGCAATGAGACTGCAAAATGGAGATACATATAACTGTAATCCATGATCCAGAGTACCTTGAACATAGCGAAGAATGCGCTTAAGAGCTACAAAGTGAGGCTCCTGTCGGTCGTGCATGTATAAATAAACTTGCTGCATATCAAAGGATATGTTTAGGCGCGTAAATATCAAGTATTTGAGAGCCCCGGCAAGACTACGATAAAGAGTCAGATCGGCAACGGGTGGACCTGTACCGTCAAATTTGGATGAAGTGTCGGCCGGTGTGTGAGCAGATTTACATTTAGATATTTTAGCATGGTCTAGGATCTCGGAAGCATATTTCTGTTGAGAGAGAAACATGCCATGTTGATCACGTGTGACTGCAATGCCCAAAAAATAGTTCAGATCACCCAAATCAGTCATGGAGAATTCAGACCGTAGCATGGTGATGACCTGTTGAAGAATACCTGGAGAAGAACCACTCAATACAATGTCATCAACATATAGAAAGAGATACACAATGTTCTATCCTTGGTGATAAATGAAGAGAGAAGAGTCAGATTTGATGTTGATGAAGCCAAAGTGTGTAATAAACTGAGCAAATCGATGGTACCACACCCTAGGTGCCAATTTCAGGCCATATAAAGAGCACTGCAGAAGGAAAACATGATCAGGACGGGTTGAGTCACGAAATCTGGGTAACTGATGCATGTAGACAGCCTCCTATCAATGCCCATGAAGAATGGCATTTTTGACATCCAACTGATGGACTGGCCAATGATGAGAGAGGGTGAGACTAAGAACCGTTCGGATGATAGCCGGTTTGGTAACTGGGCTAAAGGTCTCATCACAATCTATCCCAGGGCGTTGACTACGCCCATTAGCAACCAACCGTGCCTTGTAACGAGCTAGAGAACCATTTGCATTAAAATTATTTTTAAACAACCAAATACAATTAACAACATTAGCATTAGCGGGTCGAGGTACAAGTAACCAAGTGTCGTTAGAAAATAAGTGCATTATATTCATCTTTCATGGCATTTAACCAGTTGGCATCTCGAAAGGCTTCGGAGTAGGAACAAGGAACACTGGAAAGGGGGTTGTGAAATCAGTATGGAGATTTAGGCGTTCCACGGGTTTGTAAATGTCGTGGGATGCATGGGTTGTCATTGAATGGGTACGAGTGGTTGTTGGTGGGGGAGCTGGTGTGGCCGGAGGTTGCAATGGAGTAGAAGTGGTAGCCGATAGTGGTGCGCCAGGATGGTGGTTGGCGGGTTGAGGATTACTGGGTGAAGGAACCGGTTCGGGTAGATTTGTATCGGGTTCGATAACCAGGGCAGCGGGGTCGGTTGAATTGAGAGATGGATCGTTTCCGAGTGTTTGAGTGGTAGTGTGTGGGTCATTGAAGCAATTTTGGGAAGTGTCAACATCCAAAATATCATAGTCCGGTGAGGTACTCGGTGTCATGGAAGCAAAGGGAAACATCGTTGCATCAAAGGTCCCGTGGCGAGATATGATTATTTGTTTTGTGTGGAGGTTGAGGCAACGAAAGCCTTTGTGGTTTGATAAGTATCCAAGGAAAATGCATGGAAGTGACTGATGTTCAAGTTTGTTGACTTTATTGAGGTGAGGATAGCATAAACACCCAAAAAATGCATAGATGGGAATATCTGGGTTGTTTGTTATATAGCTTGTAAAATGAGGTGTTGTTGTGGAGGGTTAGATGTTTAAAAGGTGGGTCACCATGTGAAGAGCTTCAACCCGATAGGTTGGTGGGAGGTGGGCGTGAAAAAGTAAGGTACGCGTCATGTTGTTGAGCATGCATAGTATGCGTTCAGATTTACCATTTTGTTGAGAGGTGTAGGGGCATGAAAACTGCATGTGTATACTGTGGGTGTCACCCAGTTGATGAAATTGGTGGTTGCCATATTCTTTACCGTTGTCACACTGAAAGGTTTGTATGTCAGTTTGAAATTGATTTTGAACGTATGCACGAAAATGTAAAAACTTAGAGAAAGCATCAGATTTTTTTTGATAGGGTAAACCCACACAAAATGAGTAAATTGATCAAGAAAGATCACATAATATTTAATACCACTATGACTTTGTAGAGGGGAAGTCCAAACATCTGAATGAATTACTTGAAACAGAAACAAAGCATCTGTTTTAGATAACGAAAAATACAATCGTTTGTGTTTGCCAAGTTGACAAGCATGGCAAAACGAGGGAAAATCCCTTTTATTACATGAAATAGAATTACTAGAAATAAGATGCTTGAAAACTGGTTGTCCAGGATGACTAAGTCTTTGATGCCACAAAGAGAAGCTAACAGAGACAAAAGCTTGTGGTAAAGGTTTGGTGAACAGATAGAGATCCCCCATGCTATCACACCGAAAGAGGATTTGCTTGGTCTGAAAATCCTTTACAGAAAAACCAAATTCATCAAATTCAATAGAGCATTTTTATCACGAGTAAAACGACGAACACACATGAGATTTTTTATGATTTGAGGTGTAATGAAAATATATTTGAGGTAAAGGGGGCGATATGGATTATAAGGAAGGGTAGAGTCACCATTTTTGGTGATGGGAATACAAAATTTGTCCCCTACTAATACCGAGAAATTAGAAATAGTGCACGAATTGCTAAAAGACTTTAGAGTACCTGAATCGCGTGAAGGTGGGTGGTTGCTCTGGTCTCCATGTACCAATCTGCATTGACCAAGTTTTGCAGATAGTTGAGAACGCTTGCGATAATTTGGTGGGTTGGTCTATGGGGTACTGAAAAAACGGATAACTATTGGGCTGTTGACAAAGCAAGGCATGCTGTTGGGTTGGGGGCAAAGTAGTCTAGGGATGTGGACTAGGCTAGCCAGGGCCAGGAGACGATGTGGGTCATTGGGCCTATGGCTGAGACACATTCGGAGTGGGAAGGAGCCTATGGTAGTGCTGCTGCAGTTGTGGTGGAAACGCCATGAATGGCCAGGGGGTATATCCACCCCAATTAGGAGCTGGATTTTGAGGACTACCACGAGAGCGACCAACACCTCGTCCGCCAGACAGGCCACCGCGATCACCACGCGTACTGCAACCACCTGTATGACTGACAGAAGAACTTCCGTGATTGTTACATGGTCTTGATTGATGCTCGGTTTGAAGCACAGTGGGGGGAGGAGGGATTATCGAGGTGAGTTGCTTGCACGATTTGATTGTGGGTCTTCAACAATGATCGTTCGTCCATGGTCAGAATCGACCACATCTGAAGAAAGGTCGGTTTCGGCAATTAATACCGCTAGGTAGGTTTCACATGAGTATATTTTTCTGAGAGCCCATTAATTGCATAAGTGACCAGATTCTTTTCGTATACGGGGGCGCCAATATTGGAGAGTAAATCAACAATTGATTTGATGTGATTGCAATACTCCAAAATTGTCGAATCACCAAGCTGAATGTTTCTTAGTTCATCATCAAGCTCAATTGCCTTGACTTCTTTGTTTTCGTGAAAAAGGGCTTCAATGGTTGTCCTGGTTTCGGTTGTTGTAGCATCAGAAGTGATGATAGACTGAAGAACATATTGAGATAGGGTTCCATAGATCCATTGTTTAACAATGTTATCTACAGTATCCCATTCAGGATCATCGCCAAGTGCAATGGAGCTTGTGAGATGATTAGAGACTTTATAACACATCAATGAGTTTTAAAAAGTTCTTGTACAGGAATCATAATTCAATTGATTCATGTCAAGAAGGAGAGGAACATATGACGTAATGTTGGTGATGCCATAGATCCGATCTATGGGTCTAGGGGTAGAAGTATTGGCACCTGGTTCGTCTTTGTCCGACATGATGCAAGAGAATGAGATGGTCGTGAAGATGTTGAAGAAACAACAGAAGACAGGGGAAGAGAAGTTCGGTGAAGACAATATGCTTGGAAGGATCGGCGTGAGAAGAAACCACTAGGGTTTTTTTTTTTTTAAAAGAAAACAACTCTGATACAATGTTTGAACGTATTTTCTCATCAAGTCGTATATTGCCTTCATAATGAAATATATACTGAAAATATAAAGGGCTCGGTACAAATACATGTATGGGCTAACTATAATAAAAATACATGGGCTTCTGAAACTAATACAAATAAATTATGTGTCTAATGACAGGTCTAATAGTTTCACCGTATAGAAGAACCGCCTACTTTAGAAGTAAAAACATCAATGACATATCTAGCTAAAGCAAAGCAAATGAATATGCTCTTGAATCATCGACTTCTCAAATCCATTCATCATCTTTATCCAAAAGAAGAAAAACCAAGTAGGCAAAGCAACTGAATACACTCCCATACTTAATTGAAACCAAAATGTAAACAACTAGAGTATGATTAAAGACCATGATAAAGAACTAAACGAAATGATAATCACTTTAAATAAGTATGGTAAAAGGTATAATAGATTTGCCATGTGATCAAATTCAGTTTCCACGTCATCAAAATATGTCCAAATCAGCATAGGTTGCACATTGTCATCTTTCTGCCGACAAATGACTAGAATTAAAAATAAAAAATTCTTAAGTGGTTTCAATGATATAATAGCTTTGTTTGAAGTATAGGCAAGAATATTAGAAGCAAACTAATTAATAGATAAAAAAAAGAACAAAAAACTATTATGTTGTTGCAAAGCGAAATTGTCACTATTAAATAATTGAAAGGTGTGATTGTTAACAAAAAGTTACATGATGAAAAGTCAAAAAGATCAAATGGACTATTATTAGAAAGGCACATCTGAGCGCATATTACGATTGCCGACACTTTTGCCTATTTTAATCAACACATTATCTCATAAACATTGAACGGTTATGTTGCAGGGTTAATGTGGTAAAACAATCACTCATATTATCAAAATTGGCATAAGATATTTAACAAATACCATTTTCTTTTACCTTTTTAACAAAACTATTTATTAATTTTATAATGTGTTCACTGTGAATTGCAAAATTGTTTTTTGAGTGGCCTCCTCAATGATAAAAAAAAAAATTGTCTTTAAGGGTTATCCACAATAATATAATTATCATATTTAAATATCAAACAAATAACCCGATTACTCATCCTCGTTATGTTCTTTAATATTCCTTAAAGAATTATCTTAAGGGTTATCTCCTATATTGAATTTGCCGCGCTCGAAAAGTAGAGACTAAGCTTCATCCATAACTTTTGCATACGAGCTTCGTTTTTGACGTTATTTATATCCACGCGTAGGTAAAAATAAAATCTACAACTTTCCTTTTTACTCCGTCGGCTAATTCTCGATCGATCTTAAATTTAACAGTAGGAGGCGATTACACTGTTAAATGTCCGCGTAAAATTCATAACTTTTACATACGGACTCCGTTTTCGTCTGTCTTTTTGTCGTTGAGTTCCTATTAATGAGATATTAAACTCTCATTTAGGTCGCGTAAGCCAAAAACCGTTCGAACTAAAATTCGAGTTTCGGTTCATGCACCGCTATGCCAAATCTTACAAAAATCATAACTTCCTCATACGAAGTCAGATTTGGTCGTTCTTTTTATGGACACTCTCGGTTTAACATTTTCTACAACTTTTTTTTAGATCGCTAAGGCTAAAAGTCGCTCTATCATAAATTCACTATTTACAATTCCCGGTATCGTGCTGGTTCCGTCGTGAAACTTCGACGGGTCATAACTTCTTCGTTATAACTTGGATTTCGGCACTCTTTATATGTACGGAAACCTTGTAACATAATACAACTTGGTTAAGATTATTTATTTTAAATAATCTTTTTCCGAAAAGTCGTTTTCGACCCCTATTATCTCTAAATTGACTAGCCCGGATCTACGAGCGTTACAATTTTATCTTCTTCAATCTTCCAAGCCTCCAAAGTTTCGTCTTTTTCCACTTTTAGTCCTAATTCTTCAAAATGACTTATTGTGGCTGCAAAATACAATTTAATCTCATAAGTACCATTATTCCATGCAAATAACCAAAAATATGTACAAAAATGTATTCAAATATTGCCTAAAAGTATGTATAAATATGATAATATCAAAACACCCCACACTTATTATTTGCTTGCCCGCAAGCAAAACTATTTATTTTTAATTCAAACATTCATCACTAGCATCACATAGAACAATCCATTTTGTTTTCAGCCATTATACAAAGACCTCAATGCATATATTTGTGTCTATAATTCCTAAAACTTCCCACTCCTAAATACTCACAATCCTTATGAACTTTTCACCCCTTAGTTTATGCCACACTCATTTCTGCAACCCTCCAAATCAATCCTCAAAACTCTTTCTTAACCTCAAGGTATTTTTGATTAAGCAACCCAAACATACATAATGTAGAAATTGCAACTTTTGATACCAAATTGGAGCTCTTGGAATTCTTCACTTCTTTTATATTTGATTTTTGATTTCTTTGAATTCACCACCTTCTTTTTTCGATTTTTGGTATCTTCAATTTTTTTCTTTTGGAATTTTGATCTTTTGATCTTCATACTTGATAGCTCTAAAATTCTTCAATCGGTAATTTCTCTCTTTTTTTCACATGTATCTCACTTTTTTTTCTTTTTCACTCAACGTTGTTTAACTTCAACCTTTGTTGCTTAAAGGTATTAGTCTATGTGCAATGACTAGATAAGCTTTCCTGGATAGATTTCAGGTTTAGGCTGCAAAACATATTATGCCATAAAAACTTTCAGACTGCCTTTTCATAACTCATGGCTTTTCATTAAGACTTGGGAAGCCACAAATATATTATAACATATATTGGCTCGGTTAAACATTTGAGCTCTAATCGGATCATCCCATATAACACTAGAAACTTAAGTTCAAATTATCACTAGATAAAATTTTTAGATTATTATTTCAAATCCATTTTTAAAATTTTCAAATTTTAAGAATTTTTATAATTTTCTAGCAATTTACTCTTTCAACCCCTACCGCACACTTATTACATACAAAGCCCTCATTGTATGCATAAAATAAATTAAAAACAAGAAAAGGGAGAAAGAAAAAGGAACAAACTCCAATGGGGTAATAGTGGCGAGATCGAATTCTTCACGTGTGAGATAAGTTGTGCATATTAAATACAGACATCTTCTAATATGGAACTTGGATGTTTAAAAATTGAGATATGCAAATACGCCGACAAAAATTATGAATCGAGTCTTCAATCTTCAACAAATGTGGTGTAGAAAAATCTCCAAAGTATAAAAAGTCAATGTGGGAAAGCATACGCCACATGGAATGGTGTAGAAAAGAGGGAAAATTGGACTTCTGCATTCCACGTCGTGGTGTAGAATTACACGATGTGGTATCAAATAACTCTATTTTCTGAAATCGTGTATTGATCTGAATCCACGACGTGTAATTGGTGTCCACGTCGTGGAAACTGGGTATCACAGAAATCACTTTTCTTTAAATGAATGTAATGTGCACTTGTGTCTTAACATATTAAGACCCTTATGAACTGCATATATCTTGACTCATACCTACTCTCTTCTCTCTCGATTAAACCCACATTTATCTAAGATCGTGGGTCTCGACTCTCGACTCTAAATGACACGACTAATCGTGTTAATGCTCTCATATCTCTAAGGTTCCTTAGTCACGTTTTTATCTAACCAAATCTGAAATAATAACCAAAAGAAGTAGACAAGAAACGTAACAGCTCACCTCATGTTTTAGGAAGAAAATGAGGAATCACACGTAGACGAACCCAAGCATTCTCCTGCTCTACGGAGCTAGAGTTGGGGTTGCTTGACGCTCTTCTCCTTTCGAGTGAATTACTTATGCTCGGATGCCTTTGATCAAATGGAAGGATGGATGCCAGCCTTTAGCAACTTCATTCAGTATATTCCTTCTACCCAGCTCTATAGATGAGAGACTACCAAACTTAGAAAGAGGGGTCCCCAGTATGTGATTGAGTCAAGTTGTCCAGTACTTCAACACACAACCAAATAAAACTAAGTTCAAAACAAACAACCCAAAAATAAACTAAACAAAATAAAAGAAATAAAAGGATAAACTAGTATGAAAAAATTAAACTAAGTTCAAAAACGAAAAGAAATGCAAACCAAGTTTGGGTTGCCTCCCGAGAAGCGCTTCTTTTTTTTGGAGTCTTGATCTGGACTCTGTGCCACCTTACGTTGAATTAGTCGGAGCGTCCATCACCAATTGCACCTTTTGCTCCTTCCATTTCCTTTTATAAGCTTGGACTCGTCTAAGATCAGCCTTTTTGGAATTTTGTTTTTTACCCTTTACATCTCATTCTTCGAGCTTTCTTTTAATTCCCTTATTTTCCGCAAGTTTATCTTCTTCATTTTTAAAACTCCAAGGGCATCATATTTTGTCACACCCCCAAACCAGAACGGCGGAATCGTTCGAGGGCAGTTGACTTCATGTAGTATCGAAACAGTTGAATACATAGTAAAGAAAGCAAACACAACCAACATATATATAATTGAAAAAGTCACATCATTTGTAGGTATTACATGTTCCAAAATATCAATTACAATATGTTGTCAAAATGAAAATAAACTAACGCCGCAACGTCCCTTCTTTAAAAGCAGTAGTTTACCTGTATTACTGAATCCCTGAGAGATACAAGTAGTTTTGAAAGAGTAGGTCAGCATTTAAGATGGTGAGTTCATAAGTATTTAGTGACAATGTTTGAATAAAATCAAATGAAATTTGTTTGTAGATGTTCGAAAAACTCCTAGAAAATCCAATATTTCCTACTAGTATAAAAGTAGTCTTCCTCAAAGACTCGACTGTTTTGAAGGTTTGCCTTTAGAAATCCAATGTCCATTCATAAGTGTGTGGTAGTTTAAAAGTTCCAAAACTGAAATGCAATCGTGTTTTTCATGCCTAGAGTAGTAGACTTGTGTAAGTATAAAATCACTAAAGCATTTGATAACCCTGTAAATCAATAAGTTCTTAATACTCCATGTGAGTTTTAAAACCATACTAATGACCCAGATTGCCTGTAACAACGTTCTTCAGGCGTTGAAATGTTATGATGTTTGTCACCCCAGGCTTGCCGGCCTAGCTGTAGTTAACAGCTCAGGTGCGGGATTGTCAATCATGTATAGATCTATACACAAGTATCACGCTCCCCCTACAAGGGATTATGGTATATAATACAGGACTTAACATGCATACTCGAAAGTACGTGAAATGTCTCACAAAACTTAGTATAAAACAGATTTACGTATGAAAATATCCATTTGTTCGTGTATATGAAAGTATTTCCTTGATATGGTATTCGTTAGTATATAAATGTTCATGATTTTCTCGTAAACTATACCTATTATAGTTTCTCAAAATGTGTGTTTCGTTTGTATAGTAAACCCTAGTGTAATGCTTACTTGTTATGAAAAGTATAACATTTAAAGTGACATAAATGATCACATATACTTAAAGTATAAATAAAGTGTTTGATTTCATGTATACATATATAAACATGTTTTATTTCCAAAAGACAAGATGTTATCGAGAATATATATTGCATACGAAAGTTCCTATGTAGTAGTTATTAATCACATATGATTCACTTGATAAAAAGGGTATATAGTGAAACTTTATGTTACACACGAGATTAACCGTGTGTTTAGTTGTATCCCCCCATTAAAAGTGTATAAAAAGAATTGATAAAACATTTGAAAGTGTAGTTTATAGGGGTATGAACTCACTTGATTGATTGGAAAAAGCGAGATGAAAATCGAGCAGAACTTCGGCTTGTGAAAGTCGATTTTCTCGGGAATCTCGGGAGTCTCGGGAGCGTAGAATCCTTCCTTCGGAACTTGAGTGTGAAAAATAGGGCTTCGAGAGGGCTTCGGGAGCTTAACCGCATAGTTTCAGCACGAGAGATGGAAGAATGGAGCACCTAAACCCGGCACCCCAAGAGTTCTATTTATAGGGGGGATTTTTGAGTGCCACATCGTGGCAAAGGGTGTGCCACGTCGTGGGGAGCAATTCTATCCTCTTCCATTGATTGGACGCCCTCAGTCACTTGCCGGATGGCGACAAAACTGTGCCACGTCGTGGCAAGCCTGACAGCCTCGGATTTTGGACCCCGAACTTGTAAAATCCATAACTTTCGCGTACGAGCTCCGTTTTCGACGTTCTTTATATGCACGCGTAGCTGAAAATATGATCTACAACTCTCGTTTAGACTTCATCAGCTAATTTTGACTTTATTTTTAATTATTTATTTTTAACGGGTCGGGACACATAACTTCTTCATCCGATGTCCGTTTTCGTCAGACTTTTCGCTGTTGTGCTACTAATGTTGAGACCTTCGATTCTCATTTAGGTTATTTTGGTCAAAAGTCTCTCGAGCTCTATTTCGAGTTTTTAGTTGTCTACTGCTATACCCAAATCTTGGAAAAATCATAACTTCCTCATACGAAGTCAGATTTGGACGTTCTTTTGATGTACGCTCACGGTTTAATGTTATCTACAACTTTCATTTAGATACTTAAGGCTAAAAACTATTGTATTGAAACTTCGCATTTTTCGTTTAATCAGTGTTGCCAGTTTTGTCGGAAATCTTAGAATGGTCATAACTTGTTCGTTATAACTTGGATTTTAGTGTTGTTAGTATTTATATAAACCTTGATACATTATCTAGCATAATAGACATCCCTATAGAGACTTTTGCACATTTTATTTTCGAAGTTAATTTTATTATTTCAAAAGTAGTTACAATACTTGACTTTTTAGGTCATTACATAGAGTCGAAATATCGGGTTGTCACATATTTTCATCCATAATTGAATTCTTTTATTTAGAAGTGACTTCCTCTTCATCACTGGACACCGATTATTCACTATCTTCACTCACCCAAGATGTTGGAGTTTTATAAGCAATAACTTTAAAGAGCATAGGAATAGATGCTCATGGTTTGGTGCGGTTGATTTATCGAATCTCTTTTTCCATAAGCTTGTCTAATTCTTCAAGTTCCTTCTCTACATCGACAATGAAAACTTCATTTTGAACATCACTTCCTTGGAAACTATCTTTTACTCCAAAAGTAGCTTTGTCATCTCCCACTCTCAAGGTAAGCTTGGATTCGTGAATATCAACCAAGGCACTAGCAGTATTAAGTAGAGGGTGACCCAAGATGATTGGAAGATTATGATCTTCTTTCATGTCCATTATGACAAAATCAATTGGAAAAACGAATTTTGCAATTTTAACCAAGATATCTTCTACAATGCCTCTCGGATATGTCACTGTACGATTGGCCATGTGAATTGTCATTTTCGTAGCCTTCAACTTTAGATTATTAAGCTTTTGATAAAATGAGTAAGGCATTAGATTTATACTAGCCCCAGAATCAGCTAATGCATAAGTCTTCAAATTATTCCCAAATTCACATGGAAGAGTGAGGCGACCGGGATCTTCTATCTTCTTTGGTAACTCCCCCATAATTACTTTAGAACTTTGCTCACTTAGAATCACCTTGGAATTTTTCTCTAATTGTTGGCGAGTATCTATTAAATCTTGCAAAAACCTGACATACTCGAGAACTTTAGATAATGAATCAATGAAAGTGTAACGCCCCGATTCTCAGGTATGTATTTAAATAAAAGGTTCTTTGGTTTTAAGTCCTACTCGACGAGTTGGTTGCCCTACTCGTCGAGTAGCATCGGGGGTGGGATCGCGTGTTTAGTGACCTACTCATCGAGTCCAGGGAAGGACTCGACGAGTAGGAGCTGGCAGAGGAAACCCTAAATCTTGGGGTTTTGCACCCTATTTAAGGAGGCCTAAGCCTCCTTTGGCCTCTTTCCAGTCTTTGAGAGCTAAGTGAAACCCTAATTCGTGTGGTACTCTTTTTGGTGTGTTTTAAGCCTTGGAAAGAAGGTTGGCTAGGAGGGAAAAGCTTGAAGAGCAAAGGAGTTAAAGCAAGGAAGGTGTGGGAAACAGAACTTACCTCAACTAGCATCTTTTGGAGGTATCAAGTTGCAATCTTTACTCCCCTTTTCTTTTAGCTCTCTTTGTGGTTGAGTTTTATGGTTTTATGGATTTTTGGAGTCAATTTGGTGAGCTATGGGCTAGATCTGAAGTTGTAACTTTAGATCTGGACCCTTCTCAAGTTCTAGAATCATAAAGTTTCTGTTTTGGTCGTGGACGAGGCCCTCTTTGTGCATGAAACCCCATTAAGAGCTTAGATTTGGCATTAAGAGCCTTTTTAGTCATGCATGCACGTAAAGTCTGCAACTTTACGTGAAAAGCATGCCCTAGAAGCTTAGATCTGTAATTTGGAGCCATTGCATGGCTTAAATGAGTATGTATGGCTTAAGGACTGAAGGAACTCGGTGAGTCGCAAGGTTGAATCGATGAGTCATATGAAGTTGGCCATGAACTCGACGAGTTGGATGAACAACTCGGCGAGTCCGATGAGGATTGCCATAGACTCGTCGAGTTGCATGAACAACTCGACGAGTCGGATGAGTTTTCCCCAAGTTATGAATGTGTGTATTCGTCATGTTGCAAGAAGTAAACTCGACGGGTGGCCTTAGGCTTTCGATCGAAAATCGTAGGAACTCGACGAGTCAACCCGGTGACTCGGCGAGTGGGAAAGAACTTCAAGGAACTCGGCGAGTAGCCGAGGGTACTCGGCGAGTTAAGGTCAACATGGACTGTTGACCTTGACAGAGGACTTTGACTTTGACCAGGGGTTGACTAGTTGGTTTATGGAGTACCTTGTGCGGTTGAGGACTTATGAGTATATTCGTACTATGGTAATAGGTGGTGGAGTCTTTGGCAAGTGCTCCGAGAGTTGGGATTTATCTATCAAGTCGACATCTACGAGGTGTTATCCTCACTATATCAAAAGGGTGTAAGGCACCAAGGCCGGCTTTTTAGTTGTTATCGTTATGATATATATATATATATATATATATATATATATATATATATATATATATATATGGTTATGATCTGATAGATTGGAATCAGGGTAGACAGTATGTTATGATTCTCTGATCCTTAGGGATCGGTATGTTACTGGCCTGCTAGGTCGATGCTTTAGCTATGAGAGATTGCCATGATTTATGATCATGAGATAGATATGTTTGATGCTTATGTATGCCAATATATGTTAGTTATGCGCACATGATTAGTTGCTCGTTGATTGGGTTGAGGCAGTCCTGCTTTGTGCTGAAGGCCAACATACCCTATGAGCGGTCCAGGGAGACTATAGGCCCATGTGGGGGTCCCGTCATGCCGAAGGCTCGTTATAGATTCAGTTAGACTGTAGGCCCTGTAGGGCGGTCCAGTTAGGCCGATGGCCCAGTATACATGTTGTTGATTGTTGATTCTTTGTTACCGTTTTGGTATTTCGGTGTGGTATTGGTATTTTAGGGGTAGCTCACTAAGCCCTTGGGCTTATAGTTTTCAGTGATTGTTTCAGGTACTCCAGGAGATCGTGGCAAGGCGAAGGCATGACCGTACTGCTCCTCATCCTTATAATCTGTTGTTGGGACACTCTGATGAATAATGATTTGAAAACAATTTGTAAACAAACACTATTTGGGTTTTTATTATGATCGGAAAAGTTAAATTTGGCGTAAAATTTATGGATGTTATAAGTTGGTATCAGAGCCTTGGTTTGAGTGAATAGGAGGAAAACTCGTGTGAATCCAATCTCAAATCAAGGAGATTTTCGGAATGTAATTTTTTTGAAATGGTTTTCAAAATAAAGGATGGAGGATGTAGAGGGTACGATCAGCCGGAGGCTGTAAGTAAACCCCAAAATACCATACAGTTATTTGATATTATGATATGTTAGAACAACATGCTAGTGCTAGGCTAGGGATCTTCAGGAATCGAATGATAGACTTTCCTGATTATATGATGCCTGTTAGCCTAGGGTTTCTTGCATATGGAATCGACATCATAACTGTAGATGTTTAGTGTATGCATCACGACTATACATAATTAAGATCTTATAGCCTGAAAATGTTGATTCAACTTTCGGGTAGGATTGGATATTCGAAAGTCTATTGGGTCCAGTGTTATGTGTGGCTAGCATACACTAGCGCTGCAGGGGGTGATGAAAGTTTCATGGACGAATGGGTTGTGGGAAGCTATGAAGCTAGATGCGAGATAGTCGATATCCCTCTGGGAGCGAGGGTTGAGCGCACGTTATATTGATAGTAGTGTTAGGGGGTTCTGATGATACTTGAGACAAATATGGGTAGGTGTGGAAGGTAGTATGGGCTCGTACTACTGAAAGCACATGAACCATACGCGTAGCAAGGAAGTCACATCCCCTAGGTTTGTGGGAATTGGTCTCTCGATATTATGATTGTTTATCTGACGTCTTGGGTATATTTTCAGTATGGTGGTGACGAGACGTTTTGCTGCTGGATCCGGGTCCGGATCCGGGTCAGGATCGGGGTCGGGAGACGGAGGGTCGGGGGTGCCAGTAGCACCTGAGCCCGTGGTACAGATAGGGACAGAGGAGTTGGATGCCAGGATCCGGGAGATTCTGCGTGATGAGATTCTTGCGGCGTTCCGAGCGCAGCTGCCAGACATGTTTGGGTCGATTAAGACCGCGATGGTTGAGTATTTTGATGAGCGATACGCAGCTCTAGCAGAGATAGCGGCCGCTGCAGCCACATCGGCTGTAACCGCAGCAGGGGTTGGAGGAGGAGTCGTCAGAGCTTTCCAGTACCGGGACTTCGATAACATGAAGCCCCCGACGTTTGATGGTACACAGGATGCGATTAGGGCCATGAGGTGGTTGTCTGACGTGGAGGGTTGTTTCTTCACGTGCTCATGTCCTGCTGACCAGAAGGCCAGGTGTGCCCTGAACCTGCTAAGGCTCGGGGCAAAGGACTGGTGGAGATTGACGACATGGTCGTATACTGATGATCAGCGAGCTGCTGTTACTTAGGAGCAGTTCCGAGATATGTTCCGCACCCACTACGTTCCACGCGTAGAGCGGGAGCGGCTTGCTAAGGAGTTTTTGACATTGAGGTAGGATGGGGAGTCTGTGATGGAGATTACCCGTATGTTCACGGAGAGGGCGATGTTTTGCCCGGAGTTTGCTTCAGAGCAGTCTCAGATGACTCGTTATCTGAGTATGCTCAAGACTGATATTCAGCAGTTTGTGTCTACACAACGTTGTGATACCCTCCTGGATCTTCAGGAAGCCGCGAGGCGGCGTGAGTTGGAGATAAAGCTGCAGTTGAAGGAGCAACGTCAGGCACCGACACAGTCTTAGCCGATGCCTAAGTGGTCTAAGACCACTGATACTTTGGGTCGGGGTTCAGTAGAGTCGCACGTGTGGAAAGTGTGGCAGGGGTCATTCTGGGGTTTGCCGAGCAGGAGGTGGGTGCCACAAATGTGGCAAGGAGGGGCATTATGCCAGGGACTGTTGCTAGTCCGCCCCTCCATCAGATATGAGGATTTGTTATCATTGTCACCAGGTTGGTCATGTGAAGACCAACTGTCTGCAGCTCATCGCCAAGCCGACGCAGGGTTCTGCACCAACTACTGTGAGGATTGGGGATGGGAGGCCAGTCAAGGTGGAACCTCTGAAGGCTTAGGGTCGCGCTTTCCAGATCACGGCCGAGGAGGCCAAGGCAGCACCGGATGTGGTTGCTGGTATGTTTCTATTTTCTGTTTCAGTTATTATATCCGTGTTATGCTTATTGGTTGTACCTGTGTTTAGGTACATTTTTAGTAAACTCTTTTCCTGTTTTAGTTTTATTTGACTCGGGGGCGAGTCGGTCATTTGTATCTCAGACTTTTTGTAGAGGCTTTAGTGTGCCGGTAGATGAGCTTGAGTGTCCGTTGCGGGCTTCGATCGCCAACGAGCACGAGGTCTCTCCTTCTTCGATCTACCGAGGATGTGAGTTGGAAATCTTCGGGGTGTCCTTCCCGATAGATCTGATTCCTATTTCCATGGGGGAAGTATGTGTGATCGTAGGGATGGATTGGCTTAGTCGATTTGGCGTCATGATCGACTGTGAAGGACAACGAGTGGTGGTTCGAACCCCAAGTGGGGGAGAACTGGTGATATATGGCGAGGGCACCAGGATGGGTTCAGGGTTTTGTTCGGTGGCCAGGGCTTGCAATATATTCAACATGGGTGTGCCGGCTATTTAGCATACGTGGTGGATACGCGGGTTAGGGATCATCCCTCGGTTTCGGAGGTCCTAGTAGTTAGAGAGTTTGCTGACGTGTTTCCGGAGGAGTTACCTGGAGTGCCTCCGGAGAGGCAGGTTGAGTTCAGGATTGATCTAGTGTCGGGTGCGGCCCCAATCGCTAGGGCGCCATACCGTCTGGCACCGCCTGAGATGCAGGAGCTATCATTTCAGTTGCAGGAGCTACTGGGTAAGCAATTTATTCGGCTGAGTAGTTCACCATGGGGAGCACCGATCCTTTTCGTCAGGAAGAAGGACGGTTGGCACAGGATGTGCATTGACTATAGGGAGTTGAATAAGTTAACGATGAAGAACCGTTATCCACTCCCGAGGATAAATGATCTTTTCGATCAGCTGCAGGGTGCATCTTGGTTTTCCAAGATCGATTTGAGATACGGATATCACCAGGTCAGGGTGAGGGAGGAAGACGTGGAGAAGACTACGTTTCAGACTCGCTATGGTCATTACGAGTTCATGGTGATGCCGTTTGGGCTCACCAACGCTCCGACAGTGTTTATGGATTTGATGAATCGAGTTTGTAGACCTATGCTCGATCGCTCGGTCATTGTATTCATAGACGATATCTTGGTATATTCCAAGACCCGAGAGCAGCACGAGGAGCATCTCAGGGAGCTGCTGGAGGTTCTGCGGCGAGAACGGCTGTATGCCAAGTTCTCGAACTGTGAGTTTTGGTTACGAGAGGTCCAGTTCCTCGGACATATCGTTAACCAGGAGGGGATTTTGGTCGATTCGGCCAAGGTGGAGGCGGTTATGCAGTGGGAGACTCCGAATTCTCCCTCAGACATCAGGAGTTTCTTGGGTTTAGCAGGGTACTACCGTAGATTTATTCGAGATTTCTCCAAGATTGCAGTACCCCTCACTCATCTTACGAGGAAGGGGGTGGATTTCCGGTGGGGCCCTGAGCAGCAGAGGGCGTTTGAGACCCTCCGACAGTGTTTATGTGAGTTGGTGTTGACACTCCCTGAGGGAGTCGAGGATTTTGTAGTATTTTGTGATGCATCCATCTTGGGTTTGGGAGCAGTCCTCATGTAGAGGGGACAAGTGATAGCTTATGCATCGCGGCAGCTGAAGCCGCATGAGATGAGATACCCTACGCACGATCTTGAGTTGGGAGCAGTGGTTTTCGCTCTCAAGATTTGGAGGCATTATCTGTACGGTGTCCGTTGCACTATATATACGGATCACAAGAGTTTGAGACACATCATGGATCAGTCGAACCTGAACATGAGGCAGCGCAAGTGGCTGGATGTGGTCAAGGACTATGATTATGAGATCCTTTACCATCCTGGTAAAGCGACTATGGTTGCAGATGCTTTGAGCCGCAAGTCAGCCGAGTCTTCTACCCCAGCAAGGTGTATGAGGATAGTGATGGATTCCCCGCTTGTGAGCTTGATTAGGGATGCTCATGTTGAGGGTATGAGACCAGAGAACTGGAAGTTGGAGAGTATTAAGGGCGAGAGCGCCCGGTTTATTCAGGATAGCCGTGGGTTGTTGACCCGATACGGTCGGGTTTGGGTTCCAATGTCCGGAGGGGTTCAGAAGACAGTGATGAAGGAGGCTCATAAGTATCACTTTTCTATTCATCTGGGGGCCACCAAGATGTATCGTGATTTGAGTTTGAGTTATTGGTGGCCCGGAATGAAGCGAGAAATTGTGGGGTATGTTGAGAGGTGCTTGACCTGTAGGATGGTCAAGGCCGAGCATCAGAGGTCGCATGGTAAACTGCAGCCTCTGGAGATTCCCATTTGGAAATGTGAGTAGATCACGATGGATTTCATTACGAATTTGCCGAGGACGGAGAATGGGTTTGATGCTATATGGGTCATCGTGGATCGGTTGACCAAGAGTGCTCATTTCTTGGCCATACTGGAGAGTTCGTCGGCTGAGAAATTGACCGACATGTATGTCAGCGAGATTGTCTCTCGCCATGGGGTTCCAGTTTCTATCGTTTCCGATCGGGATATCAGGTTTACTTCCCGTTTTTGGCAGATGTGATGGGTTTTAGCCATAAGAACTTTCCTATGTGCGCATGCAAAACCCTAATGCTTGGATCTAGGCTTTCTAATAAACATGCTTTGAATCCAAGACTTCTAATTACTAATTAGGTTAAACAAGAACATTAAAACAGATCTAGAATCATACCTTTGAGTTCCTTGTTGATCTTGAGGTCTTGGAGCTTCTAGAGTCACAAATGTCACTCCTCTAATGGCTTACAAACACCAAAAGCAATAAGAATGATTTAGGAGAGAGGAGAGGGGAGGAATTCGACCAGAGGTTCCTTGCTTTAGGTCAAGTGTCGAATTCCATCAGCCATGGGGTCTATTTATACTTGCAGACTCCTTAAGGATTACAGATAAGTCCCTATCAGATAATCTTCTCTTAAGGCTATCCAAATCCATTCCTTAGATAAGTATATGGACGATTTAAGCTATCCTAATCCTCTTAGAATTCGTCCATAGTATATCCAAATGGATTTACAGTTTAAAGCTTAACTATCAAACAATTGACAGTTTATACCCCTTTATTTAATTAATCTCTTTAAGTCACCAAATTAATTCTAATTAATTCTATGACTTATATTAATCAAATAACAAATATATTATTCATTATATTATTCCCATAATATATTAATAATATTTACTCTCTCTTAATAAATCATCCTATCAAGTTGCTATGGTGAAGGCAACCCAAAAGGACCATGCACAACCGAATATAGTTACAGCCTTAGACACTATTCCAACAGTCTCCCACTTGGATAAGTCTAGTAACTATACAAGTTCAATTTGGTTTGCAATCGTAGCTCTCAAAGACGCTGTCAACTCTGATCTAATCAATCTTGTCCTTTAGATAAGGGAACGTACAGTCCTCTGTTGGATATCATGCTGACAATCCTATGGAATGGTTAGTCAAGCATTTAGGTTTCTCGATCTCTGATTTATTTGACATAGAACTTAATCGAACACATCAATTCAGTTCTGACCGGGCCCGGCACATAAGTCAAATCAAATCATCGAGTGGCCGAGATATCGCTTTTACCTTCTTAGATAAAAGTTACAGATAAACTTCGACTTATATGCATTTACTTATTCATTTACCAACTATACACAACAATACGTTTTGTAACACCAAGTTACTGATGCGTTTTCGCATTATCAATGTACAATCAATTAACAAATAATAAACCATATATCTAGGTTTTAAGACTATATGATATTATCGTCTTGCGATCACCTTTTTATATCTTATTCCATAAGGTGATTCCAGCAAGCACGGGTTTATTCCAATGCTCAAAACTAGTTCATAAGCACTCATGAACGTTGCAACAATCCTTTGCTATGTCTAACATCATTTAGACATTCTACACACCAATTCACGACAATCTTCTTTCATATCTACTTCCAACATATGAACGATTGTGGATCATTTGAATAATTCGATTATTCCCAATAACCTCAATTATTCTGGAAGTCAAAACATGCAAAGTGAACCAATAGCTAAACAATTAACATAAGATAGTATCATTACTCATAAATAAAACTCCTTTATTTAATCATCAAATGTCAATTACATTTATCTATTACACGTTTCTAATACTATCTAATCTATGCTAATATCATCCTTCAGCCCAATACTCCTAGCATGCTGCAAGTGCTTAACCCTACTCAGTCCCTTCGTAAGCGGATCTGCTGGGTTATCTTCTGATGATATCCTCTTTACTATGAGTTGTCCTTCTTCTACACGATGTCTAATGAAGTGATACTTTCTGTCGATATGTCTTGATCTACCATGATCCCTCGGTTCCTTGGTTAAGGCAACCGCACCTTCGTTATCACAGAAAATCTCCATGGGCTCCTTTATGGCAGGTACGACTCCAAGATCACCGATGAAGTTCTTTAGCCATATTGCCTCCTTCGACGCTTCGCTCGCTGCAATGTACTCTGATTCGCACGTTGAATCAGCTACGGTTTCCTGCTTGGAACTTTTCCATGTCACTGCTCCTCCATTTAGGGTAAAGACCCATCCCGACTGCGAACGGTAGTTGTCCCTGTCGGTCTGAAAACTGGCATCACTATACCCTCGCACCTTCAAGTCATCACTCCCTCCGAGGACTAAGAACCATTCCTTTGTCCTCCGAAGGTACTTAAGGATATTCTTCACCGCAATCCAATGTGCTTTGCCAGGATTCCCTTGATATCTGCTAACCATGCTCAAAGCGAAGGCTACATCAGGGCGAGTACAAGTCATAGCGTACATGATTGAGCCAACTGCGGAAGCGTATGGTACTCGGCTCATTTCTGCTATCTCAGCTTCGGTACTCGGACTTTGAGTCTTACTCAATTTGGCATTACTTTGTATCGGTAGTTCTCCCTTCTTTGAGTTTTCCATACTAAAACGTTTTAGTACCTTCTCTAAGTAAGTATTCTGACTAAGTCCAATTAGTCTCTTACTTCTTTCTCTTATTATCCTTATTCCCAAAATGTAAGAAGCTTCTTCGAGGTCCTTCATAGCGAAGCACTTCCCGAGCCAGGACTTAACTTCCTGCAGAGTCGGGATGTCATTTCCTATGAGCAATATGTCATCGACATATAGGACGAGAAAGCTTACTATACTCCCACTGGCTTTGACATATACACAAGACTCGTCTTCGCTTCGTACAAATCCAAACTCTTTGACTTTCTCATCGAAGCAAAGATTCCATCTGCGAGACGCTTGCTTAAGTCCATAAATGGACTTTTCAAGCTTACACACTCTATTCGGATGCTTCGGATCCACAAACCCTTCGGGCTGAGCCATGTACACATCCTCAGCCAGCTTCCCATTAAGGAAAGCGGTCTTGACATCCATTTGCCAAATCTCATAATCATGAAATGCGGCAATAGCTAGCATCACTCTAATAGACTTAATCTTCGCAACTGGTGAGAAGGTCTCATCATAGTCAACTCCAGGAGTTTGAGTAAAGCCCTTCGCAACCAATCGTGCTTTATATGTGTGTACGTTTCCATCCACGTCGGTCTTTTTCTTGAAGATCCATTTGCACCCAACGGTCTTACGTCCGGGCACATAATCAACCAAATTCCAAACTTGGTTATCATACATGGATTGGATCTCGCTATCCATTGCCTCTTTCCACTTTACAGACTCCGGGCCTGCCATGGCTTCCTTGTAGCTATTAGGTTCATCAAGATTTACTAGTGTACCATCACTAATATACGTGTCCCCTTCGGTAGTAATATGAAAACCATAAAACTGGGGTAGAACTCTAACTCTATCGGAACGTCTAAGAGGTAAGGATTCGTCAATTGGTTCAACCGGAGTTTCCTCCTCGGGTTGAGTGCCAGCGGTAGAGGTTCCTTCATCCATCGACTCTTGAATCTCTTCAAGTTCGATTTGCCTCCCACTGTCTCCTTGGCTTATGAGTTCTCGCTCTCGGAAAACTCCTCTCCTCGCAACGAAGACAACATTGTCCTTCGGTCTATAGAAGAGATATCCAAAGGATGTCTGTGGGTAGCCGATGAAAATACATCGCTCACTTCGAGGTTCAAGCTTGTCGTGAGTATCTCGTCTTACGAAAGCCTCGCAACCCCAAACCTTGATATGTGCCAACGAGGGAGCCTTCCCTGTCCACATCTCGTGAGGTGTTTTGGCAACCTTCTTAGTAGGGACTCGGTTAAGGATATGGGCGGCAGTCTCTAAGGCATACCCCCAAAAAGAGATTGGTAGTGAAGCACGACTCATCATAGAGCGAACCATATCCAATAAGGTTCGATTACGCCTTTCTGCCACACCATTCAACTGCGGTGTCCTAGGAGGCGTCAATTGCGAAACTATTCCACACTCCTTGAGATAATCGTGGAATTCAAGACTTAGGTACTCTCCTCCTCGATCGGATCGAAGTATCTTGATTTTCCTGCCCAATTGATTCTCCACTTCATTCTTGAACTCTTTGAACTTTTCAAAGGTGTCTGACTTTTGCTTGATTAAGTAGATATACCCATATCTACTATAGTCATCGGTAAAAGTCACATAGAAGCGGTTCCCATCCTTCGTGGTTGATCTAAATGGTCCACATACATCGGTATGTATTAGGTCCAATAGACCCTCGCCCCTTTCACAAGTACTTGTGAAGGGCGACTTAGTCATCTTTCCAAGCAAACAAGACTCGCATGTGTCATCTTCCCTAAGGTCGAATGACTCCAACACTCCATCCTTTTGGAGTTGGGCTATGCGTTTCTTGTTGACATGTCCAAGACGACAATGCCACAAGGAAGCTTTATCCATACTAGTGGAAGAATCAATATTCAAAACATCATTTCCAAAGTCATCAACAATCATAACGGTTTCATATATTCCATTACATGGTATAGCTTCAAAGTAAAAGACACCATTTAGATAAGCCAAAATAGAACCATTCTCATTATTAAAAGAAAATCTAAATCCTTGTCTAAATAAACCATGAAATGAAATGATGTTTCTTGCCATTTCTGGCGAATAGCAACAATTGTTCAAATCTAAAACTAAACTATTCTTAAGCACTAAGGAATACACTCCAATCTTGGTCACAGGCGACGATCTTTTGTTCCCCATGATTAGATTGATCCTTCCTTGCTCCACATCCCTACTTCTTCTTAGTCCCTGCACATTAGAACAAATGTGATAACCACAACCGGTATCAAGAACCCAAGAAATAGCATGATTAGAATCGTTAGATTTGATCGTATATATACCTGCGAAAGATGGCTTGATCTTTCCTTCTTTGATTGCTTGCAGGTAATCCGGGCAGCTTCTCTTCCAATGTCCTATCTTGTGACAGTGGTGGCACTCTGCCTCCTTCGGGTTAGAGCAGGGCTTGGCGGGATCAACTTTGGTCCCACTAGAAGAGGCACCATCTCGGGCTTTCACCTTGCGATAGTTCTTCGATGAAGCTTTCCTCTTCTTTCCCTTCCCTTGTCCAATAGCCAAGACAGGAGCAGCGGGCGGATTGGGAGTGGGTGCAACAGGCTTGTCCTTGAAGTTGCTCTCAGCAACCCTCAAGAGACCTTGGAGCTTGCTTAGGGTGACCTCTTTTTTGTTCATGTGGTAGGTCATCCTAAATTGGTTGTACATCGGAGGTAAAGAGTGAAGCACCATGTCGATCGCCAAGTCTTCACCGAAGTCAACATTTAACTTGCGGAGGCGGTCGACATACCTTTGCATCTTTTGCAAGTGCACGGTAAGAGATTCTCCATGACCCATCTTCGCGGAAATCATGTTAGTGAAAATCTCGTACCTCTCTTGTCTCGCGTTTTAGTGGTACCTCTCCAATAAGTCTTGATGCATCTCGTACGGGTACATGTCCTCGTAGGACTTTTGGAATTCGGAGTTCATGGTGGCGATCATGATGCAATGTACCTTCGTTGCATCTCGCTCATGAGTTTCAAAGGCGGTGATTTCGGCGGGAGCAGCAATTTCGGGGTTGATTTTCTCGAGCTTCTCATCGAGGACATACTCCTTATCCTCATAGCGAGCAATGGTGCGAATGTATCTTATCCATTCGCTAAAGTTCGTTCCATCGAAGGTGACCTTTTGGCAAAGGCTCATCAACGTGAAAGAACTAGCAGCAGCGTTGTTTGCGTTTGACATCTATAATTAGAAAAGGACAAAGATAGATTAGAATAAGAATCCCTAATTATCACCCAATAAGAAAATTAGGGTTAGGATCCAACAACAACATTTACATACTAGAAAAGGGATGCCGTAATCTAATATGCAAATAAATTGAAGGTAAGTGAATGACGATTCACTAATTCTCCATCAAAAGCTTACACTATTAGTCCTAAGTGTTTTTGAGAATTCCTAGGTTCGGATGAGATTCATTGAATCTATTCAATGGCATGTTTAAATCTCGATATGCCCCTCTTGTTTGTGACTGGGATGCCGAGGATCACAAAGCGGGTGTGAATTACCATGCAAATTCACATGGTGCCTTCATTGTAACAATCACCTATTCGATGTGCCGGTAAACCACACACGCTCCATCGAACTATGATAAACAGCGAATCACCCTTTGCCACCTTCGCTTAGAACCAATTAGTGTGCCGGTAAACCACACACGCTCCACCAACATCTTAGCAAGGTGCAAAGTGTAATTTCATGGGATTGCATCAATTCACTTTTCCTAAAGTAACTAGGATTGGGAAATTTTAAAAAAATGTGTAGTTACTTGTATTTCTTATTATACTTTTAATGAGAGGATGAGGTTGCCCTATCCTACCCGTTCGGCTAACGACCCTCCACCAATCAAGCAAGCGGTGGGTGTGAGTGTACACCCATTAAGCGCCATTTTATAGGCCGCAACCTTATACCCACCTTATAGATCGGCTTCGTGAATGAGGCCTACTAACGGTAAGACTAGCATTTAGTTATACATATATATATATATTATTCTAGTAATATCATATTAGTATAGGGTTGTATTTTAAAACTTTTAAAATCTAGGGTTTGAAATTTAAGTTGTCTAAATTAAAGCTTTTAATCACAAAAGTAAATTTCAAAACATGAGGGTAGGTTTTAAACATTTAAAACATGGAGGATCAAATAACAAATAATTCCAATTAACAATTAATATCCTAATTATCTATATTTGATTTATTCAAGATTTCTTTTAAGATAATTACCAAAATAATTAAAATAATTAATTAATTATCATATAAGGAAATTAAATATTTAATTAGTTGATAATTACCCTTAACTAGATCAAGATAATAGTTATTTTTATCAGAAAAACGAATTCATGTTGATCTAATTAGTTTATGGTAAGTTAAGATAAGATAAACTCAAAGAAATCCTGAATCTGGCCATTCCTGACGCCTGGACTCGCCGAGTGCACAAATGGACTCACCGAGTCAGGCCTACTCGCCGAGTCCACTTTGAGACTCGCCGAGTCCATGACTCAGAAACCAAAAAATTCGAATTTTGCAGGTTGGTTTCAGTTAATCAAGCAACAATTTACAGAAAACCAAGCAAGGCTCTGATACCACTGTTGGGTTTTAGCCATAAGAACTTTCCTATGTGCGCATGCAAAACCCTAATGCTTGGATCTAGGCTTTCTAATAAACATGCTTTGAATCCAAGACTTCTAATTACTAATTAGGTTAAACAAGAACATTAAAACAGATCTAGAATCATACCTTTGAGTTCCTTGTTGATCTTGAGGTCTTGGAGCTTCTAGAGTCACAAATGTCACTCCTCTAATGGCTTACAAACACCAAAAGCAATAAGAATGATTTAGGAGAGAGGAGAGGAGAGGAATTCGACCAGAGGTTCCTTGCTTTAGGTCAAGTGTCGAATTCCATCAGCCATGGGGTCTATTTATACTTGCAGACTCCTTAAGGATTACAGATAAGTCCCTATCAGATAATCTTCTCTTAAGGCTATCCAAATCCATTCCTTAGATAAGTATATGGACGATTTAAGCTATCCTAATCCTCTTAGAATTCGTCCATAGTATATCCAAATGGATTTACAGTTTAAAGCTTAACTATCAAACAATTGACAGTTTATACCCCTTTATTTAATTAATCTCTTTAAGTCACCAAATTAATTCTAATTAATTCTATGACTTATATTAATCAAATAACAAATATATTATTCATTATATTATTCCCATAATATATTAATAATATTTACTCTCTCTTAATAAATCATCCTATCAAGTTGCTATGGTGAAGGCAACCCAAAAGGACCATGCACAACCGAATATAGTTACAGCCTTAGACACTATTCCAAGCATTAGGGTTTTGCATGCGCACATAGGAAAGTTCTTTGAGAGCTACGATTGCAAACCGAATTGTACTTGTATAGTTACTAGACTTATCCAAGTGGGAGACTGTTGGAATAGTGTCTAAGGCTGTAACTATATTCGGTTGTGCATGGTCCTTTTGGGTTGCCTTCACCATAGCGACTTGATAGGATGATATATTGAGAGAGTAAATATTATTAATATATATTATGGGAATAATATAATGAATAATATATTTGTTATTTGATTAATATAAGTCATAGAATTAATTAGAATTAATTTGGTGACTTAAAGAGATTAATTAAATAAAGGGGTATAAACTGTCAATTGTTTGATAGTTAAGCTTTAAACTGTAAATCCATTTGGATATACTATGGACGAATTCTAAGAGGATTAGGATAGCTAAAATCGTCCATTAGAGTTATCTAGGAATGGATTTGGATAGCCTTAAGAGAAGATTATCTGATAGGGACTTATCTGTAATCCTTAAGGAGTCTACAAGTATAAATAGACCCCATGGCTGATGGAATTCGACACTTGACCTAAAGCAAGGAACCTCTGGTCGAATTCCTCCCCTCTCCTCTCTCCTAAATCATTCTTATTGCTTTTGGTGTTTGTAAGCCATTAGAGGAGTGACATTTGTGACTCTAGAAGCTCCAAGACCTCAAGATCAACAAGGAACTCAAAGGTATGATTCTAGATCTGTTTTAATGTTCTTGTTTAACCTAATTAGTAATTAGAAGTCTTGGATTCAAAGCATGTTTATTAGAAAGCCTAGATCCAAGCATTAGGGTTTTGCATGCGCACATAGGAAAGTTCTTATGGCTAAAACCCATCAGTGGTATCAGAGCCTTGCTTAGTTTTCTGTAAATTGTTGCTTGATTAACTGAAACAAACCTGCAAAATTCAAATTTTTGGTTTCTGAGTCATGGACTCGGCGAGTCTCAAAGTGGACTCGGCGAGTAGGCCTGACTCGACGAGTCCGTTTGTGCACTCGGCGAGTCCAGGCGTCAGGAATGGCCAGATTCGGGATTTCTTTGTGTTTATCTTATCTTAACTTACCATAAACTAATTATATCATCATTAATTCGTTTTTCTGATAAATATAACTATTATCTTGATCTAGTTAAGGGTAATTATCAACTAATTAAATATTTAATTTCCTTATATGATAATTAATTAATTATTTTAATTATTTTGGTAATTATCTTAAAAGAAATCTTGAATAAATCAAATATAGATAATTAGGATATTAATTGTTAATTGGAATTATTTGTTATTTGATCCTCCATGTTTTAAATGTTTAAAACCTACTCTCATGTTTTGAAATTTACCTTTGTGATTAAAAGTTTTAATTTAGACAACTTAAATGTCAAACCCTAGATTTTAAAAGTTTTAAAATACAACCCTATACTAATATGATATTACTAGAATAATATATATATGTATAACTAAATGCTAGTCTTACCGTTAGTAGGCCTCATTCACGAAGCCGATCTATAAGGTGGGTATAAGGTTGCGGCCTATAAAATGGCGCTTAATGGGTGTACACTCACACCCACCGCTTGCTTGATTGGTGGAGGGTCGTTAGCCGAACGGGTAGGATAGGGCAGCCTCATCCTCTCATTAAAAGTATAATAAGAAATACAAGTAACTACACATATTTTAAAATTTCCCAATCCTAGTTACTTTAGGAAAAGTGAATTGATGCAATCCCATGAAATTACACTTTGCACCTTGCTAAGATGTTAGTGGAGCGTGTGTGGTTTACCGGCACACTAATTGGTTCTAAGCGAAGGTGGCAAAGGGTGATTCGTTGTTTATCATAGTTCGATGGAGCGTGTGTGGTTTACCGGCACGTCGAATAGGTGATTGTTACAATGAAGGCACCATGTGAATTTGCATGGTAATTCACACCCGCTTTGTGATCCTCGGCATCCCAGTCACAAACAAGAGGGGCATATCGAGATTTAAACATGCCATTGAATAGTTTCAATGAATCTCATCCGAACCTAGGAATTCTCAAAAACACTTAGGACTAATAGTTTAAGTTTCGTGATGGAGAATTAGTGAATCGTCATTCACTTACCTTCAATTTATTTGCATATTAGATTACGGCATCCCTTTTCTAGTATGTAAATGTTGTTGTTGGATCCTAGCCCTAATTTTCTTATTGGGTGATAATTAGGGATTCTTATTCTAATCTATCTTTGTCCTTTTCTAATTGTAGATGTCGAACGCAAACAACGCTGCTGCTAGTTCTTTCACATTGATGAGCCTTTGCCAAAAGGTCACCTTCGATGGAACGAACTTTAGCGAATGGATAAGATACATTCGCACCATTGCTCGCTATGAGGACAAAGAGTATGTCCTCGATGAGAAGCTCGAGAAAATCAACCCCGAAATTGCTACTCCCGCCGAAATCACCGCCTTTGAAACTCATGAGCGAGATGCAACGAAGGTACATTGCATCATGATCGCCACCATGAACTCCGAATTCCAAAAGTCCTACGAGGACATGTACCCGTACGAAATGCATCAAGACTTATTGGAGAGGTACCACCAAAACGCGAGACAAGAGAGGTACGAGATTTTCACTAACATGATTTCCGCGAAGATGGGTCATGGAGAATCTCTTACCGTGCACTTGCAAAAGATGCAAAGGTATGTCGACCGCCTTCGCAAGTTAAATGTTGACTTCGGTGAGGATTTGGCGATCGACATGGTGCTTCACTCTTTGCCTCCGATGTACAATCAATTTAGGATGACCTACCACATGAACAAAGAAGAGGTCACCCTAAGCAAGCTCCAAGGTCTCTTGAGGGTTGCTGAGAGCAACTTCAAGGACAAGTCTGTTGCACCCACTCCCAATCCGCCCGCTGCTCCTGTCTTGGCTATTGGACAAGGGAAGGGAAAGAAGAGGAAAGCTTCATCGAAGAACTATCGCAAGGTGAAAGCCCGAGATGGTGCCTCTTCTAGTGGGACCAAAGTTGATCCCGCAAAGCCCTGCTCTAACCCGAAGGAGGCAGAGTGCCACCACTGTCACAAGATAGGACATTGGAAGAGAAGCTGCCCGGATTACCTGCAAGCAATCAAAGAAGGAAAGATCAAGCCATCTTTCGCAGGTATATATACGATCAAATCTAACGATTCTAATCATGCTATTTCTTGGGTTCTTGATACCGGTTGTGGTTATCACATTTGTTCTAATGTGCAGGGACTAAGAAGAAGTAGGGATGTGGAGCAAGGAAGGATCAATCTAATCATGGGGAACAGAAGATCGTCGCCTGTGACCAAGATTGGAGTGTATTCCTTAGTGCTTAAGAATAGTTTAGTTTTAGATTTGAACAATTGTTGCTATTCGCCAGAAATGGCAAGAAACATCATTTCATTTCATGGTTTATTTAGACAAGGATTTAGATTTTCTTTTAATAATGAGAATGGTTCTATTTTGGCTTATCTAAATGGTGTCTTTTACTTTGAAGCTATACCATGTAATGGAATATATGAAACCGTTATGATTGTTGATGACTTTGGAAATGATGTTTTGAATATTGATTCTTCCACTAATATGGATAAAGCTTCCTTGTGGCATTGTCGTCTTGGACATGTCAACAAGAAACGCATAGCCCAACTCCAAAAGGATGGAGTGTTGGAGTCATTCGACCTTAGGGAAGATGACACATGCGAGTCTTGTTTGCTTGGAAAGATGACTAAGTCGCCCTTCACAAGTACTTGTGAAAGGGGCGAGGGTCTATTGGACCTAATACATACCGATGTATGTGGACCATTTAGATCAACCACGAAGGATGGGAACCGCTTCTATGTGACTTTTACCGATGACTATAGTAGATATGGGTATATCTACTTAATGAAGCAAAAGTCAGACACCTTTGAAAAGTTCAAAGAGTTCAAGAATGAAGTGGAGAATCAATTGGGCAGGAAAATCAAGATGCTTCGATCCGATCGAGGAGGAGAGTACCTAAGTCTTGAATTCCACGATTATCTCAAGGAGTGTGGAATAGTTTCGCAATTGACGCCTCCTAGGACACCGCAGTTAAATGGTGTGGCAGAAAGGCGTAATCGAACCTTATTGGATATGGTTCGCTCTATGATGAGTCGTGCTTCACTACCAATCTCTTTTTGGGGGTATGCCTTAGAGACTGCCGCCCATATCCTTAACCGAGTCCCTACTAAGAAGGTTGCCAAAACACCTCACGAGATGTGGACAGGGAAAGCTCCCTCGTTGACACATATCAAGGTTTGGGGTTGCGAGGCTTTCGTAAGACGAGATACTCATGACAAGCTTGAACCTCGAAGTGAGCGATGTATTTTCATCGGCTACCCACAGACATCCTTTGGATATCTCTTCTATAGACCGAAGGACAATGTTGTCTTCGTTGCGAGGAGAGGAGTTTTCCGAGAGCGAGAACTCATAAGCCAAGGAGACAGTGGGAGGCAAATCGAACTTGAAGAGATTCAAGAGTCGATGGATGAATGAACCTCTACCGCTGGCACTCAACCCGAGGAGGAAACTCCGGTTGAACCAATTGACGAATCCTTACCTCTTAGACGTTCCGATAGAGTTAGAGTTCTACCCCAGTTTTATGGTTTTCATATTACTACCGAAGGGGACACGTATATTAGTGATGGTACACTAGTAAATCTTGATGAACCTAATAGCTACAAGGAAGCCATGGCAGGCCCGGAGTCTGTAAAGTGGAAAGAGGCAATGGATAGCGAGATCCAATCCATGTATGATAACCAAGTTTGGAATTTGGTTGATTACGTGCCCGGACGTAAGACCGTTGGGTGCAAATGGATCTTCAAGAAGAAGACCGACGTGGATGGGAACGTACACACATATAAAGCGCGATTGGTCGCGAAGGGCTTTACTCAAACTCCCGGAGTTGACTATGATGAGACCTTCTCACCAGTTGCGAAGATTAAATCTATTAGAGTGATGTTAGCAATTGCCGCATTTCATGATTATGAGATTTGGCAAATGGATGTCAAGACCGCTTTCCTTAACGGAAAGTTGGCTGAGGATGTTTACATGGCTCAGCCAGAGGGGTTTGTGGATCCGAAGCATCCGGATAGAGTGTGTAAGCTTGAGAAGTCCATTTATGGACTTAAGCAAGCATCTCGCAAATGGAATCTTTGTTTCGATGAGAAAGTCAAAGAGTTTGGATTTGTACGAAGCGAAGACGAATCTTGTGTATATGTCAAAGCCAGTGGGAGTATAGTAAGCTTCCTCGTTCTATATGTCGATGACATATTACTCATAGGAAACGACATCCCGACTCTGCAGGAGGTAAAGTCCTGGCTCGGGAAGTGTTTCGCTATGAAGGACCTCGGAGAGGCTTCTTACATTTTGGGAATAAGGATAGTAAGAGAAAGAAGTAAGAGACTAATTGGACTTAGTCAGAATACTTACTTAGAGAAGGTACTAAAACGTTTTAGTATGGAAAACTCAAAGAAGGGAGAACTACCGATACAAAGTAATGCCAAATTGAGTAAGACTCAAAGTCCGAGTACCGAAGCTGAGATAGCAGAAATGAGCCGAGTACCATACGCTTCCGCAGTTGGCTCAATCATGTACGCTATGACTTGTACTCGCCCTGATGTAGCCTTCGCTTTGAGCATGGTTAGCAGATATCAAGGGAATCCTGGCAAAGCACATTGGATTGCGGTGAAGAATATCCTTAAGTACCTTCGGAGGACAAAGGAATGGTTCTTAGTCCTCGGAGGGAGTGATGACTTGAAGGTGCGAGGGTATAGTGACGCCAGTTTTCAAACCGACAGGGACAACTACCGTTCGCAGTCGGGCTGGGTCTTTACCCTAAATGGAGGAGCAGTGACATGGAAAAGTTCCAAGCAGGAAACCGTAGCTGATTCAACGTGCGAATCAGAGTACATTGCAGCGAGCGAAGCGTCGAAGGAGGCAATATGGCTAAAGAACTTCATCGGTGATCTTGGAGTCGTACCTGCCATAAAGGAGCCAATGGAGATTTTCTGTGATAACGAAGGTGCGGTTGCCTTAACCAAGGAACCGAGGGATCATGGTAGATCAAGACATATCGACAGAAAATATCACTTCATCAGACATCGTGTAGAAGAAGGACAACTCGTAGTTAAGAGGATATCATCAGAAGATAACCCAGCAGATCCGCTTACGAAGGGACTGAGTAGGGTTAAGCACTTACAGCATGCTAGGAGTATTGGGCTGAAGGATGATATTAGCATAGATTAGATAGTATTAGAAACGTGTAATAGATAAATGTAATTGACATTTGATGATTAAATAAAGGAGTTTTATTTATGAGTAATGTTACTATCTTATGTTAATTGTTTAGCTATTGTTTCACTTTGCATGTTTTGACTTCCAGAATAATTGAGGTTATTGGGAATAATCGAATTATTCAAATGATCCACAATCGTTCATATGTTGGAAGTAGATATGAAAGAAGATTGTCGTGAATTGGTGTGTAGAATGTCTAAATGATGTTAGACATAGCAAAGGATTGCTGCCAAGGGCGAATCCACCATATGCTTAGGTAGGTCCTAGGACCTACCTAAGTTCTCAATTTTATTTACAATGTATATGGTAGAAAAATTAGGAACTACCTTAGAAAAAATAGAGGACCTACCTTGAGTTTGTTTTTTAAATTTTTTTCTAAAAAAAACATTTTAAAAAGAGAAAAATTAAGTTATTATAGACAATTTGTTATTTTAAACTATGAAATTCATAACAAAAAGTTAACCACTATTAACCGACACTCTCAAAATATTAATAAATAAATAAGTTATTCTAATAAAATGAAAGCCCACATGCCAAAGTCTCTCACTCTCCGTTCGCCGCTTTTTCAATGGACTAATAATTAACTAGTTTTCGTTAAACCGTACGCATTTTTCAGTTATATTTCAATTGTTTTTTAAAAATTTTTAATCGGTGGCACAAGGTACATGAGCCGATTAAATTGATTCGGTTCTTTTAAGGTAGATGAGCCGACCCGACCCGACCCTAAAAGTGTTGTTGATTTTTTTATTGGTCTCACTTAATTTAGGAACCACGTGATTTTTTGTTCTAGATTCGCCACTGATTGCTGCAACGTTCATGAGTGCTTATGAACTAGTTTTGAGCATTGGAATAAACCCACGCTTGCTGGAATCACCTTATGGAATAAGATATAAAAGATGATCGCAAGACGATAATATCATATAGTCTTAAAACCTAGATATATGGTTTATTATTTGTTAATTGATTGTACATTGATAATACGAAAACGCATCAGTAACTTGGTGTTATAAAACGTATTGTTGTGTATAGTTGGTAAATGAATAAGTAAATGCATATAAGTCGAAGTTTATCTGTAACTTTTTTCTAAGAAGGTAAAAGCGATATCTCGGCCGCTCGATGATTTGATTTGACTTATGTGCCGGGCCCGGTCAGAACTGAATTGATGTGTTCGATTAAGTTCTATGTCAAATAAATCAGAGATCGAGAAACCTAAATGCTTGACTAACCATTCCATAGGATTGTCAGCATGATATCTAACAGAGGACTGTACGTTCCCTTATCTAAAGGACAAGATTGATTAGATCAGAGTTGACAGCGTCTTTGAGAGCTACGATTGCAAACCGAATTGTACTTGTATAGTTACTAGACTTATCCAAGTGGGAGACTGTTGGAATAGTGTCTAAGGCTGTAACTATATTCGGTTGTGCATGGTCCTTTTGGGTTGCCTTCACCATAGCGACTTGATAGGATGATATATTGAGAGAGTAAATATTATTAATATATATTATGGGAATAATATAATGAATAATATATTTGTTATTTGATTAATATAAGTCATAGAATTAATTAGAATTAATTTGGTGACTTAAAGAGATTAATTAAATAAAGGGGTATAAACTGTCAATTGTTTGATAGTTAAGCTTTAAACTGTAAATCCATTTGGATATACTATGGACGAATTCTAAGAGGATTAGGATAGCTAAAATCGTCCATTAGAGTTATCTAGGAATGGATTTGGATAGCCTTAAGAGAAGATTATCTGATAGGGACTTATCTGTAATCCTTAAGGAGTCTACAAGTATAAATAGACCCCATGGCTGATGGAATTCGACACTTGACCTAAAGCAAGGAACCTCTGGTCGAATTCCTCCCCTCTCCTCTCTCCTAAATCATTCTTATTGCTTTTGGTGTTTGTAAGCCATTAGAGGAGTGACATTTGTGACTCTAGAAGCTCCAAGACCTCAAGATCAACAAGGAACTCAAAGGTATGATTCTAGATCTGTTTTAATGTTCTTGTTTAACCTAATTAGTAATTAGAAGTCTTGGATTCAAAGCATGTTTATTAGAAAGCCTAGATCCAAGCATTAGGGTTTTGCATGCGCACATAGGAAAGTTCTTATGGGTTTTGGTCATAAGACATCCTATGTGCTCATACAAACCCTAAAGCTCGGATCTAGGTTTCTCTATTGTACATACTTTGAATCCAAGACTTAGAACCCTAATACTAGCATATGGAAATCAGAATTCACATGTAAATAGGTTTAAGAACATACCTTGATTGTTATGTAGCAATAACAATCCAATTCCTCCTTGAATTGACCTTGGAAAGCAAAGAGTCACAAGTGTCACTCCTCTAATGGCTTACAAACACCATAAGCAAGTGGAGAAGGTATAAAGAGAGAGGAGGGAGGTTAGAATTCGTATCTAGGACCTCTTGGGAAGGGATCCACGAATTCATGACCTTGGGGTTGTTTATATAGGTGTAGAGATAGGGTTTCAGTCATTATCCTTATCTAGTTGATTATCCATTAAGCAACCAATAAGATAATCCTTGAATCCTTATCATACTCAAATTCTAAGGCTTTCCAACCTTAAATTCGTTCACCATGCTTATAAGATAATCCTTACCTTATTTTGCAACTATCACATAATTACAATTCAGCCCCTCAAGTTTAATTAATTACACTTGATCACAAAATTAATTCTTAATTAATTATCGACCAATATTAATTAAACAAATATGATTTCTCTTTTAATATATTATCCTTATAACATATTAATAAATCATATTATCCTCTCTTTCTTTATTCATTTCTCCAACCAAGTTGCTTTGGTGAAGGCAACCCAAAAGGACCATGCACCATCGGGTCAAGTACATACCAAAATAGTTATGGACTTAGACACTAATCCAACAGTCTCCCACTTGGATAAGTCTAATAACTATTATGCGTATGACTTCGGATCCCGATCTGCAATCGTAGCTTTCCAAAGCCGCTGTCAACTCTGATCATATCAAATACGCGTGTCCTTAGATAAGGGATCATATATTCCTCCATTCTAGATATCATATGAGATATGATTTCAAATCATTCTCTTTGTACTATATCTCGATTCCCGATTTATGACGACTGACTAATTGAACAAATCAAATTAGCCCTAGCCCGGCCGAGCATTTACGTTTGTCATCACTAAACCATCGAGGGGCCCAAAGATATCGCTTTTATCCTACTTTGGATAAAAGGAACGGATAAACTTTGATACAATGCTTGCTTGTACTCACGCACCGAATCACACACAACAATATGTTTTATAACACCAAGTTACTGGTGCGTTTACATATTATCAATGTGCAACCGATTCGCAAGATACAACTCACACATCTCGGTTTCAAGAATATAAGATGTTATCGTCTCACCAATCACTCGTGATACAATTCATGGAGTGATCCAAGTGAGCGTGGGTCTAATCCAATGCTCAAATCACATTCATAAGCACTCATGAACGTTGCAGCAAACATTTGCTTATGTCTAATACTTTTCTAGACTTTCCACACACCAATTCACGACAGTCTTCATTCATACCTACTTCCAACATATGAACGACTGTGGCCCGTTTGAATAATTTGGTTATTCTTAATAAACTCAATTATTCTGGAAGTCAAAACATGCAAATGAGAAACACAAGAATAATACTAATCCCATATGGCCTCAACCTTTGAGTATAAATAAAACACCTTTTATTTATCACCATATTGATCACTCATTATTTGTCGTTTCGGGTAATCAACTTCTTACTTGAATTCCAACACTTGTCCCATGCTCCTAGTATGCACACAATGTTTACCTATGGTTCTTACTTTGTGAAATAGATCACATTGAACACATTTCCAATCATTCTCATTTCACAACTCCAAATCCTTTTTCATAAGTGAAAGAATATCAAATTCTTGCTACTCATAGAATATGCTAGATTCTAACATTCTATGCAACTATCCTTTCGTAATGTCACTGCACCAAAGTCACAAAGACTATTGCCAATGATATTACAAAGTCTTCTATCGGAGATTGTTACAAGACAATTCCATAGACGTGATGTCTCTCTCTCAAAGTACATTCTTTGAACATCCTTTTGCATAAAAGTTTCTAATCTAATCATAGATTTCTCAATATTCAATTCCCAATATGGACACACTTCCATATGTTCCATATGACAACTCATTCTTAATAGAATCTTATCTATTCGTAACGATGTCGATATAGTCCATCCAATATGGAAACATTTCCATATTTTCCAATACTATACTTCCAACTACTCACAAGCGACCAATCCTCGTTGAACTTGGATTGTCCTTTGATAGTTGTTTAATTATTTTAGTCTAAACCGATTCTAGTCCTTTTTCCCTCTAAATGTGCTAGACATTCGGAAAATTTTAGAATGGTCAAACATTAAAGCATTTGCAATCGATCCTATACCCGAAGCATGTGGGACACGACGCATAATGTTTTATTTGCTATGTTCTCAAAATTCGAATTGTGAAGAGGGATGCCGTAATCATAATCGAAATTTTAAGAACACACTTTGTACCTTTGACTAAATTTTATTAACATTTCTCAACCTAAACCTTTAGATTTGAAATGAAGCATAATATTCTCTCCCTTAATTATAGCAAAACAACTCTTCAACTATTGCGACTTTGCAAAGTATGACTCTTGTTTTCTATAATTAATATTGCTAATCTTGCAATACTTTCCTTAATAATCATGCAATCATAACTTTTATGCTCCCACTATCTTGATGATTATTATAAATCATAACACTTATGCTCCCACTAGCTTCGACATGTATTCATAAACATCTTAACTTCCAGAAAACAATACTTATTGAATTTCTTAAGTTCATGTTTCTAATACTTAGTGCTTTGATAATCTTTTATCAAGGCTTCTTTATACACCTTTGCCTTCGATAGTTCATATGTGTGTCTAAACAATTAAGACTAATTGCCAAACCTCACAATTCAAATTATGGAGAGGGATGCCGTAACCATAATTGAATTCGAGAATGCAATTTTACAATCACTATCTTCTTAAAATCTTTCTTAGTGAAAGCATTTTCTCACAATCATTTTCATGAAGGAGGAAATCTTATGACACTTAGATTTAAATAGTGTATAAACGTTCCTATCCATGTGAATTTGTCAAAACCAACGTTTACGACAAATTCAAACTCATATGGATCGAACTTTCTTAATCTTGATTTCTTGCCTCATGGTAGCACAGCTGCCCACCACGTCTTCCAAGTAATTAAGCATCTCACCCTTTCTTATCAATGTACCTTTCATTGATTAAGGTGCCTTGCCTTTTATGCATTCATGATGAGAACTCATAGAACTCATATGCATAATTAACTCAATTGGAACAGCACATAATCAAAATAATGTCAATACGATAGGTTGTAAAACTCAACTCGTGTGCTAGTGATGATCGATAAGGTTTATTTGATTTGTTCTTGAAACCTTTCAAGACCATTAAGACTCCCACTGACTCCTTGACATATAAGATTCTCTTGTCAAAAACCATTTCTTGACAAACAAATATTCAAGAGTTAGTGTAGCTTTTATCAAAACACTTCATAAATTGGTCCAAGTTGGTCTTTGTCTTATTCAAGACATCACAATCTTACCACATTTAGTGAAAGTTACAAACCTTCTTAATACTTATCACTCATTGTCACAATCTTAACTTTAAGATTTATCATTGGAACGAAGTATGATTGACTTATTGATTTAACCATTTCTTCAATTCTTGATTCCTCTTCTTAGACATACAATTGTACTAAGACTCACTTAGAGGATCAATTGAGATATGGTTCTTAATCATTAAGACCTATCATAAAGCATAAAAGGTACTCTCCCATCTTCTTAGAATGGAGAAACTTTTATCTTTCTGCCTACTTGATTCTTCTTATTCGTTCTGCTATTGATCTAAACCCTTTAATCAATTCAGAATTACACTTAATCTTGTAAGTATAATCATATTTACTAAACCTTTAGTAAATCATGACGAATGTCTTTGTTACTCTTATGGTGGTCTTGATCAACACGCAACTTTGTGTACTCGATCTTCTAGTCCTTCACTTGACACTTTGTCAACGAATTGGTCTAATTTCCAAATATGAAATTTCTCATTCATCGTGCAACCAAGTTGCATGATTCCAAATTTCTGTCCAATTGAAACTTGGGCGATGAGAAAACTCTCCCTATTTGGTAAATTCTTGACTTTTCCATAAACACCATAAATAAGAATCATATCCATTCGTTGTAGAAATATTCAAACATTGATTTTCATAATGATTTCATTGTAAGGAAATAAACAATAAATAAGTCAAACAAAAATTTTATTTTATTTATAAAAGCAGCGGAAAATATATGTCCTTACAATGCAAAATCCATTGAAAACTATGTATTTCAAAAGAAAATTTTTTCTAACAACTCTATCATAACTATCTAAGATCAAAATCTAATCTTCAAGTCCATGCGATCAAGATCCATTCCTTGTGATTAGATTCATCTTGCTCTTTCACCAAGCTTCCTTTCTTTTCACCGATCCTGTAAAACATTCAAATGCAATCTTATTACATTATGTATTAAGAATTAATGAATAGGAACTTAATGGAGTTAGATAGTGGATTTTACCTGAAGCGTAGCCATACTCTTTGACTCTCCCAGCTTCTGGACTCTTCAGGCTTTTTGGGCAGACTTGTATCCAACACCCTTTCTTCTGGCAGCAAACGTAGGTCGGTTCTCCTAGAACGTCCTCGGAAGTATGGTTGGTTGACTCTCCCAACAAATACGCTCCATTGCTTCGCCAAATCATTTCTGATTCAGTAGCAATGAGCATGTAAGTTAGGTCAATGAGGTTGTCATCATGATTCATCATATAATACTTTCTTTTGAACTCATTATATGATTCTGGAAGTGACTGCAAAACCCAATTCACAGCCAACTCATTCGGGAATGACACACCCAACATTTTCAACCTATCAATGTGTGATTTCATTCCTAGAACGTGGGCACACACGGGTTTACCATCTTCATGTTTCATTTCCAATAGGGCTTTAGTGATATTGAACCTTTCAATTCTTCGATCTTGTGGGTTGGGGAGAACAATAGGAGGAGGAGGAGGAAGTGAAGCATGATTTCTTGATCCTCGATCGAATCGTGGAATATCATCTTCATGTGGAATGCTTGTTCCACGGGATTTGGGAATACCATAGTTGTCGAACTTTGACATCTACAAAACGGGAGAAAACGAATTCAAGTTAGTTGATTGATTGAGTCCTTGGTAAATCACCCAAATGAAATTCCAAGGCTAGGACCCAACACAATATTCTACAACTCGGGAGAGGGATGCCGTAACCCAAATTGCAGAACATTTGAAGGTAAGTGAATGACGATTCACTAATTTCCACCATAAAAAACGAAAAAGAAATTTAAGTTTTAAGTCTATGAAAACTCCTAGATCCTTTGAGATACATTGAACTTTCAATGGCATGTTTATATCTCGATATGCCCCTCTTGTTTGTGACTGGGATGCCGAGGATCACAAAGCGGGTGTGAATAACCATGCAAACTACATGGTGCCCTCACATGTTACAATCACCTATTCGATGTGCCGGTAAACCACACACGCTCCACCGAACTATGACAAACATTGAGTCACCCTTTGCTACCTTTGCTTAGACCCATTTAGTGTGCCGGTTAACCACACACGCTCCACTAACGTCTTCGCAAGGGCACAAAGTGTAATTTCATGGAATTGCATCAATTCACTTTTGCCTAAGTAACTAAGATTGGGAATTTTATAAAACATTTAGTTACTTGATAATTCATTATACTTATAATGGAAGGTTTCGTCCTATCCTACCCGTTCGGCTAACGACCCTCCACTAGTCAAGAGTGCGGTGGGTAAGAGTGGATACCCATTCAATCGCCATTTTATAGGCAATTTCCTTAAACACCCCTTATAGACCAGCTTCGTGAATGAGGCCTACTAACGGTAAGACTGACTTTTAGTTATACATATATATAATGTTAGACTTTTAATGTTATATATAGTATAGGGTGTATTTTATAACTTTTAAAATACTATGTGGTTAACTTTAACAATTACACTTTTAATTCTATTAAATGGTTAACCTAAACTTTAATGGATTTATTAAATCTCTTTTAATTATACACCTTAATTAATTAATAAAACCATAAGGGTGTGATTTGAACCTTTTCAAAATTACTTAGATGTTTTAGAATTTAACATTCCTAATTAAACTTTTAATTAACTTTTAAATTCCAAAACTTGAGGGCAAGTTTTGAAACATTTCAACACATTAGGGTTTAGAATTTAAATATGCATCAAAATTAAACTATTTAATCAAAATTTAAATTCCAAAACTTGAGGGCAAGTTTTGAAACCTTTTTCAAAACATTAGGGTTTCAACTATTTAAATTTCAAAACAACAAAACTTTTGGGGTTCAAATTTAAACTATAAAACCTAAAGGGCCAAATATGAAACTTTTCACAACAACAAGGATCAAATAACAAATAATTCAAATTAACATTTAATCACATAATTATCCATATTTGATGATTTCTTGCAAAATAATTTATCAATTTACTTAAAATAATTAATCAATTATCTTATAAGGAAACAATTATCCTATTAATTGATAAATATCTTCAATTAGATTAAAAATATAGTCAAATATATCATATAATCGGATTAATATTAATCTAACATGATAAGGTAATTATCCATAAGCAAAAACAACAAGAAATCCCGAAGTACCCTCCTTCTGACGAGTTGACTCGTCGAGTCAGACTTGGACTCGTCGAGTCACCTTGGACTCGGCGAGTTCAGCCATGGACTCGGCGAGTTCAGCCATGGACTCGGCGAGTCCAGCCTCCAGAATGCAAAAAATTGAATTTTCCAGTTACAACAAGCATCAATACAATAGAAACCAATCATGGCTCTGATACCACTGATGGGTTTTGGTCATAAGACATCCTATGTGCTCATACAAACCCTAAAGCTCGGATCTAGGTTTCTCTATTGTACATACTTTGAATCCAAGACTTAGAACCCTAATACTAGCATATGGAAATCAGAATTCACATGTAAATAGGTTTAAGAACATACCTTGATTGTTATGTAGCAATAACAATCCAATTCCTCCTTGAATTGACCTTGGAAAGCAAAGAGTCACAAGTGTCACTCCTCTAATGGCTTACAAACACCATAAGCAAGTGGAGAAGGTATAAAGAGAGAGGAGGGAGGTTAGAATTCGTATCTAGGACCTCTTGGGAAGGGATCCACGAATTCATGACCTTGGGGTTGTTTATATAGGTGTAGAGATAGGGTTTCAGTCATTATCCTTATCTAGTTGATTATCCATTAAGCAACCAATAAGATAATCCTTGAATCCTTATCATACTCAAATTCTAAGGCTTTCCAACCTTAAATTCGTTCACCATGCTTATAAGATAATCCTTACCTTATTTTGCAACTATCACATAATTACAATTCAGCCCCTCAAGTTTAATTAATTACACTTGATCACAAAATTAATTCTTAATTAATTATCGACCAATATTAATTAAACAAATATGATTTCTCTTTTAATATATTATCCTTATAACATATTAATAAATCATATTATCCTCTCTTTCTTTATTCATTTCTCCAACCAAGTTGCTTTGGTGAAGGCAACCCAAAAGGACCATGCACCATCGGGTCAAGTACATACCAAAATAGTTATGGACTTAGACACTAATATTATGCTTCATTTCAAATCTAAAGGATTAGGTTGAGAAATGTTAATAAATTTAGTCAAAGGTACATAGTGTGTTCTTAAAATTTCGATTATGATTACGGCATCCCTTTTCACAATTCGAATTTTGAGAACATAGCAAATAAAACATTATGCGTCGTGTCCCATACGCTTCGGGTATAGGATCGATTGCAAATGCTTTAATGTTTGACCATTCTAAAATTTTCCAAATGTCGAGCACATTTAGAGGGAAAAAGGACAAGAATCGGTTTAGACTAAAATAATTAAACAACTATCAAAGGACAATCCAAGTTCGACGAGGATTGGTCGCTTGTGAGTAGTTGGAAGTATAGTATTGGAAAATATGGAAATGTTTCCATATTGGATGGACCATATCGACATCATTATGAATAGATAAGATTCTATTAAGAATGAGTTGTCATATGGAACATATGGAAGTGTGTCCATATTGGGAATTGAATATTGAGAAATCTATGACTAGATTAGAAACTTCTATGCAAAAGGATGTTCAAAGAAAGTACTTTGAGAGAGAGACATCACGTCTATGGAATTGTCTTGTAACAATCTCCGATAGAAGACTTTGTAATATCATTGGCAATAGTCTTTGTGACTTTGGTGCAGTGACATACGAAAGGATAGTTGCAAAGAATGTTAGAATCTAGCATATTCTATAAGTAGCAAGAATTTGATATTCTTTGACTTATGAAAAACAGATTTGGAGTTGTGATTTGGAGGATTGGAAATGTGTTCAATGTGATCTATTTCACAAAGTAAGAACCATAGGTAAACATTGTGTGCATGCTAGGAGCATGAGACAAGTGTTACAATTCAAGTAAGAAGTTGATTACCCGAAACGACAAATAATGAGTAATCAATATGGTGATAAATAAAAGGTGTTTTATTTATACTCAAAGGTTGAGGCCATATGGGATTAGTATTATTCTTGTGTTTCACATTTGCATGTTTTGACTTCCAGAATAATTGAGTTTATTAAGAATAATCGAATTATTCAAACGGGCCACAGTCGTTCATATGTTGGAAGTAGGTATGAATGAAGACTGTCGTGAATTGGTGTGTGGATTGTCTAAAAGAGTATTAGACATAAGTAAATGTTTGCTGCAACGTTCATGAGTGCTTATGAATGTGATTTGAGCATTGGATTAGACCCACGCTCACTTGGATCACTCCATGGATTGTATCACGAGTGATTGGTGAGATGATAACATCTTATATTCTTGAAACCGAGATGTGTGAGTTGTATCTTGCGAATCGGTTGCACATTGATAATATGTAAACGCACCAGTAACTTGGTGTTATAAAACATATTGTTGTGTGTGATTCGGTGCGTGAGTGCAAGCGAGCATTGTATCAAAGTTTATCCGTTCCTTTTATTCAAAGTAGGATAAAAGCGATATCTTTGGGCCCCTCGATGGTTTAGTGATGACAAACGTAAATGCTCGGCCGGGCTAGGGCTAATTTGATTTGTTCAATTAGTCAGTCGTCATAAATCGGAAATCGAGATAGAGTACAAAGAGAATGATTTGAAATCATATCTCATATGATATCTAGAATGGAGGAATATATGATCCCTTATCTAAGGACACGCGTATTTGATATGATCAGAGTTGACAGCGGCTTTGGAAAGCTACGATTGCAGATCGGGATCCGAAGTCATACGCAGAATAGTTATTAGACTTATCCAAGTGGGAGACTGTTGGATTAGTGTCTAAGTCCATAACTATTTTGGTATGTACTTGACCCGATGGTGCATGGTCCTTTTGGGTTGCCTTCACCAAAGCAACTTGATTGGAGAAATAAATAGAAAGAGAGGATAATATGATTTATTAATATGTTATAAGGACCATCCAGACCCTCGAGGATATGTTGAGGGCGTGCGTCATTGAATTTGGTGGGAGTTGGGATTCCCACCTACCGCTTGCAGAGTTCACCTACAACAACAACTATCATTCCAGTATTGGCGCCCCTCCTTTCGAGCTGTTGTATGGTCGGAAGTGTAGAACCCTAGTCTGATGGGGTGAGATTGGGCACAGGGTGATAGGGCGGACAGAGATAGTTCTGCAAACTACCAAAACGATACAACATATTAGACAGCGTTTGGAGACCACTCAGAGTTGGCAGAAAAGTTATGCCGACAGACGCCGATCTGAGTTGGAATTTCAGGTGGGTGACATGGTACTTCTGAAGGTCTCACCTTGTAAGGGCGTGATTCGCTTCAGGAAGAGGGGAAAATTGGGTCCCCGTTATATTGGGCCATTCAGGATCATTGTCAGGGTTGGAAAGGTGGCTTATAGGCTCAAGCTCCCGGAGGAGCTTAGCGGATCCACAACACGTTCCACGTTTCGCAGTTGCAAAAGTGCATTATGGATCAGGAGTTAGTAGTATCATTGGACGACATTCAGGTCGATGAGCGCCTGAATTAGGTGGAGAGGCCGGTGGCCATATTGGAAAGGAAGAAGAAGATTCTTCGGAACAAGGAAATACCTTTGGTGAAGGTGCAGTGGGAACATTGGAGGGGATCCGAGTAGACATGGGAGCCAGAGGCGGAGATGCGCGAGCATTACCCGACATTGTTTATTTCAAGGGACTTTGAGGGAAAAGTCTAGTTCAAGTGGGGGAGAATTGTAACGCCTCGATTCTCAGGTATGGATTTAAATAAAAGGTTCTTTGGTTTTAAGTCCTACTCGACGAGTTGGTTGCCCTACTCGTCGAGTAGCATCGGGGTGGGATTGTGTGTTTAGTGACCTACTCGTCGAGTCCAGGGAAGGACTCAATGAGTAGGAGCTGGCAGAGGAAACCCTAAATCTCGGGGTTTTGCACCCTATTTAAGGAGGCCTAAGCCTCCTTTGGCCTCTTTCCAGTCTTTGAGAGCTAAGTGAAACCCTAATTCATGTGGTACTCTTTTTGGTGTGTTTTAAGCCTTGGAAAGAAGGTTGGCTAGGAGGGAAAAGCTTGAAGAGCAAAGGAGTTAAAGCAAGGAAGGTGTGGGAAACAGAACTTACCTCAACTAGCATCTTTTGGAGGTATCAAGTTGCAATCTTTACTCCCCTTTTCTTCTAGCTCTCTTTGTGGTTGAGTTTTATGGTTTTATGGATTTTTGGAGTCAATTTGGTGAGCTATGGGCTAGATCTGAAGTTTTAACTTTAGATCTGGACCCTTCTCAAGTTCTAGAATCATAAAGTTTCTGTTTTGGTCGTGGACGAGGCCCTCTTTGTGCATGAAACCCCATTAAGAGCTTACATTTGGCATTAAGAGCCTTTTTAGTCATTCATGCATGTAAAGTCTGCAACTTTACGTGAAAAGCATGCCCTAGAAGCTTGGATCTGTAATTTGGAGCCATTGCATGGATTAAATGAGTCTGTGTGGCTTAAGGACTGAAGGAACTCGACGATTCGCAAGGTTGAATCGGCGATTCATATGAAGATGGCCATGAACTCGATGAGTTGGATGAACAACTCGGCGAGAACGATGAAGATTGCCATATAATCGAAGAGTTGAATGAACAACTCGGCGAGTCGGATGAGTTTTCCCCAAGTTATGAATACGTGTGTATCCGTCATGTTGCAAGAAGGAAACTCGACGGGTAGCCTTAGGGTTTCGATCGAAAATCTTAGGAACTCGACGAGTCACCCCAGTGACTCGGCGAGTGGGAAAGAACTTCAAGGAACTCGGCGAGTAGCCGAGGGTACTCGGCGAGTTAAGGTCAACATGGACTGTTGACCTTGACAAAGGACTTTGACTTTGACCAGGGGTTGACTAGTTGGTTTATGGAGTACCTTGTGTGGTTGAGGACTTATGAGTATATTCGTACTATGCTAATAGGTGGTGGAGTCTTTGGCAAGTGCTCCGAGAGTTGGGATTTATCTATCAAGTCGACATCTGCGAGGTGAGTTATCCTCACTATATCAAAAGGGTGTAAGGCACCAAGGCCGACCCTTTAGTTGTTATCGTTATGATATATATATATATATATATATATATATATATATATATATATATATATATATATATATATATATATATATGTGTGTGTGGTTATGATCTGATAGATCGGAATCAGGGTAGACAATATGTTATGATTCTATGATCCTTAGGGATCGGTATGTTAGTGGCCTACTAGGTCGATGCTTTAGCTATGAGAGATTGCTATGATTTATGATCATGAGATAAATATGTTTGATGCTTATGTATGCCAGTATATGTTAGTTATGCGCACATGATTAGTTGCTCGTTGATTAGGTTGAGGCGGTCCTACTTTGTGCTGAAGGCCAACATACCCTATGAGCGGTCCAGGGAGAAGGTAGGCCAATGTGTTGGTCTCGTCATGCCGAAGGCTTGTTATAGATTCAGTTAGACTGTAGGCCCTGTAGGGCGGTCCAGTTAGGCCGATGGCCCAGTATACATGTTGTTGATTGTTGATTCTTTGTTACCGTTTTGGTATTTCAATGTGGTATTGGTATTTTAGGGGTAGCTCACTAAGCCCTTGGGCTTATAGTTTTTAGTGATTGTTTCAGGTACTCCAGGAGATCGTGGCAAGGCGAAGGCGTGACCGTACCGCTCCTCATCCTTATGATCTGTTGTTGGGACACTCTGATGAATAATGATTTGAAAACAATTTGTAAACAAACACTATTTGGGTTTTTATTATGATCGGAAAAGTTTAAATTTGGCGTAAAATTTATGGATGTTATAGAAAGGGGTATTTATTGGAATACCGTTCACTTGTTGCATCAACTTCATATGCTCTTGTTCTAGTGGATTGATATTGGCTCGGAATGGAAACAGTAAAGGAGGGTGATAAGTAGGAACATTATCCAAATTTTTTTTATCAGACCTGATCCACGTCATGGAGATTGGATCTCCACGTCGTGGATTCAGTGTTTCAGCATCTCTATATTCTTCGAGTTTGGACTTCTTTGGCTTTGGTTCAGACTGAGATGGCTCGAATTCTAGTGCTTTCAGGAAATTAGAAATGGTATCCTCTTCTGTTTCTACTACCATGACATGCGATTGAGGCTTTTTCTCTTGAATTTTTGGAGATAATTTATCTTGTACGAGAGTAGTTAGTTGACATAGTTGGACTTCAATATTATGGATCGATGCTTGGTGATTTCTTAGCAAAGCTTGCTTTTCCTTCATGATATTCTGATGTTCCCTTATCATGGCATCTGTTTCATCGTGCCTTTTTTTCAGAAGCCTCCATAAAACGAGCTAGCACGTTCTCTAAGTCAACTTTCTTTTCGGTTGGTGGTTGTTCCTTCTGATAGAAGCCTCGGCCTGTCTGCATATATATATATATATATATATATATATATATATATATATATATATATATATATATATATATATATATATATATATATATATATATATATATTTGCTTCTTGTACTCTTCATATGGAAACCACTCCTTCTTGGGTTTTCTCCAATCTTCATCATATTTATCCCCACTAGAATAGCAAACTTGAGCCTTTTTATTTCCATGTTCATCCAAGTGGCATTCTTTTGTCAAGTGTGGACCATTGCATGTTTCACATCCAGCTCTAGTAGCATGAATCGACTGGTCCATCTTTGTCATTCTTTTATCCATGGTGTAAAGCATAGCTAGTACAATAACCATATCTTCAGAATTTCCACCCCCAATTCCCTTAGCTCCATCATGTCTTGGATTGTGGTACTCACGAGAATGCTTTGCGAATTCTTCAACCAACTCCTTGACTTCGCCTATATTTTTCTTAGTTAGTGGTCCTTGAGAATCAAGGAGTTGCCTCGTTATGACATTTACGCCATCATAGAATATTGAGACTTCTTGTTGTATGTTTAGGTCATTATGAGGTCAATTTCTTAATAACCCTTTATAATGCTCCCATGCCTCATAAAGTGATTCACCCAGATTTTGCTCAAAGTTGGCTATTGCCTTCTTGAGTTTAGCTATTTTTGATGGTGGGCAGAATTGTTCCAAAAATTTCTCTCACATATGTGCCCAAGTAGTAATTGCACCAGGTGGAAGTGCCTTCAACCAATCTCTTGTAGCTCCCTTAAAAGTAAAGGGAAGCATTCTTAATAACACAATCTCTCTAGGAACATTCAGGACATTAAAATAGTCTGCAATGTCATTGACTTCATCTAAATGCTTCTAAGCATCCTCATGATAGTTTCCATAAAATGGTACATCCTTAAGTGCAGCTAGAATGTGTCCTTTCAACTCGAATGTTGCAGTGGCGGGAATTGTAGGTTGTACTAGATCGGGACCAGCATCGTCTTCTATCTGCTTCTTGTATGTCCCCATGGACATATCCACAATGTTTGTCATTTCGTTTTCTGGCTCGTCTGCGGGTTCACTTTTCTCTAATTCGAATTTAGGTTTGGACTCATATTCAAATTCTTGTGGACTAGGTATTTAATGAAGATCTTCAATCTTACTTTTGTCCTTCGAAGATGTACTTGACTCTCCTACTTTCTTCCCTTTATTCTTTCCAAATACTGATTTAAGGTCTTTAGATGGTGAGCTCTTTGGTGGTTGGTATTCTTTCACGTTTTCATCCGTTATTTTGTGAAGGGCCGACTCGGGATCTTCAAGTGGTGGTACCAAATGTTTGTTGGAACCTCTGGTCACGAACTACTGAAAAATAAACAAAAATAAAAACGTAAATCTGAACAAAAACTAAAAACTAAAAAAAACTCCCTAAATGAACCCACGTCGTGGACTTAAGGTCCACGTCGTGGTCTCAGATCTGAAACGAAAACTAATGCAGAAAATTAACTTTTTTGCAGGTTTTACCCCACAAAACAAATAAATTAATAATTTAATAAGTCGTTCCCCGACAACAATGCCAAAAACCTGATGTGTACAATAGTACCTACTAATTAATTTTTTTTCCTAACTAACTTAGGGGCTGTTTGTTTTGAACTTACCGGGTCCGGTCAGAGCTGACTGCTAACTCGGTCAACAGTCAGACTGTTTGAAAGTTTCATGTTTCTGTTGACTCGGTCAGCCTTGCTGACCCAAAAGGCTTACTCGGTAAGCCTAAAATATTTGGCTGACTGGAAAAGAAAAAGCCCACGCATCTTATTTTCGTTTATCTGCTCTCGCCCCTCCCATAGAGACCTAAACAAAAATCACGATTGAACAAAATACACAGCTTTATCAACAAAGTCGACTCCTCCTCCTCCTCATCTTTGACCGACGAGTTGCCCTCTTTACCATTAATTCTCACATCGACAACCTTCATCTCCTTTGGACGCAACAACTTCTCCCATCGCTGGTTCTCCCACCGCTAGTTCCCCCAGGCCACCACACCGTCTTCTCCCTCAGGCAGAGCCGCCGCAAGCAGCCGACCTCTGCCTCTCCTAAGCCAGTGCCGACCATTCAAGTAATTTCTTGGTTTTTTTCTTCATCTTGGTAAAAATCATAAATTACATTTGTTTAATCTAATGAAAAGTATGTTAATTTATTTGATGTCGTTTGTTTCTGCTAAGAAAACCTCAAGATCCTCTTGATTTTGATTTTTTTTCTGCCAGTAATCAATGATGCATAACAAATAGTCTCTGTTTTGTTTTTGTTTTTTTACCTGCCATTAATACAATCTGATGATGATAAATTCGTTCAATCTCATGTTTATTATGATGATAAATTCCCAGCTACTAATTTTATTGATTATAATACAGGGGTGGAAAATTTTGACATTGATCTTGAGCAACAAAAGTGACAGTGAAATGTAATAAAACTGGCAATTTCCGATTTCTAAAGGAAATACAAGAATTGGCTTCCTGCACAAAGTATTTAACTATTTGAGCAACAAAAGAATCATTGGTAATGTTGTCATTGATTTCTTCTGAAGGTTGTAGTCATTTGATGATATTCGAATCACACTGTGAAGAAAGGAAATCAGAAATAAAATCAAAACCACACAGGAAGATTTACATGAAGCGAATTGGAACCACAGGAACATTTAAATCCAAAAAACTAGACCAACATTAAAGGATAATGCCAGTAACTAGTAACCAATTTATATATATATATATATATATATATATATATATATATATATATATATATATTGGTGAAATCTTGTTGGAGTGATATTAATGCTAATTTTCTTGTTTATGGTAAAGATTGCATTATTGATCAGTAATTGACTTGACATGTAACAATGTTGTCAACATTTTTTTTAGATGATAAAGAAATTATTATATGTAAATGTAATAAATTAAATGGTTAAGGACAAATGTATTATTATAAAAAAAATTTGTTTGAGGGTAGTATAGTCATTTTGCATAGTCAGTCAAATACAAAATCAAACAACAAGTTTCAGTCAGAAGTTAACTCAGTCAGAACTTCTAACCCGATCAGCTTCTAACTCAGTCAGCTCTAACCCAATAAGCAACTATCAAACAACCCCTTAACTAACCAAAATGCACCTAGGCAGTGTACCTAGTCGGATTGTAATGTAGTTTAAGTAAGTTGGGGTCGAACACAATGAACGATTTTAATTAATTAATCTACCTACTATTAAGTTAACCTAAAATTCTAGCAAAGTAATGGTTTTTTTTTATCTAATTTTGCAAGTTTAGATGAACTTAATTTATCAACAACTATTCAATCGATATTGTAAAAGTACTTTTGTTAGTTTGAATCCACTTTCCCTCAATGGTTTAATTATTAATTATGATAATTCTCGTTGGTTACCAATTAAGATATTATTAGCAATTCAATTCCAAATTAACTAATGTTGAATTAATTCATGTAGATCTATACATAGTCACACATAATTTAACACACTATTAACTATTAAGCCGAATTGGAGCTATGTAAGATTGAGTTAACAAACACAATTATGTTCATAATATGAGTTCTCCAGCACAACCAAAATTCAATACTTCAATTACTTATCTAAGATTGGTTAAATCTTAGCTCTAATAATCTAATGTTCACTAAATTATTAGGTATTCAAATTCATGCAGATTAATGGTCACTAACTACACAAAATAAGTGTTTAAAGCAATCTAGTATCAAATTAAGCATGCTAGGTATAATCAATCAAACACAAGACATTAACCAACAAGAAAAATCTAAGTATTTATAAACAAACCATGAGCTCCAGCTTCATCTAGCTAACAGAAGCAACTAGATTTAGCTACTCATTCTAACAAGTAAACACAAACAAGTCATAATAAAAAAACATTGTAAAGTACCACTACTTAGAAAGTAATTATGATCTTCTTATTCTTCCTTGGTTTTCAAACCAACTTCTTGGCCTTCTAACCTTCTGATTATCGACTTTTGAAAACCTTTTTTCACCAGCCAACCTCTTAAATTCGTAGAGATCAAGAGTATTTATAGTTGTCATAAAATTACATTCCACGCTGTGGAATAGTGCTCCACGTCGTTGGCCTGGACGAGTCCTTATCAAGCAAGGATTTCGACTTTGCGCGTACTATCTTCCAGATTTTTCTTTTTCCACGTCGTGTAAGGAAGCTCCACGACGTGGATACAACTATTTTCGTGGGTTTTATCTTCTTCAATCTTTCAAGCCTCCAAAGTTTCGTCTTTTTCCACTTTTAGTCCTATTCTTCAAATTGACTTATTTTGGCTGCAAAATGTACAATTTAATCTTATAAGTACCATTATTCCATGGAAATAACCAAAAATATGTACAAAAATGTATTCAAATATTGCCTAAAAGTATGTATAAATATGACAATATCAGGGTTATAGAAATGCAATAGTCTTTCGCCTGAAAACTATCGAAAATATATTATTGTTGATACAGTTAAATTGTATTCATTTAATTTGTATTGTGTTAGGAACCATAAAATGTCTAGGGATTTAAATGTTTGGCTTCAATTCACTTTGAACTTGTAATTGGTTTTTGCTAGCTCCTTAGCTAGTTTTTGTTTGTTTTTCTAATAAATGCCATTAAAAAAACAACTATTGAAATTTCATAAACAACCATTTCCCATTTATTTTATAACATTTCAAGTCTAAAATGGTCAAATATGTCAAATCCTAACTTTCACAAATCGAAGACTATGTCCTTTCAATATAATTTCTTTCATCCGATTTAGTGAACTTTTACTTTAAATTATTTATCTATTTTATTCATTAAACTATCAAATAAATTAATTTTAATATTATTTTATTTTGTTATTTACTATTTATTTATCTATTATGTAATATTTTGCAGAGATAACCCAAATACATATATTATAGGTTTGAGAAATTATATATCTTCTTATTTTTATTTTTATTTATCTTCCTACCATATCAAATGTTAACATGTGTCACATTTAATGAAATTGATTTAATTTTAGTCCATTTATTATTATTTAATGTGGATAGGAAGATAGTAGAAATAAATTGTAGGAAGATTTTTAATTTCTCTGTAAGTTTTTATAGAAAATAAACATCTAGGATATTTGTAGATTGATGTTTGGTTTTGAATACCATATATGTAAGTATAGTGGTGACGTGAAGGAAGGTGAAGATGAAGAGTGGGATCAGGGTGAATTTATTATTATTTTTTTTATTTTTTTTAATAATAATAAAAATCATTGAAAAGCAATCATCATAAAGACCAAGTAATGTATATGTTTTAATAGTTGTCGTCAACGTGCCGGTTTTAATAATAATAATCATTTTATATTTAAATTTATTTAAAAATTAAGAATTTATTTTTATGTGACATAGTTAGTCTGAAACAAATTTAAATAAGTCATTTTGGACAAGATGACCTATATATAAAATGATTCAAAAGGTAGTAATAAAATAATAAAGAGAAAATAACTTGTAGGGTAATGAACTATCATTTGTGTGTGTGAATATATATATATATATATATATATATATATATATATATATATATATATATATATATATATATATAGGGTTAGGTTCAATGGAAAATGAACAATTAGGGCAACATATGATGGAACCAATGATCAAGTGACACGTGTCCATTTCTTTATTCATAAGCAATGTATTATGGAAGTTATTTATGTAGTTATTCCAAAGTGATGTGTTGTCATGCTTTCATTGGTTCCAACATTTGTTGCCCTAATTGTTTATTTTCCATATAACCTTTCCCTATATATATATATATATATATATATATATATATATATATATATATATATATATATATATATTCGTACACGATTTACCATTAAACTTACATCTATTATCCAATAAATATCATTTTGAGTGTCTATTGCTAGTTTAACCGGTTTATCTGTTTAAGAAACACCATAAAAACACATTTGTTGTTAAAAAACACCATTAAATTCATATTTTTTGTGCATGATTTATGATTAAACTATTTTTATACATATTTTCATGTTTTCTAGTCATCGTCAATTTTCTAGTCATTTTCTCCGGCTAACACAACCGAATGTTGATATCCTACACATCCATAGCCAGAGAACCCAAATGGTCTACAATGAAGCTCCACACTAACCGCATGAACAACACCCCGAATCAGATACTATTCATAAGAGGGTTTGTAAATTCATTTATACTGGGTGTGAGACCATGTATTACATGAGTTTATTTAAAAGAAAAACAAAATACAAAATTCTAAACATTTGAGAAGTATAAATTTATAATAAAAGTGAGAAAATATTGAATTATAAAAATTAAAGTGTTTTTTTTTCTCTTTTAAATTCAAACAAATAATTTAGATAAATAAATAGAGAAAATTAATGAATATCTAATTTAGTAATTTTGAAATTAGAAGGAAAATTCATTAATGAAATTGATATGCATTATTATTGCATTTAAACACTATATAAATTTTAATAAAATGAAAAAAAACCATAAAATGACACGTGGAATAAAAATTAATTTAAAATAACCACAAAATTACATGTGGCAAAATAAATGAGAATGTGACATGTGACAAAAAAATCTTTATTTATTAGGGAGGATGTATAATATGTTATTTTTCTGTCTTAACTTCGCTCATGCTTTTAGACATCACACATGCAATGTCCGAGACCTTTATCAAACTTCATTGAGATACATATGAGAATTAGATTGATATTTCTGATTCAATCTCCATTGCATGCCGATGCCGACGATCCCAAACAAATCAATCATTGGAAAAACATAATTTAATTGTTTTTTTCTTGGATAATAAAAGCTTGTGTTTGTTGCTGCTGAAGGTTGAATGGTGGACAATGTTGGTGGGAGCGGATGGCGTTGGACGTAGAAGATAATCAATATATATATCTTTATACCTTAAAAAACATTTACAAGATTTTGCTGAATTTTAAGAGGTACAAGCTTTTAAGCATCATATACAATAATTTTATGCATCAGAGAATAATAAATCTTATTCGGTCAAAGACAGATTTTGAATAGGTCTTCTAAGCTTATCTTCAAATTGAATGGGTTAAATATGAAAAAGTCAAATAAGATGACGATGATAAGATTTTGAATGGGTTAAAGTTTGACCAAGTGTTCCTCATATCCAATTGATTGGTAAATACTAAATCTTATCCGGTTAACATTTATGAAAAAGTCAAATAAGATGATGATGATAAGATTTTGAATGGGTCAAAGTTTGACAAAGTGTTCCTCATATCAAATTGAATCGCTAAATACTAAATCTTATCCGGTCAACATTTATGAAAAAGTCAAATAAGATGATGATGATAAGATTTTGAATGGGTTAAACTTTGACCAAGTGTTCCTCATATCCAATTGAATCGCTAAATACTGAATCTGTCAATAATAATGAAAAAGTCAATAAGATGATGATAAGATTTTGAATGGGTCAAAGTTTGACCAAGTGTTCTTCATATCTATTTGAATCGGTCTAATACGATGTACACGTTATAAAACATTTTATATAAATTGGAAGAGGCGCATTAATCTAGCATTCGTCTATCATGAATGCCTTGACATTGACCGCAAAACCTTGGTTCTCTCTCATGCTCGCTACCTCCTCCTTTGTTTTTCTTTCTATTAAAATCGAATAAGCTCGAAAATGTCTTACGTTTAATCCTAGCCCAGGTATAAGAAATCTCTATTTGTTCGTCATTTTGTTTAACAAATTTTTTATGTCATTTTGTTGATCCACACCCGTCGTTTTGCGCGGGTAAACGGCTATATATATATATATATATATATATATATATATATATATATATATATATATATATATATATATATATATATATATATATATAGTTTAATGATAAATCCTTGTACAAATAAAAGTTTATTTGTAAATCATATATAAACAAACATTAACATGTAATACTCGTTCTTAATGGTAAACTAGTTGTGAGACCTGTATATTATACGAGTTGATTAAAACAAAATGTTAAATATGAACGATTAAATGAGAAATTTATTTGAATTTGAAATTTGAAATATCTGAAAATTATGAGAAAAAATGCAAAAAATAAATAAATTAAAATTATATGTTAAGTTATCAGATCCATATACTAAACGGGTAAATTATAACAAAATGTTAAACACAAAGGTTTAAACTGTAAAATTATTTGAAATTGAAATTGAAATTTAAAATTTAAAATTAATAGTCATTATGATAAGTTTAATTTATGAAAACTAAATTAATGATATATTGAAAATGAAAAATAAAGTAATGACAAGTACAAAATAAATATATCTCAAAATTATGATAAAATGACATTTGATAAAATAATTTTTATTTATTAGGGTAGATTTTGAGTTATTAACCTGTAATACTAATTAATAACAACTCAAATAAGATTATTGTACCAAAAAAGTAACTAAAAATGATTTATTACCTAACAAAATCATTTTACCAAGAATAATATCTTATCACATTATCCCTATTTTTATAATAAGTACCGGTGAGGTTAATGTATTCACCCAAATGAGTATATATCACGTTCACGTATGTTAGTTGAAAAGAAGGATCCAACGACCCATAATTTCTAGACATGACACACACACAACACTAACATCATACATAGATTCCAACTCACCCCTCCACTATCAACAGTGGATACAGTTGAATTCAAATCATGAAACCTATGACCCAAATCTTCACTTCAAGAGAGAAAAGAAAAATTCTCTGTAGAAATTCAAAACCCAATTGTCCAAATTGTCAGGCCCAGCAACAATAGCGGAGATTGTAATCTCAACTTTAAGAAATTCACTCACATGTCTCGTCTCTATCCCTCCTTCTATTCCACATGTAGGTTCGGTATAAAGCAACAGAGCAACACACAGTGCCCCCCATTCTTTCAACCAATTATATAAACCATGATCATCATGGAAAAGAAGAAGAGAGATAAGGCTGTAGAGTTGTATCAGGAGCCAACTAGCGCCACCTTTGTGTTGACTCCCTTTTTCATGGTTTTCTTGTTTTCCATCCACCAATGTCAATCACACTCACACCCTTCTGTCTTTCTCTCTCTAAATCAATTCTCCTGATTCCTGAATTCATTGAGGTGGACGGTATGAAATGAGGCACTCGACTCTAGAAAATTTTACTGGTCCTTAAGGAAAAGGAAGTATATGCATGTATATATGTATATTTCGATGTATTTTCTCTCTCTGTCTTATCTCTTTGTGTTTATTGCTTCCCATCCCTTCATTTATGTCACACGGATCCAACCTTTTTCTGATCTAATTTAATTTGTCTTGCACTTTTTGATGATTAACCTTATGGGTTGTGTTTGAACCCTGTTATTGGAGTATAATTGTGTGGCTCGCCAAGTGTTTGTTAAAATGACACACAGAGTCTTTTGTATATTATGATCATCAAAACCTCGTAAAAGTAGAGCAGCTTAGATTGCTAATCACTCTTTTGCATTTCTTTTCCACCCTTTTCCCACTATGCTTTTCTTCATAACCCTGTCTCTTTCGATCTTCAACCAGACCACTCTTTGGCTGTGGCACAGTGAATTATTATTGATGGCTACATCCTTCACTTCTATCATACTACTTTCCTCCTGTTAAAACCAGACCTCAATTCCTTTGCTTCTTTACTTATACCCTTTCTTCTTCTCTCATTCCTTTAATCAAACATGAGGAGTCTTGATTTTAATAAACATTTTTTTCCTCTGTTGATACTCATGTCATCAATCATTGTCCTTGTTGATTCAATAAACGAAGAGGGTGCTGTGCTTTTGGAGTTCAAACTCTCTCTTTCTGACCCAAATAACAATCTCCATACATGGAATCAATCCGATTCATTTCCTTGTAACTGGATTGGTATAAACTGTACCAATGATCACAAGGTAACATCTATAAACCTCAGTAACCTTACTTTATCAGGCTCCCTATCACCAACCATTTGCAAGCTTCCATTTTTAACCAAGTTAAACATCTCCAAGAACTTCATTTCTGGCCCCATTCCTAATCTATCATCCTGTCAATCTTTGGAAGTTGTTGACCTCTGCACAAATCGGTTCCATGATGATTTCCCCACCCAGATTTCCACAATTTCCTCCCTTAAAATCCTCTCATTGTGTGAAAATTACATCAGTGGTGTAATCCCTGAAGACATTGGGAACCTGACTTCATTGGAAGAGCTTGTTGTTTACAGTAACAATCTCACTGGAATAATCCCCAAATCCATTGGTAGATTGAAGCAACTTAAAATTATCAGGGCAGGTGTAAACTCTTTATCAGGTCCTATCCCCATTGAGATCAGCGAATGTGAAAGCTTGCAGGTTTTTGGGTTAGCCCAAAACAATCTAGAAGGTTCGATTCCTAGAGAGCTTCAAAACCTCAAGAATCTGACAAGTTTAGTCCTTTGGCAAAATCGTTTATCTGGTGAAATCCCTCACGAAATAGGGAACTTCAGTCGTCTGGAATTGCTTGCACTTCATGCAAACTCTTTCACTGGAAGCATTCCAAAAGAAATCGGTAAGCTAACACAACTTATGAGGCTGTATCTATACACAAACCAATTAAATGGTTCGATTCCTGAAGAACTCGGGAATTGTGTAAAGTTAGTTGAAATCGATCTTTCTGAAAACCGTTTATCTGGGGGAATCCCAAAAGGGCTTGGAAACATCAAAAACCTCCGTTTACTTCATCTTTTTGAAAACCTTTTTGTGGGCGAAATCCCAAATGAGCTTTCACATTTGAAAGCGCTCAAAAAGCTTGACCTTTCGATAAACAATCTGACAGGGGAAATCCCTTTAGGGTTTCAAAACATTTTCTTGGAAAGTCTTCAGCTTTTTGATAACCATCTTGAGGGAAGCATTCCTCCATTGATAGGAGCTAATAGTAACCTCACAGTTCTTGACATATCAATGAACAACCTTGTGGGAATCATCCCTCCACATCTTTGTAATTCTCAGAAACTAATGTTTCTAAGTTTGGGATCAAATAAGTTGTCTGGAAACATTCCACATGGTTTAAAATCATGCAAATCTTTAATCCAGTTGATGTTAGGAGACAATTTGTTAACAGGTAGCCTCCCTCTTGAATTCTCAAATCTTTATAACCTTTCAGCCATTGAACTCCATCAAAACCATTTCACAGGTACTTTACCTCCAGAAATAGGCCAACTACAAAACCTGAAACGCCTTCACTTGTCTGATAATTACTTTTTTGGCCACATTCCTTCTGAAATCGGGAATTTATCACAGCTTGTTACATTCAATGTCTCATCTAATCATCTTTTTGGAGACATTCCTCATGAGCTCATGAACTGTGTAAATCTTCAAAGACTTGACCTTAGTAGAAACTGGTTCACAGGACATGTCCCTTTTGAAATTGGCAATTTGGTAAATCTTGAATTGTTAAAGCTTTCTGATAACAAAATGAATGGACCAATACCAAATTCATTAGGGAAGCTTTCACGTCTTACCGAATTACAAATGGGTGGAAATTATTTTTCCGGAAATGTCCCTTTTGAACTTGGTCAACTCATGGCTCTTCAGATTTCTTTGAATATCAGTCATAACTCACTTTCGGGAACAATACCTCAGAATCTTGGAAACTTGTTGATGTTGGAATCGTTGTACTTAAATGACAATTTACTTGTTGGAGAGATTCCTTCATCAATTGGTCAATTAGTAAGCTTGTTAGTCTGCAATCTTTCTAACAATGGCTTATATGGAACAGTTCCAAACACACCCGTTTTTAAAAAGATGGATTCTAGCAACTTTGTTGGAAACAAAGGGCTATGTGTTTTGGGTTCAAATCAGTGTCACCCACCTTCAAATTCAAGATCCAATCAAGATTCTGGTTATGGGGTTTCAAAAGAGAAAGTAGTGAGTATTGTTTCTGGTGTTGTAGGGTTTTTCTCTTTGATCTTTGCAATGGGTGTTTGTTGGGCTATAAAGAACCGAAAACCAGTGTGTGTGTCACTTGAAGAAGAACATATGAAGCCTTATGTGTTGGACAATTACTACTTCCCAAAAGTAGGGTTTCGATATCAAGATCTTGTTGAAGCTACTCATAACTTTTCAGACGATGTTGTGATCGGAAAAGGAGCTTGTGGGGTGGTGTACAAGGCGGTGATGGGTGATGGTGAGGTGGTGGCGGTGAAAAAGTTGAAGTCTGGTGGAGGAGGAGCCACCATTGTTGATCAGAGCTTTTTAGCTGAGATATCAACTCTTGGAAAAATCCGGCATAAGAATATTGTGAAACTTTATGGTTTTTGTTATCATCAAGAATCCAATCTTTTGTTATATGAGTATATGGAAAACGGGAGTTTAGGGGAACTACTTCATGGAAACAAGAATGGTAGATTTCTTGATTGGAATGATAGATACAAGATTGCCCATGGAGCAGCTGAAGGTTTATGCTATCTTCACTATGATTGTAGGCCCCACATCATTCATCGCGATATAAAGTCAAACAACATTTTGTTAGACAAAATGCTTCAACCTCATGTGGGGGATTTCGGTTTGGCAAAATTGATGGATTTCACATGTTCCAAATCCATGTCAGCTGTTGCTGGTTCATACGGATACATTGCCCCAGGTAAAGTTATGAAAATTATTTGTTAGAGTGTAAGGGTAAAATAGTCATTTACTCACGTTCAGTTTGTCCATCCGAAAAAAGAAACGGATTTTGCATATACAACACTTTATCGAACAAACATCATTACCCAGTAGTCAAAAAAATGAAACACACAAACTTTATGTATACAACACTTCAAACCGACTTTATGTAAGGGTAAACTGGTCATTTACTCATGACCATGTTTTATTCGGTCCAAAAAAAGAAACACAAAGTTAGACTTTGTGTATACAACACTTTATCCATTACACATTATTCCGTCCCAAAAAGAAACAAACAGACTTTGCGTATGCAAGGGTAAAATGGTCATTTACTCAGGTTCAGACGGTTTATTGTGTCTAAAAAGGAAACAAGTTTCATTTATACAACACTTTTTCCAGAGAGACATGATTACCCACTATTCACGTTATGTATTCAACACATTAATAGGAAAAGAAAAAAAAATAAAGAAAGAAAGAAACAGACCCTTAGTTTTATTAGTACAAAAATATGTAAATACAACAAACAGTACAATTCTGACAAATTCTTAAAATTATTGATTTCAGAATACGCGTATACAATGAAAGTAACAGAAAAGTGCGATATCTACAGCTTTGGAGTGGTGTTGTTGGAGCTTGTGACAGGGAAGCCACCGGTTCAACCGGTTGACCAGGGAGGTGATCTTGTGACATGGGTCAGAAGGTCAATCCATGGAATGGTTCCCATTTCTGATTTATACGACAAAAGATTAGATTTGAGTTGTAAAAAAACAACAAATGAAATGTCACTTTTTTTAAGGATAGCCGTCTTTTGCACTAGTCCATCTCCTCTCAATAGGCCTACAATGAGGGAAGTTGTAGCAATGATGATTGATGCTAGAGTAAATACACCTTCATCTCCTTCATCAGAAACACCTCTAGATAACGATTCTAATAATTCTTGCAAAGGTAACAAAATTTATAATTTATAATTCTTCTCTTCATAAACATATTTGTAACAAACAATCAACTGATTTGCAGAGTATGTGGAGCAAGATGAAATTAGCACTAGTCCATGGAAGTCGGGTTGACTTTGATCATGGAAGGTCAGACTACCTTTGTATCATTCTTATTGTACAAAAAGGAAAAAGAACAAAGAACATTGATTATACTTTCTAGCTAGAATCCATATTATAATGATCAAGTTCCAAGTTCCAACCTTTGTTTTTGGAATTTGTTTATATATACCGATTTGTGATTCGGTGAACTTGAAGTAGAAGTTGGAGAAATGGAGGTTAGACAGGTAGGTTGTATGCTTAATAGTTTGAAATAAACTTCAGCTTTCTCATTAATGTCTTTTTGTGGGAATCAATAATTATTAAATTTCAATATTGATTATAATTCAGAATTTGTAAGGTAGGTATAATTTGTTGTAATCAACAAGGAATTATGTGGAAAAAAGGGGATGGTTGGTGCATAGTGAGTTGCAACTTGACGTTTATAACATTGTGTATTTGTGTTAGGTAAGAAATTGGAGAGTTTGGGTTATTTTAATAGTGTTTTTAATTGTACAAAAACTTTGTTCTCTACTCTCTAGTCTTGTTGTTTCCTTATATCCAGGATCGATGCTATCTACCACTGTTTTCAACTGTTGTCCTTAAAATGTAGTAAAAAACTAGGAAGTGACTCAAATGTCAAATCCTTTTATCGGGTGTTTTGTTTCAGTCACATGGGTACTCCGATTAAGATACATAGAATGAATTCTAAATAGATATACCATTTTTGTTTTGTTTAAATAATGATACTTCTATGAGAAGATAAGGAGCTGGAATTTTTACATTATTTTAATGGTTATAGTACTATTTCACTACAAGTTTAGAAAAAACAAGATTTTTTTTTTTTACTATTTTTTGATATATTTCTGAATAAAAGTTTAGAAAAACGGTGAGCTTATGTATTTTTTTTTAAATAAAAAAAAATATTAAATAGAACCTAATCATACAAATTTTATACTTTTTTTTCCTTTTGAAAAAGAGGACAAGTCTTGGCAAATTATTTTATCATATTTAATCAAAATCATTGATTATATAAAAAATAATATGATATATTGATATTTAAAGATAATAGTTTGTAGTTGTACAACGAATTTAATGAGAAAGTGAGAAGATAACGTATTAATCTTTATAAGGGTACATAGCGTGGTTCATCGTACTATAAGGGGCCTTATTTAAGTAACCCATATAATTGTAGGGGCCAAATTGTCAATTTTAACTATTAAACTATTTAGACATTTAAATCTTCTTTATTGTGTGTTCTCAACTCAAATGCAGATCTGACATGAATCGTATATTTTTGTAATAAATTTTTAGATAGAAAAAAATTATTTGTCCAATTCACTTTTTATCTGCCTATTAAATGATATTCAAAATATTTAACTAATATTAAAATATAACAGTTGAAACCTAAGTAGATATAAAAAGTTGTATAGAATTTGATTCCTATACAACAAAGTAAACATCGAAATAAAAGGCTATATAGTTTATTTTTACAACATTGTTCGTTTCATATAAAGAGAAAACCAAGATGTTAAAGCCTCCGAGAAAAATAAAAAACTCTCTTAACAAAATTTATACATTCCCCCCCTACCATTTTAATTTTAACTAGTTTAGACTTTAGATCACATTTTTTCTATAACAATAATAGTTTTGGTTGGAATTTAAATTACGTTTAGACCCCTTGCTTTTCGTTAACAAGTCACTAAGGCCCTTCCAAATCGAACGCCGTTTCTTGGAGTTGGAGGGTGTGCTCACGTGATTAGCACCTGTCTTGCTACTTCTCTTCACCACCACCCCACGGTGCTCCGGCGGGCTGTAAGTACGGATCAACGGCCACTTGATCCCATCGAAAAATGGGTGGCGTTTAATGTCCGTGGCACCGCTAGCGCAACCTAGTCGCCTCCTTGGATCCTTCACCAACAACTTCTCTATCAAGTCCTTGGCCTCCGCCATTCCCGGTGGAGCTTGAGCTTGTTCAGTTTCCTTTTCTTCCCCAAACGTCACTCCCCTGCTCGATGCTATATTGCGCAGGGTGGACTCTTTGCTTCCTCCTCGGAACGGCGTCCTTCCGTATAATAACTCGTACACTAGCACACCAAAAGCCCACCAATCAACGCCGTTGCCGTGGCCGCTGCCGTTGACCAATTCCGGCGCCAAGTACTCGTGAGTCCCAACGCATGATTTTGAGAAAGCCGTCGTCGGCTCTGCTACAAACTCTGTCACCATTTCTTCTTCATCACGTCTACGAATGTTGCCGCCGTAACATGAGCCGCCACGACTCCGGCTTGTCGTCGTCCCTTGGATCCTGTTATCCAGTTTTGGTATGACGTCGGAATTGAAACACAAATCAAAATCCGACAGCATAATGTGACCATCTTCCCGGATCAAAATGTTCTCCGGCTTCAAATCCCGGTAGACTATCCCAAGAGAGTGGAGGTATTCAAGAGCCACTAAAACCTCCGCCGCGAAGAACCTAACAGAATCGATTGGTAGCCGATAATTAGGTTGCTTCCGAAGCAAGGAATGAAGATCGCCGTTGGGACAGAAATCGATGAGGAAGCACGTGTAGTGAGACACTTCCAGATGAGCGTACAGCGTCGGGAGAAAAGGGTGGTCAAGGGATGAAAGAATCCGAGCCTCGGTCTGGACATGAGAGAGCTTCTTGGAGGTGAGTAAATTGTTATCAACAACTTTAATGGCGAAGTTAGCGTGTTCATAGTCTCGGAGGCGACAGAGGAAGACCCGGCCAAGATTCCCCGAGCCCACAAGGCGTACAAGCTTAAGGTGACTGAGATGGAGAATCCCATCAGAGGAAAGGTTGGTGGCAGCTTTAATGGCGGACCAGTTAGCATCTGATTTCCGGTGAGGACGAGAATGGAGGTTAGGTACAGCAGTGGAAGAAGTGGAGGCGGAGGCGGAGGAGAGACGAGTGGATTCGTTAAAGCTTAGACATAAGCTGGAACGAGCAAGACTGGAGCGTGCACTGGAGGAGGCAAGGGTGGTTGTGGTGGTGGTGGTGTTGCAGCTGGTGAAGCTGAAGTCGAGATCGGAGTCTTGACGGGAGATGGTATGATGATCGTCTTCCATTGCTATTTGTTGTGATTGTGGTGTGTAGGGATTGTGAGGATGGTCTTATAAGTTATAAGAGAGGGGAAGTGGGACATGTGTAATTTAATCGCCTTAACGTGTCGGTTGACCAAGTGGAGAGAGAGAGAGAGAGAGAGAGAGAGAGAGAGAGAGAGAGAGAGAGAGAGAGAGAGAGAGAGAGAGAGAGAGAGAGAGAGAGAGAGAGAGAGAGAGAGAGAGAGAGAGAGAGAGAGAGAGAGAGAGAGAGAGAGAGAGAGAGAGAGAGAGAGAGAGAGAGAGAGAGAGAGAGAGAGAGAGAGAGAGAGAGAGAGAGAGAGAGAGAGAGAGATTCACCATATTTAAGAAAGTGATTTAATAGTAAAAAAATGAACGTTGGGGGGCATAACTTAAAAAAAAATAGTAACTACCATTCACAATGGAATCGACATTGAGGGACTTCAGTTGGATTTTAACTACAAATCAAATGAATTTAAATATTTTAAGGTACTTTCCCATTTATGATTCATAATGCCGAAAATAAAATTGTGACGCACACATTTTCGATAACAATTTGAATATTTAAATATTTATTTTCTACTAGGTTAAACAGGCAAAAATAAATAAATAAAATTTAGGTTTTTAATCATTTAATTTTTGACTTTGTTCTCATTTGGTCACTTAATTCATTAAAATATCATCGAATTTTTGGTTTTGTGCTCATTTACTCACTTAAGTTTTGGATTTATACATTTAGTCACATAACTTTTAAAATTGTATTTATTTAGTCACTAAACTTATAAAAAATTTTAAAAGTTTAGTGATTAAATGAACACAATTTTAAAAGTTAGATGATTAAATGAGCACAAAACCAAAAGTTAAATGACTAAATGAACACAAAGCCAAAAGTTTGATAACATTTTAAAACTTAAAAATAGTTAATGACCAAATGATCACAAAACCATAAGTTATGTTATCAAAAATGATCTAAACCTAAAAAAAAGCATTATTTATAATTTAAACTGATAATGAAAAATCAAATATTTATAAACCAATCCAACTACAATAATTTAAAACATGAAATTTTATATAGTTACAACTGGAGCCAAATTTTAAATACTTCTATGAATATGTCAAAACCAAAAATTATACAGAAAAATGTTTATAAAAATTAACCTATCATACTATATATATGGTAACAATTGTTTGTAACATTAGCATAGAATTAGAAAGTATTATTGTAACATTACCATGTTAACATAAAAAAAGCATGAAAGCACAAAAACATATAAAAAGTGGAGTGACATTGGTGAATAACATATTACTCTTAATAGAAAGAAATAGTTTGAAAAATGTTTGAACATACAACCAATATTCATGATCTTCTTCCTCACTTAAGGAGTCAGGGCCTCCATAGTAGACTTATCACGTAATAAAGTCGAAAATATTGACCCTGTTCGCAGTGATTTATCGAATAAAATCAATTTAATCGATTATGGTAAATACCAAATAGAAAGTGCATATCTAGAAAGAATTAAAAAAAATGTAAATTTCATTTTCAGCCCGTGTGTATAACCGATTTATATAAATTTGGTCTCAAAAAGTTTCTTTTGCAATTTTAGTCTGTATAAGAGGGTCTTGTGACATCAATATATATTGAAATTTTATAAAATTTTACATGTTTTGATATCTCAAGTACTAAGGTTCATCAATGTTTGTCCTAGGCCACAAATAAAAGCGAAAGCAAAGAGAGAAAAAGACCAAATTAGACACAAATAAGAACAAAAACAATAATATTATACCTCCACAGCTCCACGGAATTTAGTTAGTGGATCTACTAACTATATGTACTACATATATAATCCCTGCCAAAACCATCAATGTTGTCCCCTAAACAAAATAAAGGTTCAAAAAAAAAATTAGTAAATGGGAACATATTATACTTCCTTTATCAAAATAGGCCATGTAGTTCCGCTGGTGCTTGTTTTATAATACAATGCTAAAACTGGGTGGATTTTTTAGATTACAATATGCCTTGATAAGAAAAATATAAAATGTATAAATCAAATAGTATAATTATAAAAGTAACATACCAATGACTTTTAGATCAGGATATTGAGGTTATTACGTTCTAAATGAAACATCATCATTGAGTAAAATGCACAATGTCTGCTCATACACACAACGTAAAAAATAATTGATTCGCCCAATAAGAAACCTTTATTTGAAAATGTAATAAGATGATAAATGAATCAAACCTTTACATCTTTTATATATATATATATATATATATATATATATATATATATATATATATATATATATATATATATATATATATTCTCTTGTAATTTGGAAACTTGTTTCCACATTCTGTAGTAACTATGAACTACGAAACACAAATATTGTCTTACTGTAAAACAATTCGAACTTAATCTTTAAGCAAAATAAGTAAATGCACCGTAATGATGATCACAAATATAATTTACCCGTCATCCAAAACATTTGAGACATAGAGCTTTACAAGACATACTTGCTTGGCCAATGTAACATTTCAAAAATCACAATAAATTTAAACTTTTTAAAAATAACCCATTTACTAAAAAGAAGTGTTACATAACTATTGTTTTCAGAACATTATTATAAAACAGAGTCTCCCAAGATCAACAACATAAAAAATCCAGGATGTGTACGGTCACGCCTTTGCCTTGCCACAGTCCTATAAAGTACCTACAACCAAAACTAAAAACTGCAAAGCCAACGCTTAGTGAGTTCCCCCAAAGTACCACCACATAAACATAACAAATAACATGTATTAGGTCCACAACTAAAAGACTAGATTACCCTAAGCCTACAGTATGAGTTTGGCTTGCCTATGGGGCCCATTGCTCATATCTGGCTTGTTCCTGACCCACAACATAAGTCTGGCTTTCCCTCGGGACCCACAACTTATGTATGGCTTGCTCCCGAGTCCAAAACATAAGTCTAGCTTGCCCTCGGGGCCCACAACTTATGTCTGGTTTACTCCTGTCCCAATCAATCATCAGAATGAAATGCCAATATAGAACAAGCCCACTCAGTCATCGGACTGGAATACCAATATTCAATGGGTCCACTCAATCACCAGACTATACCCTCGGGTCCACTCAGTCATCAGACTGGAATACCCCCAGTCTATTGACTCATGCACAAAACAGTAAAGTCTCAACCCAACACAACATGTCGACATATAATAGATAACAAAAAAAATCAACAGATAGATAATCATGCAGCCAAAAATCACAGGTAGTCTTACAGATCTACCGGTCTACGCATATCAGCAACTATCATATAATCATACAGGTCTATCCCATACTCGAGATATCATAAATCAATGTATAACGGAATATCAATCCAATGGGACGGCCTTGGTGCTTTCGATCCGTAAGTACAGTGAGGAAAACTCACCTCTCAGTCTGAACGATAGTTGATAAGGTACTGACTCCGAATCTCAGCTCTAACTATCGCCTGTCCATCCAAATGACCAATTCTCAAACACAATCCAAAATACCCAAAATACCTCTAGGTCAAACTTGGTCAACCCTGGTCAAAGTCAAATTCAACAGCCAAGATCCCAAAAGTCAATATCCCTTCCCAACGGAGTACGTCCTTCATACCAAGAGAGTATGCCAAACGTAATCTGATGTTGACCAAAAAGCGAGTCTCTAACCGCGTACGTGTGATGTACCTCCAGGCACTCCCAACATACGCGACTCAGTCCTAAAACTCCATTAAGATCTTATTCCATTAAGCCCTAACGTCCAAAACCCAAATCCAAGCCCAAAATGATGCTCTAAGTCATAAAGTTTCCAACTTTATGACTTTTCATGGCTATCAAGTGCTTAATGTCCAAAACCCTAAGTTTTTAACCCAATAAGACATCACAACTCTTGTATGGAAGGGATAGAAGGGCCAAGATCACATTTTTATGGTTCATAATAGCTCCATAATGGATAACGTTTCCAACTTTAACCATTAGAATGGTCCCCACAAACAAGATCTAGTCTTTAGGTCTCAAAGGGACCCAAAAGTGCATCTTTTCAACTTAATCCATTAAGTCCAAGTCTCTAATCCTTCAGATCTGAATCAAAATGATGTTTAGATGGACAAAGTTTCCAACTTTATCCATAACAAGGTCATAAACTTTCAAGATCTAAACTTTATGCACTTAAAGTGACCAAAAGCTCATAACACTCAAAACTAGATAGATTTAACAATTTCATCATCAAGATTCAAACTTTATACCTTTAAAAGAAAGATCAAGGTGCACAAAGTTTGGATCTATAAGCTCCAATGCAACTAACACTTCTTCATTGAGTTCATTCTTCTCTAAGGTGCACCAAGAACACTCCAAATCACTTAAAGCACATTCTTTTTGCTCACAAGGCTCAATCTAGGGTTAGGATTTCAAGAGAGGGTGTTGGAGAGGTGGGGGATGAGAATGGAATAGGTTTGGGGAAGTTAAGGAGCTTAAATAGGGCTCAAACCACGAAAATGAGGTTTGGGCACTAATCTTGTACGCTCAACATACTCAAATTATGCCCAACGTACTAGGGATTCCCTAGTACGCCCAATGTACACGTTGAGTATGCCCAACGTATGCGGCTCCACCCAACACCGCCCTAACTTCAAACGGTCATAACTTGTTTGTTCTAACTTCGTTTTTGACGTTCTTTATATCCACGGAAAAGTTTTGAAGAGATGTACAATATTATTTAAATATCTTGGACTAAAAACTTCTCGAACAAAAACCCATATTTCATGCAAGGGCCCGACCTATGACTTTTTCCTTTCTATCCTTCGGCCCAGAACACAATTCAAGGTTAAAATCTCTTAACTATCATTACCTCCTTCCAAAAGGGCTAAAATTTGCCTCCTTAAGGCCCAAAACCTTACACAACCAACTTCTGGTGCATGGCTTAGAAATGGCAGGAAACAAGATGTTACAATTCTCCCCCACTTAAATAGTATTTTGTCCTCGAAATCAGCTCTCGCTTCCGCTGCACGACGGAACCCCTAGCCAAAAACCCATAAATTTGATCAACTCTAAACCTCCTCCAACTTTCTATAAGACCGAACTTCTAGTGAGAATCACAGAGTCAGGGACTCTCAAAACTACAATCCTGAATCAACTCTATCAATATACTTCCCAAGACCGGGAACCCATCTGATCTAAATTTCAGAAACCATATTCCAGGATTGATATTCATCCATTCGTTGAACCCACACCTTTTATTTGACTAAGAACATCACCAAACACGCAGAATGAAGTACTCAAAACACATTGATCGCGAATTTCAACCAATTCCAAATCCATAAGACGTACCAAAAACCTTAAATAAACCCTTGACTCCATGACACGCCATCACCAACCACTGTTCTTACGAGCAAAGATAATAAATCCAAGAATTTTTACATGACATCCAACCCTTATTAGCTCAGGTGTACCCCCACCTAGAAAATCACTCGAGACATTCACAATGAACTTCATGACTCGAGACTCCAGAACCGATACCCAACCTTGGTAACTAAACCCCTAATAACAGCTCACGAACAAAAGGGATTTATAATGAAAACACTCCATAAGAGACTTTTTAATGCACAAATGATACTCCCAACAACCCTTAACTACTCACTTTATTTAAACCGGCTGGTTCGTGAGTCTCCCGACTTTACACAATTCACCAACACCAAAAGTACTACAAGAAGAAGAAATAAACAATCATGATCATTGGGCCCACAACCTATGTCTGGAATACCCCTACAACGTCCTCGATATAGGTCTGGATTGCATCCAAGACCACCACATGACTTTGGAATGCCATTCTCGGCCCTCATCTCATGTCTAGAATGATCTCGATATTACACCGATATTGATGACATTCCAACATTTGCCTGGAGACTTACGAACAGCAACACGGGGGCCTAAAGATACTCAGCCTTATTCCACTGCCTTGCAGGAACCCAATCAACGTCCCTATCAACGCTAAACGAGCGCAACAATGCCATACTCTTTTACCACACACAATTCCTTTCACAGTACAAGCTGCCACCAACGCAAAATCCGATGAAAACATGGTCGCACACGACCTGAGAATGAGATAAATGGTCGTACTCTTGTTCCAATTCAAAGGCTATATCCCAAATAAGAACCATGCATATAATTCGAACCAAATGCTCCATTGCTATCTTGTCCAACCCAGATACACCCCTCACGACAATATCTAATGAATTACCCTAATACACACCCTTAGGAAACCCATAACCTTACCCAAAAGGGGTGAAGAAACAAAGTTCAAACGAAATGACAAACCTCAATCATTAATAGAAGACATCCTCATGAACGATCAGAACAAGATCCCACACCTTGATTAAGACTGAACAAAACCCATCAATACATAACTATGTCAATAAAACTTTGAAGGTTGTCCAGAAATGATGCTAAAACTCTAGTTGGAGCCGTCCAAATACCAAACCTACCAGCACAACATGCGAAAAATTAGATTCCACACATATCTAATGTGCCTACTGGAAAACTGAGCAACACTGCTCCAAATTCTAAACTCCCACAAACCAAGGATATCTTCTAAACTTGAGCCAAACTTGACGATAGGTCGATGAATCCGTTGAATTTAAACTTATATAACCCCAAACTTCCAAAGAATCTCTGCTTTGATGATGTATGAAATGCCCAACGATTGAGAATGCATTAACACATAATCTAGTGAACCAAAACCCATGCTGAGCTAAACATACCTATATCAGAAACTGATTTACCAATCTACAACTGCCCAATCTAGATTGTAAATAACAATCCATATAACGAGCTGACAAGTCCCTCAATAACCGATACTCAAGCAAAGCGAATCTAGTGCCTCCTCATCCATTTATTGGCATCCCAAAAAGGAACCAATGGCTACAACGAGCTCCTTGACTAACTACTTCCTACTATGAGACAACTCTTGTATTTCCTAAACACATACATCCAATAGCCACTTGCTCTATACCCCTGACTTGACCAAATCTTAAACCGAAATCCCGCATACCTACACTGCAGATCCCTTTGAACCATTCTTCTGAAACTGCAAACTCGAACAAATCGATGATCTTCCAAGTAGAATACCTAGTTCTCCCCCACTTAGGATTCGAGCTACCACCCACTAGTGTTGTAACCAAACCTTATCTCAAACTGGCTCAACTAGGTACAAACCATCCATGACTCTTGGAATGCATAACACACACAAGATGATCTTCCAGATAAGGACCAAGCAAACCCTAAGAGATTCTGATTTCCAGATGAAGACCCCATAACTTTTTCCAATCATAACTACCTTTAACACTAAGGATTTCTTGTAAATGCATATGTAGCACCTGGTTCTTGGTACATATTCTTTGTAATTAACTCTTTAAATATTGCATCTTTGGCCTTGGACTCGGCGAGTTGAAGGACCAACTCGCCGAGTAGAAGCTGGATAAGACGCGGGGTCTAAGTTGTGGACTCGGTGAGTCGGTTCCCGGACTCGGCGAGTAGACCCTATCTAGGCAAAAACCCTAACCTGGGTGTTTGCACCCTGTTTAAACGCTCTAACTTGGCCTTCTTTGTCCCTAACACTTCCAGAGAGTTGTAGAGTGAAACCCTAGCCCCCATATTGTTCTTGTGAGTGATTTTGGCTTTGTGAAGGAAGTTTAGAGCTTAGAAGAAGAAGGAGGAGGTTGAAGAGTGCAAGGAGGGGAGGTAGATCCAGAATCTACACTGTGGGAAGCTTCCATTCAGGTAGAAAAGTTCCTACCTTGATCACTAGTTCATTAGATCCCCTTTTTGTCCCAAATTGGTGGTTTTCAAGCCCTAAAACCTCAAACTCCATGTGTTTATGCTCTATGTTCTGAAAGGACTTCAGATCTGGACCTTATGGACATCATAGAAGTGTAAAGTCTCTGTGGTTGAAGTGATTGAGGTCCCTATTGAGTGCATGACATCATAAAGAGCTTGGAATTGCCTTTTGGAGCTCATTGGGCCATGCATGCACGTAAAGTTTGCAACTTTACATGATAAGCATGCCCTAGGAGCTTAGATCTATGGTCTGGAACCGTTGCATGTCTCAGATTTGGTCTGTATGGGAGGAGAGTGGAAGGGACTCGGCGAGTTCCAAAAGTGGACTTGGCGAGTTCTATGAAGATGGTCTTAGACTCGACGAGTTGGATGAACAACTCGGCGAGTCCTTTGAAGATTCACTGGAACTCGACGAGTTGTTCTTCAAACTCGGCGAGTCATATGAACTGTTACTGAGTTAAGACGGGTTTAAGTGTAAAAGGTCCAACCCTTCGTAGTTGCACGCGGAATTAGCAATTTAATGTGTAGCAATTGTCCCAAAAACCGAAATCCTCAAGATGGATGCTCTGGTGAGGATTTGGAAGCGAGTAGGAGATCTGCTCGTGGGACTTGGCGAGTTGTTCTCGGACTCGGCGAGTCGGTCCAATCGTCCCAAGTAGTGAGTTAAGGGTGACTCAGTGAGTGGAAGAGGGGCTTGATGAGTTAGTGCTGGGATAGTAGGAGAGGGAATCGGCGAGTCTGTGCCATGACTCGGCGAGTCCAGTCAACTGGAAGTTGACTTTGACCAAGGAGTTGACCTTGGACCTGGGGTAGGTCAGTCATTTGACCTAAGGGTTTAGGAGTGACTAATCTATGTTTATGGATTTATAGCCGGAGGATTACCAATGCAGCAGTTAGTCGTCTAGCAAGCAGACTTCCAGCAGCTACTTTTCGAGGTGAGTTACCTTCCAGTAGCGGTGGGTCTACGACCACAATGCCGGCCCACCAGTAGGAGTTTTATGTTAGATGATTTTCTTTGTGATATTTATCTAGGTTTGCTACTACTTGATATGTTTATGTGCTAGCATGTTATGATGTTATGTGATAGTGGTAGTAGTAGGGGTGAAATAGTCCCCAGTGTCCGGTCGAAAGGACCGAAGGGGAGGACAGCACCCAGATATGCTAGACAGTATCTGGTCGAAAGGACCGAAGGGGTAGGTCGGGCACCCAGATATGCCTGACAATATTATATGTTATGTGATTGTATGGTATGTGGTACGATGGGGGAACTCACTAAACTTCGTGCTTACAGATTACAGTTTTGTTTTCAGGTACCTCTTCTTCGAAGGGGAAGGAGCTAGTGCGGTAGCGGCACATCATACACGCACCTTGTTTTCCGCACCATGAGTTATTCTGGGATTTGTACTCTGACATTATGGTTGTTTTTATGATTTGGTGTTCAGACACGAAATATGTTTATGAAATGATGGGATCAAATGATGTTTATTCACAAATGTTTTCCAAAGTATTGATTTAAAAATGAAAATTTTTGGTTGTGAAAATTAGGTCATTACAGCATAATCGAACACCAACTTACTATCCAAAACATACACTCCTCGCATGCAATCCTGACCGTCAATCCGATACCTGACCTGCCTAAATCCAAAGAAAATAGACCCTTGATCGCATCTCTAAGCATCCATACCACATCAATCCTCCTGCACACCTCCACACTGTCATACTGCCGCCAACACCACGACCAACTAATCTCATGTTGGGTTTACATCCTAACTCTGAAAATCACAATCCTGCTCACTCCTCCTCTGAACTCAGAAAATTGAAATGATATAATCCTTGCCATAGATAGCGACATTCCAGTCTATCAGTCTACCACTTAGCTTCCAGCTGCAATCCTCAAGCCGATCATAATAATCGTTTCCTTCTTGAGTCTCAAATCTCAAATGCACGACCTCGAGCAAAGCCCTCGAGACCTCAAAACCAATAAAATCATATAAGGCTGTACCATTCAACCCAAAATGACATCGCCAATGAGGCCCAAAACAATTACCAGACCCATCCTCATTCTCGAACAACCATAACCAAAAGACTGACAGATACGGAACCACTGCCACAAATCATGGTATCAAACCGTGTTATCTTTCCCGACCAAACCTTAGAATCCCCAAAATTTTCATCGATTCGAGTATGATTATGTGCTTCTAGTAGTACAGTCCCAATACTACCTTCCACACCTACCCATACTTTCCTCAAGAATCATCTCGGGTCCTCTATGACACCTACTCATAATAGTACTCCCAATACCTGCTCAATAGCGTAGCAACTGCACTAAAATACTTCATAGGCTCCCCTAGGATTCTCCCAACTCCCTTGCCACCAACTGCTGAAGAACCCCTAATAATGTCAGCTAACCACTTCATGAATACAATTACATGCAACAAAGCTTAAATAACCTTTCGACTAAAGGTCTCAACCCTACAACGGTTAGACTTAAACGAGAGTTACACAATAGGACCAAATCCTTAAGTCTAAGATTATTTAACCTTCATAGAATTTAATTTCATGTATTCATTTGATATTGAAGTCACATCAATATGAGTCCCACAAAGCACAAAGCAAGCAACAATCGAGCAGTGGAGTCGACTGGAACTAAGGCACACTAAAATCAGGCAGATTGTAACTTCATGTTCTGAATCGTTTCCTATGTGGGGGTGGTGACCCGAAGATCGAGTATCATCAGGCTTAGGGCCTTTGAGGAAAAGAGATTTAAACCTATTTGGGTGTGGGTAATGTAATTTGGATGATCTAGGATTTCGATTTGTGTTTTGGCGCCAAGGGGTATTTCGGTAAAGTGTAAGTTCGGGCTTTTATGAATTTTGGATTTTTGTTCGGAAAGTTTTAAGGCAAGGATAAGTTGATAGAAGTGTAGAGCTTCTAACGTCAAAATTAGAGTTAGAACAAAGAAGTTATGTCAGTTTGAAGCTTGGTTAGTTTTGGGTTATGTTGAGTATGATGGGCGTACACAGGAGCGTACGTTGGACGTACTGAGGCACCTTGAGTATGCTGGGCGCACCAGAAGTATGTTGGGCATACGTAATTAGTTACCAAATCCTATTTCCATGTTTTGAGCCCTATTTAAGCTCCTTAATTCCCCCAAACCCACTCCATTCTCAGCCTCCACCCTGCAACACCCCTTCCATGAAACCCTAACCCTAGTTGAGCCTTGTGTGCTAAAAAAGGTGTTTTTGAGTGCTTTGGAGTATGCATGGTGCATCTTGGAGAAGAAGGAACTTCTTGGAGAAGTTTTGGTCACATTGAAGCTTGTAGATCTGGACTTTTTTCACCTTGATGTATCTTCTAGAGGTATAAAGTTTGAATCTTGATGATGCATTTGTTAGATCTAACTAGTTTAAGATGTTATGAGCTTTTGGTCATTTTAATGCATAAAGTTTAGATCTTGAAAGTTTGTGACCTTGTTACGGATAAAGTTGGTACTTTATCAATCTAAACATCATTTTGATTCAGATTTGAAAGTTGGAGACTTGTACTTAATGGATTAAGTTGAAAAAGATGAACTTTTGCGTTCCTTTGAGACTTAAAACTAGATCTTGTTTATTGGGACCATTATAATGGATAAATTTGAAAACTTTATCCATTATAAAGCTATTATGAACTATAAAAATGTGATCTCGGCCCTTCTATCCCTTTCATGCAAGAGTTGTGATGTCTTCTGGGGTTAAGAACTTAGGGTTTTTGACATTAAGCTCTTTATAGTCATCCAAATTCGTAAAGTAGGAAACTTTATGACTTAGGACATCATTTTGGGCTTGGATCTGAGCTTTGGATGTAAGAACTTAATTGAATAAGCTATTAATAGAGCTTTGGGACTGGGTTGCGTATGTTGGGCATACCTGGTGGTACGTTGCACGCACGCAGTCAGCGCCACACTTTTGGTCAACATAAGAGTACGTTGGATGTACTCTCTTGGTACGTAGGGCATACTCTGCTGGGAAGAGATATTGACTTTGGGACCTTGACCATTTGACTTTGACTTTGACAACGTTTGACCAAGTTAGACCTTGAGGGTTTTTTTGGGTATTTTAGGGAGTTTGATTGTGTTTTGTCTTTTGGTTGGAGTAGGTGTTGTTTTGAGATATGGGATTCGGAGTCGAGACCTCATTAGCTTTTTTCCGGTTTGTGGGGTGAGTTTTCCTCACTGTACTTACGGGTTAAAGGCACCAAGGCCGGCCCTTTGGATTGATATCTTGGTTTACCGTATGTTGCTATGCTGTAGTGATCTGTTAGATTTGTATCCTGGTATATAGGATGTTGTTATGCTGTAGTGATCTATTAGATTTATATCTTGGTATTTAGGATGTTGTTATATTGTAGTGATCTGTTAGATTTGTATCCTGGTATATAGGATGTTGTTATGCTATAGTGATCTGTTAGACTGGTGATCGAGGTCGTTGTCTCGGTCAAAAATAAACCTCACACACACTAGATAGCTAGGGTAAGTAAGGGTCGAATCCACGAGGAGGTTGTGGTCAAACTTTGTGTTAAAATAGTTAGTGAAAAACTACTAGCAATTGTCACGAAATTATTTAAACTAAAAGTTGATGAAAAAGCTAAAAACTTGGTAATGCAAGAACTACTAAAACAAACTACTATCAAAGAGAAAAAAAACAGGATACTTCCGGTTCAGTTGTTTAGATGGTTGGACTTACACGTTTTTCTTCCCTTAAATTCCAATTTAATTACCTATACATAATTAAGGTTGATTAAATTGCAACAAATAATTTTGAGCACACAATATGTTATACCAACTAGTTGTCTTACTCCCTATGTCTAATTGGATTAGGAACAACTAGTGGTTTGGCGACAATGTATCTTACGATTACCTATTACAATGTTGAATATATAATACTACAAATTCGGAATCAGCAAAAACGCAACTAGTGGTTAGACTTGAAAAAGGCCTAAAACGGGTAGGCGTCCTAGGGGGCGTCTTAGACGTGTTCTAGGACGTCCTTCATTTTTGTTGCCCATTTTTGGTGATGAAAACGGTAGAATCAGCAAAAACGCAAAACATGAAAGTTGTAGGAAATTTTGTGTAGTTTCTAGAACTTCTTCATTCATGTCAATCGGAGCTCTAGATCTTGAGATATGATCAAAACATTGAAGAGTGGTCAAATTTCTCAACACCATTTTTCTTCGTTCCTTTAGCAATTCGTCTCCCATGCTTGCTAGCTTCATTTTGCTCGTTTTTCTTGCAGGTTCCGCTAACTTTTAGTAATATATAACGCCCTGCATATAAAGTTCAACAAATCATCAAAGTAGTGTCATTATTGGGCAATCACACATCAATTCAACATATTTATGACAATTTAATACTCTCATAGAATCGACTTATCAATCGGTATCCTGGTATATGGGATGTTAGCATGCGGCAGTGATCTGTAGATCTGCATGTTTATCTGTTGACTGGTTATATGTTTATATGTTATGTATATGTCGACATGTTATGTATGGTTGGTTTAGACGGTCCTGCTTTGTGCCGAAGGCCAACATACCCTGGGCAGTCCGGATAGAATATAGGCACGTGAGGTGGTCCCGTCAGACCGAAGCCCCGAAGAACAGTCCAGATAGGCTGAAGGACTGGTGAGGTGGTCCAGTCGTCCTGATTGTTCTAAGAGCAGTCCAGATAGTCTGTAGGCCGGTGCAACGGTCCAGTCCGACTGAAGGCTCTATATGCATGTTGTTGTTTGTTATGTGTATGTGGTGGTACTTTGGGGGAACTCACTAAGCTTTATGCTTATAGTTTCGGTTTATATTTTCAGGTGCTTCAGACGGTTTTTCAAGGCGAAGGCACGACCGTACACATCCTTGGTTTTACTACTAACTGGATCTTGGGAGACTCTGATTTTAAATCATGTTTTGGGAACAATGGTTTTGTAAACACTTATATTAGTAAATAAGTTGTTTTTAGAAGTTTAAATTTACTGAAATTTTTGGGATGTTACAAGTTGGTATCAGAGCCTTGGTTTGAGTGAATTGGAGGAACGCTCATATGAATCTAGTCTCAAACTAAGGAAATAAAAAGGTTTTTTTAAATGATTTTCAATTTTTTTTTCAAAATAATCAAGAAAGGATGTGATGTGTACGATCAGCCGGAGCCAGTAAGTAGACCCCAAGTTACCACACTGTTATTTGATATTGTGATATGTTAGAACAACATGCTAGTGATAGGTTGAGGATCTTCAGGACTTGCATGATAGAATGACCTGATTATATGATGTCCGATAGCCTAGGTTTCTTTCTTATATGAAATTGACATCATTACTAAGGTCACTTAGTGTGTGCATCATTTTTATACATAACAAAGATTCAATAGCATGTGAATGTTTGATTTAGCTTTACTTCATGTTCTTGTCTGATTAAGGGCTTAGAGTAGATTCAAGTATTCAATTGTCTATGGGATCCAACGTTATATATGATTAGCATGAACGAGTGGCTGCAGGGTTGGTGGAAGTTTCATGAGCGGGTGCTGTTCATAGCGGGTCAACATGAAGAATGATTAGCCACTCTCGAGAGTGGGAGGATAGGACGAAGGTGTATCCGAGATGATGGGAGATAGAGATCAAGAATTTTGTATGTGGATCTGTCCGATTTTATTGTGTCTTAGTGTCAGTTGACTCCTCTGCTCGAATGCTGCTTGCTTTGTGCTTTGTGGGACCCATATTGATGTGAGTTAAACATCAAATGAATACATTAAATTACATGCTATGATAGTTAAATAATCTTAGAACGAAGGACTTGAACCTTTTGCACAACTCTTGTCTGAGTCCAACCGTTGTAGGGTTGATTCCTTCAGTCGAAGATTATTTAAGCTTTATTGTATGTAATTATATTCATGAACTAGTTAGCTGACATTAGTAGAGGTTCTTCAACAACTTATGGTATGGAACACAGGGGGAATCCTAGGGGAGCCTAGGAGGTATCTTAGAACGGTTGTTCGTTGTTGAGCAGGCATCAAGAGTATTATTATAGAGGACCCGAGATGATTCTTGAGGAAAGTATGGATAGGTGTGGAAGGTAGTATTAGGACCATACTACTAGAAGCACATGATCCATACTCGAATCAAGGAGAGTTTCGGGGATCCTAAGGGCTGGCAGGGGAAGATGTCATGGTTTGATACCATGATTCGTGGCAGCAGTTCTCTATCTATCGATCTTACAATAGGGTTGCACAGACATGAGGATGGGTCTGGAAATTGTTTTGGGCCCCAGTGGCGATATCAGGTTTGGTTGAATGGTGCAGACCTAGATGAGTTTGTTGGTCCCAAGGGTGTTGCTCGAGGCCATGCATTGAATCGGGGGACTCAATAAATAAGCAACTGTTATGACCGGCTAGGTAATTACAATTGGAATTTAAGTGGTTGACTGATGGTTTGGAATGCTGCCATATATGGTAGGGTGATGCCCTTTCAGTTATCTGAGTTCGGAAAGGAGTGAGCACGCTTGCGATTTTCAGAGTTAGTATGTAAACCCAACATGGGGTCTGTTAATCACGGTGTTTGGCGATAGTATGTCAGTGCAGGTATGCGTGGGTGGATTGGTGTGTTATGGATACTGTGTGATGTGATCAAGGGTCTGTGTTCTTGGGATATAGGCAGGTCAGGTACCAAATTGGTGGTTGGTATTGCATGCTAGGGGTCATGTTTTGGATCGTAATTCGGTGTTGGATTATGCTCTTACAAGGAATCCTTATTATTATAGTGGCCATGATTAGGGAAATTTCAGAGATCTTCAGCTGAAATTCAGGAATTCTCTTAGGATTTGTTTGATCGTTTTTTGGAAGATCATCTTGTGTGTGATATTCATTCCAAGATCAGGGATGGTTGTACCTGGTTAAGTCGATTTGAGTTATGGTTTTGTTTCAACACCAGTAGGTGGTAGTTCGAACCCTAAGTGGGGGAGAACTGGGTATTCTACTTGGAGGATCATCGATCTATTTAGGTTCATAGTATTGAGAGAATGGTTCCTAGGGATCTGCGATGCAAGTATGTGGGATCTCGGTTCAAGATTTGGTAAAGGCAGAGGTATATAGTAGGTGGCGATCGGACAGGGCTGTTCCAAACATATTTTGGGCCCAGGACGAGAGAAAAAAAATGGGCCCTTAAAAAACACAAATGTTATCAAGTTTTTTTTAATAATAAATCAATAGTTAAAACAAATTTATTTGTATTATCTTCTGAATATAACAATTTCCATAAAAAATTTGAGCCCCTTTAAAAGATGGGCCCTGGACGGTCGCTCCTATCGCCCACCTTCTGGGACGAGCATGTGATCGGATGTATGTGTTCAGGAGACACATGAGTTGTCCCTCGCCAGGAAGTGGTTAGTCAAGGAGCTCGTTGTAGTTATTGGTTTCTTGTGGGGGTGCCAAAGAATGGATGAGAAGCCGTTGGGACCACTCAGGTTTAGTATTGGTTGTAGAGGGAATTTTTCAGCTTGTTGCATGGATTTCTGATTATAGTCTAGCTTGTTCAGAGGTCGATCAGGGAATCAGTTTCCGATTTGGTTATGTTGAGCTCCGCGCGGGTTTGGATTCATTAGACCTAATGTCAATGTGTTCTCGATCATTGATGGTTTCGTTCATCATTCATCAGAGATTCTCTGAAAGTTTCATGTGGTGACAGTTGAAGTTCAATGGATGTGTCAACCTATCATCAAGTTCAATATGTTTTATGTTCCTTTGGTCTCCGGGTATGTTCCCCCTCAATGAAGGTGGTGTGGAACTTTGTTTCATAGCCGACTCAGGTTTTGGTAGCATTCAGGATCAACTTGGAAGTTTTCATGAGTTGGTTGCGTATTGGTGGAATCTATTCAGTCTCAACCAAGGTATGGGGTCTTGTTTAGATCATTCATGGGGATATCTTCTGTTAGTGATAGAGGTTTGTCATTTGATAGAACTCTGGTATTTCTCTCCTTTTTTTGGATGATGTTATGGGTTCTCTATAGATGTGCATTGGGATAATTCATTATATGTATTGTCGAGAGGGGTGTATGCGACTGGACAAAATATCATTGGAGCCCTTGGTTTGAATTATATGGATGGTTCTTTTGGGTTATGGAATTTGAATTGGATCGACGGTTTGTCCTATTATCGGGTCGTGTGCGGCCATTATTTCATCATATTTTCATTGATAGCAGTGTGTTCTATGAAAGGAATTGCATGTGATAAGACCATGGGCGGTGACCATGGCGGGATAGACGTGTCGTAAGACTGCGGGGTGGCCACATCATTCACTAGATTAGCGGATAGTATAGAAGTGTGGTAAGTATGCGATGTGATCGTAACATTCACCAGATCGAGGTACACCATCGTTGGGGTTGTTGTGAGTATAAAGGAGGATCAGCTCGTGCCTTGGGCAACACGGACGGTGGTGTCGGAGATCATATCTATGTTTTGGGAATAGGACCATTGGGGTCCGAGACGGGTTGGGCATGTGTGGCTCTTGTTGGTGAGACCTGTGGGGAAGGCCCGTATGATTATGGTGTTGGGTTTTAGTTCAAAAATAATTTCATAAACTTGAAAAATATGGAAATGGAAGACTTTATTTTTTTGAAATAACATAAACATTTTATACCCACAAATGATCTTTTTGCAATTTATAGAAAGATTAAAACACCAACCAAAGAAGAGGTGAAGAAATAACAACCTTTGTAGTTCTTTGGGCCCTCTCAGGTGGCTTGGAAGTTGATGAAGAATATGGAACCTTTGAGACACCAACAATGACTCAACTTGATGTAGATGTTAGTCCAAAACTCTTAAACCCTTAAGCTTTAAGTTCATAACCAATATGAACTTAAAGAGGACTTGAAGATGCAAGTGTTCTTCAAGTTTTCTAACCAAAACTAAAGAGAAAGGGAGAGGGAAGAGTCAGAGAGAAATACTGTGTCCATCCCTCAGTATCTCTTTCTAACATGGTTGCAGAAAACTCTCGACGGAGACTCGACGGTGGACTGGGGTCAAGGGATTAATCGGCTAGGCAGGGATTAATCGGGGACCATTAATTATTAAAAAACATTTTTAAAAATTTAATAAGTATAGCATTAATCGTAAGAATATAACATTAATAAATATAACATTATAACATTTACGAATTTTGAATGAGAACTCAAGTAACCTAAAATGATCTGTAATTGTTGCATTTTATATAACACATGATCAAATTACTAGAATCCAAACAAACCAAAGAGCACAGAACAACCAAGATGCAATTTTCTTTGTTTATGTCAAATACATGCTTTCAGTTCCTTTTCATGTTCTTCAAGCTACAATTTCATGTATTCATGATCAATGTAAATCTTTTGAAGCTACTCATCTACCTTCTTTCGCATCATCTTATCTGCTAATTCAGAACAAAGTTGGGAATTAAGAAAAAGATTCAACATAAACCATTATAAATATTAATATCTAACAAAAGTTCATACCTGTTGCCCACAAAATTAGGACCCCCGCTCAATTAGTGTTGCAAAATCAACTTAACCCTCCCTAGAATCAGCAAATAAAACAAGAAGTGGAGAGTGAAGAACTTAACCTGATTACGATGGTATGGGTAATCAGAAGGAACCCTAGCATCAATTCAAATTTTGTTCTTGCTATTAACAAGAAAAAACCAAAGACATTCATACAAAATTCAAATCTTGTGAATTTCTCAAAATTAACCCCAATATAAAGTCGATTTTCGATACACAACCATTACCTGAAGTTATTGTCGACAAGTTTGATAGGGTTGGAGGGTGGCGTAGGTAGAAAAAAAGGCGGACGTAGAGGTGTTGGGTGTGGCAGTGATTGGTGGCATACGAAGGAGATACATCGTGCAACGGTGGTCTGTGAAGGAGACAGCAGTGGCGGTGCTCTGTGAAGTCCCTGTACAACATTAAATCTTTGTGTTTCTAATGAAAGAAGGGGAGTAGCATAGAGGGTGTTCGATGGAGTTGAGATGTATGGAACTATTAAAAGTTTGGAATCCCACATCGCTAGTAGGACAATAGATGATGCTACACACATATATATATATATATATATATATATATATATATATATATATATATATATATATATATATTATAAAAGTAGAATTGGATCCTTTAAAAAATCAAACCCAACAATGTGGTGAGCTGGCTGGTTCTTTTGAACCGGTGGTTAGTTGGACACATTTTTCCATATTTGGAGTCCGAGTTGGCCCGATATTGTCCGATTTGGACCAAGTTGGACCGGTTTTGACCGATATTGACCAAGGCTGATTTTTTTACCATGTAACCCTTATTCGTAGGTGGTTGGAGGCCGCCAAGCGTCTAGGCACCGATTAATCGGCTGCCTAGACCGATTTTTACAACACTGCTTTCTAACCTAGTGTTGTCCATATTTCCAGCGTGCCTGCTAGATTGCACATTAGAGGATGATTATCTTATCCGACTAACAAACATCCAGGATGCGACATAGAAACATTGACGCCTTCCACATTTTCATACTAAGAGATGCTTGAAAAAAACCAACTATAACACCCAGTTCCTGATAAGCATTCTTAAAATGAAGATTTATCATTTTAGCAAAGGGACTCGACGAGTTGAAGGACCAACTCGTCGAGTAGGATCGGACGTGGATGTGGGAGTTAAGTGACCTACTCGGCGAGTAGCAGCTGTCTGGATGAAACCCTAAATTTGAGGGTTTGCACCCTTTTTAAACACTTTATGTGGCCCAACTTCAGCCTCCATTTCACCCCAGAACTCAGTATCGAAACCATAGTCTATCTTGAGGGTTTTTGAGTCTTGGTGGTACATTTTGGTGATTTTGGAGCACAAGAAGGAAGGAGAAGCTTGAAGAAACAAGAGGAATCCAACAGATCCAGAGTTTATGCAACATTTACAGCTTATTTGAGGTATAAAGCTTATACCTTGTCCGTTCATCTTCTAGATCCCTTTTTGGAGTGATTTAGGGATTTTGGGAACCATTTTTGGTGCCAATCATGAGTGCAATCATGGTTGGGGGTTAAGACTCCAAATCCAAGGTCCTTAAGGGACTACATGGGATAAAGTTGTCAACTTTCTGGCCATGAGAAGTCCCAAGCATTTTAAGAACCTCTTTTAGGACCATTTAAACTAAATACCCCATCCATGTATAGCAAGATTGTAGCTTTACGTGTAAAATGGACATCAACAGGCCAGATCTATGGTTTTGATGTGTTAAGACCCATTTAAATCGACTATATGGTAATGGTCAAGGATGGACTCGACGAGTTGTTCTTGGGACTCGGCGAGTCGGGGTGCAATGCCACAAAATCCTTTCTGTGGATGAACCAGTTGTTAGGGTGGAAAGTCCCTTAGTGGTTTAGACACGTAAAGGGACGTGGGAATCATGGGACTCGACGAGTGGATGAACAGACTCGGCGATTCCAAGGCAATCTCCCAATATTTGAAGATGGAATCGACGAGTTGTTCATACAACTCGGCGAGTCATAGACTGGACACACTCTTATAAGGGAGATGAACTCGACGAGTTCAAGGATGAACTTGGCGAGTCGGATGAAGATGGTCCCGATGGTTTGGAATGAAGTAGAACCCATCGAGTTCTCGCTAGACTCGACGAGTAGAGTCAGGGATGGATCGGGTTAGTGGAGTATGGACTCGACGAGTTAGTAGACCAACTAGGCAAGCCAGGTCAACTGGGTGTTGACTTTGACCAATGTTGACTTTGACTGAATTGAGTTGTCCTTGGTTTGGGTTGCACGTTCATATTGATAACTTAGAAGGATTGTCATGTAGGGATTGAGGAGTCAAGGGGAATCAACCTTCACACTGAAGATAGTTCAGACACTACACGACATCGAGGTGAGTTACCTTCTAATAGGGGTGGGTCTTAGGCCACAATGTCGGCCCACCAACAAGGGTATTTCGTAGATAATTTTCTTTGTGATAATTATCTTGGTATGGTTATTTGCTTTGGTCATGAGATATGCCTGTGTGATATGTTATGTGTGTTAATGGTAGTGGTAGGGATTAGTCTTTCCCTGACATCGGTCTTTAGGACCGAAAGGGTAGGTCAGTACCCAGTTATGTCTGACTGTATGATTATACCTTGTTATTGTATGATAATGGTAGGGGTGAAATAGTCCCCAGATCGATGGTAGTTACCGGTTGAAAGATACCGATGACAGTTACCGGTTGAAAGATACCAATGACATATACCGGTTGAAAGATACCGATGACAGTTACCGGTTGAAAGATACCGATGATATTGTATGGTATGTGGTATGATGGGGGAACTCACTAAGCCTTGTGCTTACAGTTTTAGTTTTGGTTTTAGGTACCTCTTTGTTCAAGGGGAAGGAACCGGCGGTGTAGCAGCGCATCACACGCACACATGATTTCCGCATGGAGTTTCTGGGAATGTACTCTGAATTTCATTATTTTTGATATTGTGATTTGAGACATGAAGTCATGGTTTTTATAATTTGATGTTACCTCGGCAATGTTTTGGTACACTACTTTATGAAGTACTTAATTTTAAAATGAAATTTTTGGGCTTGAAAATTAGGATATTACAAGTTGGTATCAGATCCCTGGTTTGAGGGATTCGGACACAACCTCGGGGGTATCTGGACTCAAACCGAGGGATTAAAATATTTTTCTCAACGAAAACAGATTTCTAAAATCCAAGTTAAGGAATTTTGAGAAATAACAAGGTGTGTGATGCGTGCGACCGACCGAGCTCAAGTAAGTTTTCCCCAAGATACCCATACTTGTTATGTTATGTCATGTGATATATGATTCTGAGAGTTGCATGCTAGACTAGGGCTAAGGATCTAGGAGGATGCCTTGTATGCCTGATATATGTTTCTGAGAACTGCATGCTAGACTAGGGCTAAGGATCTAGGAGGATGCCTTGAATGCCTGTTGTATGAGTTGTATGCTAGGACTGTCTAGCCAGCAATAGGATAGCCTGATTAGGTTATGCTTGATGTGGTTACTCAATGCACGAATGCTGCTTGCTTTGTGCTATAGAGGTCCTGCCTAACTTTAATTAACTAGTGAGCGGATATGTAACAGTATCCGATCCGCAAGCTAGTTAGGGAATGTTGGTAGGGATTCCTAGTGCAACTGATGGCAGGGAGTAGGTCGGAGAGTGCCCTAGGAAAGCCTAGGATGAGATTAGTTGGAAAGGAATATTGGTTAAGGGACTTGGTGAGGTTGAGGCAATCCTTGAGGAAAGTACAGATAGATGTGGAATGTAGTATGGGCCCGTACTATTGGAAGCAGATGATCCATACTCGAGTCAGGGAGGGCCGAGACAGAACCAGGAAACTTGGAGAGTGTGTAAGACCGCTCTAGAGTATGTATGATCTTGATGTTTATACGTTTATTATCAGTATGGTGGTCACACGACATGGAGCAGGAGGCTTAGGATCTAGATCAGGATCAGGCCCGGGTGCAGGATTCGAGCAAGTTGATGACGGGCTACGCAAGTTATCGCGTCTAGGATCACGAGAGGTATCCTTGATGCAACCCCGGTCATTTTCGGGTCAATCAAGGAGGGGATCATTGAGCTGATGGAGGATTGCCTTCGGGCATTCAGGAGTGATTTGGCGTCTAGCCAGATGGGACGCACACACTGTCCTTCAAGGACTTCAGAGGAAGTGGTGCGCTGGACTTTCACGGGGTGAAGGACCCTATTGCTGCCAGGAGATGGATCGCAGGCATTGAGTTTGTGCAGTTGTCGAGCTTCTGCCCGGAAGGGTCAAAGGTCCGCTTTGCTGCGGGATGTTTGAGGGAAAGAACTAGACATTGGTGGGAGTCGGTTGGTGACTCATTGGGAGCCCCACCCATCGAGGCTATGACTTGGTCAGATTTCGTGACCAAATTCAGGGCTGAGTTTGCGCCGGCTGTGGAGTTTCAGTAGCTGGCCAGGGAGTTTTTGGATATGAGGCAGACGACTGAGACAGTGGCGGAGATCACCGCAAAGTTCAGGGAGAGGGGCTTGTTGGTACCTCAGTATGCAGGGGATGAGGAGATGCGGAAGACCCGCTACCATGATATGTTGAGGACTGATGTTCGGGAGCATGTTAGCTATTCAACCTGCCCGACCCTGGAGTCCATGATTGCCAGGGCGCGGGAGAGGGAGCTTGATTTGGAACATGTCAGGAAGAGGAAAGCAGAGTTTGAGTAGGTTATAGGGGTTTCGGGGAAGAAACCCAAGGGATCCGACGTTGCGTCGAAGGGCCAGCCGGGCCAGAGCCGCTGCAGGAAATGCGGCAGGCCGCATGAGGGAGCTTGTAGGGCAGGATCGTCGGGCTGCTACAAGTGTGGCAAGACGGAGCACTTTGGCAGGGATTGTACTGCCCCTGTCCCCACAGTTCAGATATCAGACCTGATTTGTTTCAAGTGCAATCAGAGGGGCCATAAGAAGGCCAACTGCCTTAGATTAACAGCAGCAACGCCAGTGGCGGCGCCGACTGCAACGACAATGTGGGTTATGGATGGCCGGAAGGTCAAGGCAGAGGCTCCAGTGGTGCGAAGCCGAGCATTTCAGTTGACAGCCGAAGGGCACGCACGGTACCTAATGTGGTGACGGGTATAATTGCTTCTCTTTATGTTATGTCGTTGTGATCTTGATATGTTATATGTATGTGCTCTGTTTGGATTGTTCCATGTGAGCGGTATCCCAGTTCAGGTATTGTCTGATTCGGGTGCTACCCTATCGTTTGTCTATCTCTTGCGCTTAGCAAGAAGTTTCCTGAGTCTTCAGGCATGTTGGATTGCCCTCTAGAGGTCAAGATTGCGGACGACCGGTCAGTGTGAGCATCATAGGTCTACCAAGATTGTGTTTTGAGGCTTTTTAAGGAGCATTATCCGGTAGATTTGGTTCCCATACCTTTGCGGGGGGAACAAGGTTATTAATGGTATGGATTGGCTAAACCCTAATAGGGCAGTGATCAACTGCACGCAACAGTTAGTGCAGATCAGGACCCCAAGTGGGGGAGAGCTGGTGGTTCAGGACGAGAGGCCACAGCAAGGAGCAACCTTATGTTCAGCGGCGATAGCTAGGCGCTACCTCCAGCAGGGTTGCGCAAGATTTGTCACCTATGTTATGGATACCCGGGAGGCGGGTAAGGCGATGGTGGGCGATGTGCCAGTGGTGCAAGAGTTCGCGGATGTATTCCTCGAGGAGTTTCCTGGGATACCTTCGGAGAGGCAAGTAGAGTTTAGGATCGACCTAGTCCTTGGTGCGGCTTCGATAGCCAAGGCATCATATTGGTTGGCTCCTCCTGAGATGCAAGAGTTGTCTACACAGCTGTAGGAGCTGTTAGACAAGGGATTCATTAGACCGAGCAGTTCACCCAGGGGAGCCCCGATTTTGTTTGTGAAGAAGAAGTATGGGTCGCATCGGATGTGTATAGATTATCGGGAGCTGAATAAGGTAGCGGTGAAGGATCGTTACCCACTTCTGAGGATGGATGACCTCTTTGACCAGCTATAGGGAGCATCTTGGTTCTCCAAGATTGATTTGCGTTCAGGATATCACCAGATAAGGTTCAAAGAGGAGGATGTGCAGAAGACTGCTTTTCGGACACGTTATGGCCACTGTGAGTTCGTGGTGATGCCTTTCGGGCCCACCAATGCTCTTGACGTGTTCATGGATCTCATGAACCGCATGTGCAGACCGATGTTGGATAGGTCTGTGATATTTTTCATCGACAACATCTTGGTTTATTCCAAGATGCAAGAGCATCATGAAGAGCACTTGTGAGAGGTTTCAGATACTTTGAGGAGGGAGAGCTTGTATGCTAAGTTCTCCAAGTGTAAGTTCTGGTTGCGCGAGGTGCAGTTTCTTGGCACCTTGTCAATCAGAAAGGGATTTTGGTTGATCCGGCCAAGGTGAATGCCGCGATGAGGTGGGGGGTTCTGAGGTCTCCATATGAGATTCAGAGCTCTCTGGGTCTAGCAGGCTACTATCGGATATTTATTCAGGACTTCTCCAAAATAGCCATGCCCCTGACCGGGTTGACAAGGGAAGCAATGAACTTTCGTTGGGGGCCTGAGCAACAAGCCGTATTTGAGATGTTGAGACAGAGATTGTGAGAGGCGCCGATCTTAGCCCTACCAGAGGGCATGGATATTTTCTTAGTATATCGTGATGTGTCCATCTCAGGTTCGGTCACGGTATTGGTGCAGATAGGGCATGTTATTGCCTACGCTTCGAGGCAGCTGGAGCCTTAGGGCCTTGGATGTTGTGATGTTATCGAAAATCAAGAAGGATTGGGAATCCTTCAATTCCCAAGCACCATGAAGGCTTAGTTGAATCTAAGTGGGGGAGAATTGATTAGGTATTCTGGAGGAAAAATAGGTGTGAAACTAGGAGTTTTGCATCCCCGTCAGCGAGGAAAGGCGGTCAAGTGTCCATCTAGGTTGAGAATTGGGTGAGTTGGGAGTTCAAAGAATGTTCCAACGGTTGATTCGCTCCTTTGCTTTGCCTCGGGAAGTGTTGTAAGTCTGCGGGTGCAGCCGTATCATTCACAAGGTTCTCAGATAGTATTGGAAGTGTTGTAAGTCTGCGAGCGTAGTCATAGCTTTCACTAGGTTGACAGGTAGTATGGGAGTGATGTCAGATCATAAGGAGAGCAGTAGTACCCATCAGTTTGGGGTGAAACAGTGAGGACACGAAAATCACAGATCGGATTTCGAATTTTCTCCGATGGATTAGATCTAGTTGAGCCAGTGACGGGACTATTGGAGCACCACTACAGTACGGGATCAGGGAAGCAATGGACCGTATAAGGTTTCTTGTGAGATATGGCTACCATTGGTTAGGTAGTAGTCCCTTTTAGCCGTGGATGCGGTGACGATGGCATTCGAAGCTTGGACCCGATCGGTTGGATCAGGAGGCTGTTAGAACCATAGCATTAAGACAGCTAACGGTAGCTATTGGTAGATAGGAATTCCGGTCGGAAGTCGCGAGGGGTGACTGCATGAGAGCCTTTGGCTCGTTAACCGGGTGGGAACTCGGAGTCTCTGAGGACTGATAGAAGTGGGTGGTGATGATTCAGAGGTGTTCGGGTGAAATATAAGGATATGTCCTTGAATCTCAAGTTATGGGTTTAGCCTAAGTATGTGAATATTAGTATTCAATCCAGGGTATTCCATCGTGAGGATGACTGGAACCTATGGTTGTTTGGACCTGACATGTTTGGTATTCCAGCCTAAGGGTTGATTGGGCCAAATATGTGTGTGATACAAGGGTATTCCATCCTAGGGATGACTAGACCCGTCGTAATCATGTCTGGTATTCCAGCTGAAGCTGATTGGACCAGGTATGAGAGTTCCATGAGATAGCTAGTTGTTTATGAAAGCAGTTGCAGGGGGGGGGGGAGAAGGATGTAGGATCCGGTTAGCACAAAAGGACTCATTTCAAGGAAAGAGGAGTAGAGACCCTGATACCTTGGATCATCAAGTTTCTTGTTGAAATTGGCCAGTTGGCACATCAGTTAGATTTCCCGTGGGGAAACCTAGTTAGCATCGCAGTACATGTTGCATCTTGGATGAGAAGGCAGCTATCTCGCTGCATGATAATCAGGGCAGAGAGTTCCTGAACTACGTGGGAGACCAATAGTGGTCGCGATAGGGAAGACGAAGACTGTATGTAGCCGTATAATACCTTAGGAAAGGGTGTAATGGGAACGTCGAAGGGAATCCGATTGGACTTGGGGGTCGGAGGCCGAGAAGCGATACCATTCCAAAAATTGTTCTCCGCAGTAGACTTCGAGGACGAAGTCTAAGATAAGTGGGGAGATTTATAACACCCAGTTCCTGATAAGCATTCTTAAAATGGAGATTGATCATTTTAGCAAAGGGACTCCACGAGTTGAAGGACCAACACGTCGAGTAGGATCGGGCGTGGCTGCGGGAGTTAAGTGACCTACTCGGCGAGTCGGTATACCGAATCGGCGAGTAGCAGCTGTCTGGATGAAACCCTAAATTTGAGGGTTTGCACTATATTTAAACACTTTATATGGCCCAACTTCAGCCTCCATTTCCCCCCATAACTCAAGATCGAAACCATAGTCTAACTTGAGGGTTTTTGAGCCTTGGTAGTACATTTTGGTGATTTTGGAGCACAAGAAGGAAAGAGAAGCTTGAAGAAACAAGAGGAATCCAACAGATCCAGAGTTTATGCAACATTTATAGCTCATTTGAGGTATAAAGCTTATACCTTGTCCATTCATCTTCTAGATCCCTTTTTGGAGTGATTTAGGGCTTTTGGGACCATTTTTGGTGCTAATCATGAGTGCAAGCATGGTTGGGGGTTAAGACTCCAGATCCAGGGTCCTTAAGGGACTACATGGCATAAAGTTGTCAACTTTATGGCCATGAGAAGACCCAAGCATTTTAAGAACCTATTTTAGGACCATTTGAACTAAATACCCCATGAATCTATAGCAAGATTGTAGCTTTACGTGTAAAATGGACATTAGCAGGCCAGATCTATAGTTTTGATGTGTTAAGACCCATTTAAATCGATTATATGGTAATGATCAAGGATGGACTCGGCGAGTCGTTCTTGGGACTCGACGAGTCGGGGTGCAATGCCACAAAATCCTTTATGCGGATGGACCAGTTGTTAGGGTGGAAAGTCCCTTAGTGGTTTAGACGCGTAAAGGGACCTGGGAATCATGGGACTCGACGAGTGGATGAACAGAATCGGCGAGTCCAAGGAAATTTCCCAATCTTTGAAGATGGACTCGACGAGTTGTAATTACAACTCGACGAGTCATAGACTAGACACAATCTTATAAGGGAGATGAACTCGACGAGTTCAAGGATGAACTCGGCGAGTCGGATGAAGATGGTCCCGATGGTTTGGAATGAAGGAGAACCCGTCGAGTTATCGCTAGACTCGACGAGTAGAGTCGGGGTTGGATCGGGTTAGTGGAGTATGGACTCGACGAGTTGGTAGACCAACTCGGCGAGTCAGGTCAACTGGGTGTTGACTTTGCCCAATGTTGACTTTGAATGAATTGAGTTGACCTTGGTTTGGGTTGCACATTCATATTGATAACTTAGAAGGATTGTCGTGTAAGGATTGGGGAGTCAAGGGGAATCAACCTTCATACCGAAGACAGTTCAGACACTACATGGCATCGAGGTGAGTTACCTTCCAGTAGGGGTGGGTCTAAGGCCACAATGTCGGCCCACCAACAAGGGTATTTCGTAGATAATTTTCTTTGTGATAATTATCTTGGTATGGTTATTTGCTTTGGTCATGAGATATGCTTGTGTGATATGTTATGTGTGTTAATGGTAGTGGTAGGGATTAGTCTTTCCCTGACATCGGTCTTTAGGACCGAAGGGGTAGGTCAGTACCCAGTTATGCCTGACTGTATGATTATACCTTGTTATTGTATGATAATGGTAGGGGTGAAATAGTCCCCAGTTACCGGTTGAAAGATATCGGTGGTAGTTACCGGTTGAAAGATACCGATGACAGTTACCGGTTGAAAGATACCGATGACAGATACCGGTTGAAAGATACCGATGACAGTTACCGGTTGAAAGATACCGATGATATTGTATGGTATGCAGTATGATGGGGGAACTAACTAAGCCTTGTGCTTATAGTTTTAGTTTTGGTTTCAGGTACCTCTTCGTTCAAGGGGAAGGAGCTGGCGGTGTAGCAGCGCATCACACGCACACATGATTTCCGCATGGAGTTTCTGGGAATGTACTCTGAATTTCATTATTTTTGATATTGTGATTTGAGACATGACGTCATCATTTTTATAATTTGATTTAACCTCGACAATGTTTTGGTACACTACTTTATGAAGTTCTTAATTTTAAAATGAAATTTTTGGCATTGAAAATTAGGATGTTACACCAACGATCAAGCTTCTTGAGTAATTCAAATATGAACATGCAAACTAACATCAAAAAAGCTATTAATAAGAGCCAAAACAAAACATCACAATGGAAATATAGCTCACACATTGAAGCAAACGATCAGATGAGTTTACACAACTTGTTCGTGACACTGTAAATCCGTAAACAACCATCATGGGGAGACGATCCAATCTTAATGCGTGGTCACATCAATGATGTGTACGTAGATAGAATGTATTGTGAAAAAAGTAGATTGACATAAATAATGTACGAACATTATTTCTCCAAGTTACCACTGGAAATGAAGTAAGAACTATGACAACCAGATTCACTTTTAACGAGTTTCATCGGACACTCAGTGTGGCGCATAGGAATGATAGCATTTGCCATTAACATTGAAAGACCATCGGATGCATGCTACAAACACCCAAACAATAGACTTCACAATCATATAATCTTCGTCACCTTGCAATGTACTTTTTGGAAGAAGCGCCATGAAAAACTTCAAAGCAATCGTATCCACGATACACAACCTAGTTGAATTTAGAATCTCGACAGGAGGTGAGATAATTTACAATGAACCACTAATCATACCATGGTTAACATTCACAATATAAAGAGTAAGTTACATGAATGGTCCTTGTGTTTTGTGGTAATTTACGTGTTTGGTCCCTAACTTATTTTTTTTAACTTGAAACGTCCTTATTGTTTGGTTTTGTTGTGAGTTTCATCCCTACCCGACCTAAAAAGACTAATGTACCCTTATCTTATTATTTTAACTATATTAAAGTTATTATTTTGTTAAAGAAAAAATTTTATAAGCATGTGGATCCCACTACCCACTTTATCTATTGACTGACCTACTTCTTCTGTTCATGACGGCGGACAACCCACCCACACATCTAACCAAACTCCACCACATCGCACTACCTTCGTCTTCTTTGATAAGATTGTCATTCTATGTCGGAATATGATTTCAGGTGGGATGCCAGAGGCAAAAAAAAAAACCGATGGTGGAAGTGATGTGGGTTTTTGTTCGTTAACGATTCAGATACAACTTGATTGATATTGATTTCACTAGAGCACTTTCAATTGACGACAACGATCAATGCTTTTTTTGGTTGGGGATTTAAACGTTACATTCACCCATACGAATCTCCGATTTTATCTCATGAAACCCAATAGACCACCATTGATGCCTTATATGTGATGTGGGTTTCAATTGACGACAACGATCAGTGATGTGGGTTTCTGTTTGTTGACTATTCAGATACCCCATCGCCGACTCCTTTGGACCACCTTCAAACCGATCAGACCACTGACTTTTCCCTTCAACCACATCTAATTATAGGATTTAAAACGAACATTGACTTTGTATTTGAGGCTAAAAAACAATTGACTATGAAGATCCCTCCATCGGAAAAAGTTAAGAGCAAAGAATATAACAGATGACTGTGAAGGTATCTATTACTAATAGCATATCATGGTGATGGGAAGGATCAGTCTTTTTTAGAGAGAATAGATTTCGACTTAATCTGCAAGTAGCTCCAATATTCGGTTTAGTTTTGAGTTTCAAGATTCGGTTTGAATTTCAATTTTAATTTTGAGTTTCAAGATTTCATTTAGAATTTCATCAGATTTTGATTTACGGTTTTGAGTTTGTTGATTTAATCTAATTTGTCTCCTATTCTCTTGTCGGGCAACGAACATCAAAACCTGCATCTATTTTCAATTTTTAGTTACTATAAGCTGAAAAGGGAAATTAGGAATATCGATTGATCGGTGTTTTTAGTTATTGCATCTCTTTTCAATTTTTAGTTACTATAAGTGGGGAATTAGGTTTAGCAGAAGATGTGTGAGAGGGAATTAGGAGATGATGGAGATGATGGAGTCATTGGGTTGAAAAAGGAAGGGAAGTCAGTGGGTTGAAGAGGGTGAGGAGAGGTCAGTTGTGGAGATGATTGGAAGCTAGGAGAAGACGTGTGAGTGGAATTAAGTTAAGGAAATTCTATTAATATTTATTCTTAATATTTAATTTAAAAATATATTGTAAATAAAAAAAAATTGTATATTATTCATTCCAAATATTTGAATATCAAGGTGTCACTAAGGTTTAATCCTTTCTATTCAATGTGAATACATCAAGATAATACACATAACAATTTACATTCTCATAAGTTCTAACTTGGCAATATATTTTACTAGCTTGTTTCCCATCCTTCAATAAGCATATCATAGTTAAGTTCTAACTTCTTAAAGCAACAAAACTTCATGCTTATATAGGTAGTTCTTTTGTTCTTGCATATGAAAATGCAATTTTTCAAAAAACTCTTTAGAAATAAAATTTCAACATCCTTAACTTGCAGTATAGAACACATACCTTGGGATGATAATAATAATGTGTTCCAATCTTCAAATATCAAGCTTTCCACATTGAATTCAACATCTAATATTACATTAGATGAGAATTGGGTATCTTAATATAAAATATTTAAGGTGGACTTTAAACCCATCCCTACAACCGCCTTGTGCACAAGATCACTTGCTGACCCTTTGTTTAGATGATCGGCTAAATTTAACCGAGTTCTTACAAACTCAACAGTTATCACACCAGTCATGATTAGTTTACGAATCATGCTATGTCTAACACCTAAATGTCTAGACTTTCCATTGTACACTTGACTATAAGCCTTGGCCAAGGTTGCAACACTATCATATCTGATAGAAATGATAGATGTCGGTTTGGGCCATAATGGAATTTCATAAATCAAATTCCTTAACAACTTAGCTTCTTTACCAGCAGCAGACAAAACTACAAATCCATACTCCATGGTTGATTTAGTAATACAAGTTTGTTTCTTGGATGCCCAGGAAATGACACATCCTCCAAGAAAAAACACCCAACTACTTGTAAGGGAGTGATCTTCTAAGTTGTTAATCTAGCTGGCATCTGAATAACCTTCCAAAACAGAAGGATACTCACTATAAGTTAAACCATAATTCTTGGTCCCTTTCAAATACTTGAATACTCTACTTACAACGTGCCAATGATGTGAACTAGTCATAGTATTATTTTATTTACTTCTTTTTATAGTTTATTTTAGCATATTTCGTTCATACTTTAGTTACTTTCCATGCATATTTTCCTTTTTGTTATTGTATGAGTATTTCGGGTACTTTCTAGTTTCATGAGCGTAATTGCAAATTTTAAGGAGACTAGCGGATCGAGATCTTTGGAAGAAAAATGGGCTAGGAGATTATTGGACTCAAACTAAGCTAATGGACTAAGTTGTGGACGCCCAAAACTCAAAGAAACCCACATCAGGGGCAACCTATGCAACCCACCCACGCAGAGCTGCGCGACCGCGCACATACGTGTAGGGGCATTTTCGGAATAAAATAATGAGAGATATTTGAGGAAGGTTGGTGTGCATATTTTGGGGACTTCTACACCTTCGAAATTTAAAGGTTTCTATGGAGATTTTGGAACACTTTGAAGGCCAAGAACACCTCAAAAACATCATCTTTTTCTCTTGATTCTTGCTAGATGTTTGGTATAATCTAGTATTACTTTGTTTCCTTGAGTTTAGCTATGCTAGGCTAAACTAATCTTGGTTGACTTTGATGAAATCACTTGAATGTTGAAGAACTCCATGAACTTGTTCTTGAATCTTTATGAGAATGTTTTATGTTTTTGCATATTCTTGCAAATTGTATGTTTTTATTCACGAGTTTAAATGTATTTGTAGTGATTAGTTGGCTAATTTCTTGATTAAGTAATGGATCTTCAAATTAGCAAGCAAGAAGTCGTTCTTATGTTAGTTTTCACTTCACACAATCACAAAAACATTTTCTCCTACATGATAGTGAAAACATATGACTCCTCTTGGATTTGGTGACTTTTTGGTTCTTAATGCTAGTTAAATTTCACTAATTACATGCTTAATGGAAATTGTGACGTTAACTAAGGAAATTGTTATGAGCTTCTCTAGCTATTTTGATAAACAAGAAAAGTCTAGGTAATCTCAAGCTTATTGGATTACTACAACCAAATTAGAGATTTAAAACATGTATTGCACCATTAGAATCTAATAATATGTTTACCAAATGTTCAAGTGAGGAAACCTTAAGTAAACCATCTTTCTCTTATTGATTTTACATCAAACTCTTGTTTTTGTTGAATTGTCTACTTAAATCTTAGTTTAATTCTAGTTTTTATTTCAAGTATTTCAAAAGACCAAAATCCCCCCCCCCCCTTTTTTGTCATTTTACAAGTATTTTTGCAAAGAGATTTTCATAGAGTTATAAAATTGAACCAATCTCCGTGGATACAATCCCTTTACCACTATATACTATTTTAGTGTACATGATTTAGGTTTATTAATTTTGTTAGCCTCGACAACTACCAACTAGGATTACTAGTATATCTACTAACCCTTACCACAACATATGCTATATCAGGCCTAGTTTTAATCATGACATACACGAAACAACCAATATCCCTTGAGTATTCAATTTGAGACACTGGAGATCATTTATTTGGTAGAAGCTTAATACTAGGGTCTATATTAGTGCTAAAAAGAGAACAATTCTCAAAGTTAAACTATTTCAATATCTTTTCAATGTAATGAGATTGAGAAATTGAAATCCTAGTGTTTCCTTGTTTGATTCTTATACCAAGAATCACCTTAGCCTTCCCCATGTCTTTCATTTCAAAATTAGATGATAAGAATTTCTTGGTTTTATCAACTTCTTCTAAATCAGTACCAAAAATCAACATATCATCCACATATAGACAAATCATAACTCCTTTACAAGAAATATCAAATTTGCTATATACACACTTGTTAGCTTGGTTTAATGCAAAACCATTAGATAATGTAACATCACCAAACTATTGATGTCGTTGTTTTGGTGCTTGTTTCAAACCATATAATGATTTCTTCAACTTGCACACTTTGTGTTTATTTCTAGCCATCACAAACCCTTCAGGTTGTTTCATGTAATTTTCCTCATCCAAATCACCATTCAAGAATGTAGTTTTCACATCCATTTGATGAATCACAATATTATGTATAGCTGCAAGAGATAATAATAATAATCTAATAGTGGAAATTCTTGAAACAGGAGCATAAGTATCAAAGAAATCAATGCCTTCCTTTTGCCTAAAGCCTTGGATAACATATCTGGCTTTTTACTTATCAATTGTGTCATCCACCTTCATTTTACGTTTTAGGATTCATTTACATCCAAATGACTTGCAACCATGAGGTAAGTCACACAATACCTAAGTATTGTTATACATGACAAAATCAATATCATCATGTATTACTTCTTTCCATAAATAAACATCCCTAGAAGTCATAGCTTCACTAAAATTCTTTGGATCATCCTCAATATTAAAACAATATTGATGTTGAGACATAGTTTCATCCCTTGTTCCTTCAACTAAATACAATTGAAAATCAGATCCAAAAGATTTAGCTTTTCTTGCTCTAGTACCATTCCTAAGTTCATGCATAGAACTTATACCACCATAAACATCTTCAGCTTGAGTTGTATTCTTGCTAAAAGATTATTGAATCATGTACCTTGGTCTAGGTATATATGTAAATATTTCTTTATCAAAGATAGTATCTCTTGACTCTATAATAGTACTCATAGACATAGAGTCATTAGATTCTAAAACATAGAATCTATAAACTTTGGAATGCTCAACATATCCAATAAAGATACAATTTATACCTCTTTCACCCAATGTTTTCCTTTTGGGTTTAATGAGCCTTACAACTGCTCTACCACCCCAAACTTTGAGATAACTCAAATTTGGTACCTTTTTACTCCAAATTTCATTAGGAGTATTCTTACTCCTTTTGTTTGGAGTTCTATTCAAAATATAACATGCAGTGAATACAACCTTATCCCAGAAACCTTCACTCAAACCTAAATAGGACAACATGGAGTTAAACATTTCTTTCAATGTCCTATTTTTCCTTTCAGCTACACCATTTTTTGTGATGTATAAGGAGTCATGGTTTGGTGTATTAATCTCGTTGATTCAAAATAAACTGGATCATAATACTCACCACCTCTATCAATAGGTAAAACTTTTCTTAAAACATTTTTATGAAGTTTAACCTCTTGTTTATAAATCTTAAATTTATCAAGAGCTACATCTTTTGAATGTAGCAAATAGACATAATAATATCTAGATGCATCATCAGTAAAAGTAACAACATACTTTTTGTTTCTGTGGAAGGTGTTGCATGGAAATCACATAAATCACTATGTATAAGTTCCAACACCTTTCTTTCCCTAACAAGATCTTTGAAATGTTTTCTTGTTATTTTAGTTAACATGCATGGTTTACATTTTTCATTATTTATATCAAAAGAAGGAGTTAAACCCATTTTTTACATTTCTTTTAATCTTTTGTAATGAATGTGTCCTAGTCTAGCATGCCATAAATCAGATTTATTAAAGTTATTGCTAGTACTAGAAGAAATCATGCAAACATAATTATCATAAATTGGATAACTAATATTAATTCTAATCATTACATTACATACATATCCAAATCCCATAAAAGAACCACATCTTGAAGAGATATACTTGTCACTTTCCAATACTTGTTTGTAACCACAATTATTTAAAACAATTTTAGACACAAGATTCTTTTGAATCCCCAGTACATGTAAAACATTGTTCCGGATCAGCCCATCATGCAACATCATCATCCTTATTGCTTTTCTGGATCCTTAAATCCACTTGGTCCAACACCATCCTTGTTCAATTTACAAAGATAACAATCTTTGTTGAAGTGGCCTGGTTTGTTGCAATTTCATCAAACCACTTTTTCCTTCATGTTGGATTTCCTTTAAACTTCATTTTTTCCATTAGAATTTTTGGGATTCTTTGAACTTTCTCCTTCTACCATGTTTGCAGAAGAGGAACCAACTGGGTTCTTGCCTTTAGGATTGTTATCAAGTTCTTGAGTCCTTAAGGACTCTTCAATCCATAAATAGAATGGACCAAAGTTATTTCCTCTTTGTTATGTTTCAGATTATGTTTAAAAAATTTCCAGGAAGGGGGGCAGTTTGTCAATAATCATAACCACAAAAATGGCTTCATCCATTTTCAGATTGTTTTGAGCAAACTGTCCCAGGATCCTTAACATTTCATGGAATTGTTCCATAACATGTATGGAGTCAGTTATCTTAACATTTTAGTGATGTACTTGGATTTAAGAGAATCCAACGGTTCTTTTGCAGTTTCAACATTTTGATAGCTATCAAACAAATAATTAAACATATTATTGAGAATATGACCACGACATATGTAGTCATGATTGTACCACTTTGATCTTCTTCTTATTGTCTTTAATGTTTTATCTTCAACAAATTGTGGCATGGGTGTACTCAGAACACACACCACCTTCAAAGTAGTAAGAAGAAAGTGCATCTTCTTCGGTTATCTACGAAAATCTTGCCCTTCAAACTTGTTCAGTTTCACGAACTTGTTTGTCATGTCCTTCAAAGAATAACCACTTGCCATGATCACAATTACTTCAATTTTTGTTAGAAATTTGGGGTAAGAATGGCACTTGGAATTCTAAGAATGATGTTATATATTTTCAAATCGAAGTATTTGGCAATACTCCCAAATCCTCAATTGGACAAGACTAAAAAAATGAGAGAAAATAGAAGAAGAGAATGAGATGCTATGACTTCCGTGAGTACCAGAATTTTGACCAAAATATGGTTAAGTATGTCTCTTGTCTGAAAACAGTAACAAGACAAAAAACAAGCATTTTAACAAGGATAAAAACAAGGTCCAAAACTGGGTCCATATTCAATAATTTGGATTTCTGATGTAACCACTGAGTAATAGCTTTAACCGATGGGTAAAACACCAAATTGCGAACACCCCTATATTTTCGATTCCGAAAGTGAACAATATTGTTCATAATTAAGAAGTCATTTTCACATATCAGAAGCCCTTTTCGGTTCCGAAGTACTGTTCGTAGTTCGGATGCCATTTTCGCACCTGAAGTCATTTTTATAGATCGACCCTAGCTAGGTGCTCTACCCCCGGGACTCCACCAGGGGCTGCCCTTACTTTGAATCTTGTATATATTTAAACAAGTGTGCACTTCACACCTTCCTTACTAGTTTAATGTTCAACAAGATTGATTTTGGTCAATAAGTCAATCCATCACATTTAAATAAATTAGTGAAACAATTCATCAACAAAGGAATGAAAGGAAAATATTGTTATGGTTTGTAGTTGTAACGAAACCATGTAGAACCATAAACCCTGACCTAAAACAATTGTAGAAAACAATTTACGCTACGAGAAAACATCAAAATCAAATTTTGTATCCTAAAGTTATGGATCGAATTATATATAATCATGGACGGATGCAGAATGTTTAGAATAAGATGGGCTTACATTATAATAGTATATTAAAATATATGTTATGCCAAATAATGTAAGAGTCCAAATTTTGAAATAGAATTTGACAAAGAAAATTTTGTCTAAATATTATCGCTAACTAGATACAATTATGGTGCTGAACATATTTTTTTTTAAAAAAAATCGACGTTTTCTTTGCCGGTGATTTGCACTGTAATTATAAGAAATGATGGTTACCAATCACACTAATATTATTATACATATCACAATATTTATTATTTGGTGCCATAAGTGTCGTTAAATAACAAAATTTAAAACTCTTGAATGATAGTGATTGTTAATCAGGTGAAAATTAGAGTTATAAAAGTTTCACATGAATTTGATGTAGATAAACATATTTACTTTGTTGTTGATTTCTAGTTTGATGTCCATTACTAAACTTTTATATAAACATGTTTTAAATAAGCATAAAATCTTAAAATTAATATTTTAATATTCTTCTTTATACAATTTTTTTATAACTACTTTTTAGGCAAAAATTTAATTATCAAAATACCTCGAATGTGATGTTTAAAAGCCAAAATACAAAGTAAATTAATTTTGAATATGCTAGCACTAATTCTTTTTAAAAGCATTACAAACAAATGATTAACAGAAAAATAATAAATATTCCGTAATATAAATTACAAAACCAACATACATCTAAACACACATAGCAAAACAGAATATATATATATATATATATATATATATATATATATATATATATATATATATATATATATATATATATATATATATATATATATATATATATATATAGACTGTTTAGACAAAAATTTAGTTATCAAAATACCTCGAATGTGATGTTTAAAAGCCGAAATACAAAGTAAATTAAATTTGAATATGCTAGCACTAATTCCTTTCAAAAGCATTACAAACAAATGATTAACAGAAAAATAATAAATATTCCGTAATATAAATTACAAAACCAACATACATCTAAACACACACACACGGAAGGAACGGTTATATGAAAAACAAAAAAAAAAACCTTAAAAACCCTAAAAATCATAAAAATACATAAAAAAAATACTTAGAGTTCATAATTTTTTTTTTGACTTTATATTCTTAAAAATCATAGTTTTTTTATAAATTCGGTAAAATAAAATTAGAAATTCGATTTTTTTTTATTTTTTTTATTATTTTTTGGTTTTTTTTTTCAAAAAAAATTTCAGCAAAATTTTATAAAAAGTTGCGATTTTTATGAATATAAAGTCAAAAAAAAAGATTTGCGATCTCTAAACATTTTTTTCATGCATTTTTATGATTTTTAGGGTTTCTTTTTTATTTTTCATAGAACCTAAACCTATATATATATATATATATATATATATATATATATATATATATATATATATATATATATATATATATATATATATATATATATATATATATATATAGGCTAATTATGTTTCATATGTAACAATTAAGTATCATACCATTAAAAAAGCTTTTAATTGTAGTGGTTAGTTAATTGAAAGTTGAAGAGTTGTATGAGTTTTGGTTTAAGATATAAGCTAAAGAAACTTTTAAGTGGTGTTGAATTAGTTCATAATTAAAAGTCATTTGAAAATTCATTGAAGTTCCAAATAAATGTGGTTGAAAGAAAAATGTTTCTATTATAATCGATATAAATAAATATGCTTATTGTTAAACATTAAGAACATTAACAAATATATTCATTTAGACTTTTATACTTTCATTCCAATTCATGACTATGTAACCATGTAATCTTTGTTCAATACATTTTATTTCTTATAAGTAACATGTTTAACCAACTTGTATTGGAATTATATAACATCAATTTAACCATATAATTAAACCTTCTAACTTAGGGTTCATGAATGCTTCTATAATTTTCAAATTAAAACCATACAAAATATGGATAATTGCTTCTTACATTGATTTATTGGGTTGGATGATAAGATCCCTTTGTTTTCTTTTTATTCTTCTTGAAAATCTGCTTCATATAGTAGGTTCACCAAGAACACGCACAAAAGAGGTCTTGAGAGTTTTGGAGGTGAAAATTGATTAAACTGAAAGGATATGACCTTAAAATCCTATGGACATATAGTCAAAGCGATGCATGAAGTATATCCCCATGTAGCTATTTAAATATGCACCATGTATATAAATTCCAAGTCTTAGGGCCCACTCACATGGCCATACATACCAGTGCAAGGTGAGCATATCCTTACCTGCTGGTTGAATCGACTAAGTAACTAATTGTGTTAGATTTTTCATTTTTTTAATCAATTTTGGACTCCATAATTTTTTTATACGAACTCCGTTTGATCTAATTATTTTTACCTCACGTTCTTTGTAGCAAGTGTAACATCCCAACAACTCATGGAAAATTTTTTGTTTTTAAATAACTAAACCATCAATTCCATTTCATAAAAAGTTCATCATAGTATCAAAAGTAGTTTCTTAACAAACATCAGAGTATCATAAAACAAAAGTGTGGAATCTCCAGTGGATGCGATATAATCATGTCGGACCCTTCCCTTTGCTACAAAAGTACCTGAAACGTTTGAACTTAAAAGTGTAAGAACAAAGCGTAGTGAGTTTCTCAAAATACCACATACAACCATATATAAAGTAACGAGTCTATTTCAAACCCAAGTGAAAGCTATGGGCCGAATCATAGTCTTACAACCACTTCCTACCAGGGGCCAGATCCCATTCTTTCATATAACTGTCAAGGGCCAAATCCTGATATTCCATAAAATTGCTTAGGGCCAAATCCTATTCTTTCATATAGTTACCAGGGACCAAAAATCATGGTCTTTCATACAATCCATGCAAGAGTCACAAAGACAACTATCATCCTAAGTCCTACATAGTTTAGTGAGAAGACTCACATCTCTATCAAAGTAGACTACACCACGACTCATAAGATTTCAAAGTCAATGCTACATACCACCTAGAGAAATACAAAAGGCCAAACCTTAGTCTGTTATATAAAACTAACAAATGGACCAAAAATGAACCTAGTAAAAAAGTCAATGATCAAAGTTAATGGTCAGCCACCAAGCCATGGCCAGCTACTAACCACACCGTAACAACCACACGACAAATAGACATGGATGAAACCCACCACCGTGTCATGACGAGCTACTCGTCACGCCATGGAGACTAGCCAAAACAACTTAATGGATTAAACTCCTATTCTGTTAAGCCCAACACTCATACTTTCAATGAAGCTTCTTAGCATTCAGATGGTCCATAAAAATCCTTGTTTTATAGACATGCATGTCCAATGTATGTCACAACCAGGTTAGGTCAAAATAGTGAGAAATGGGGCCAAAACCCCATGTATGGCATCTAATCGACAAAAAAGTCAAGATCTAAGATATATAAGACTTAGGGGACCTCAAATATCCATAATGTTAACAACTTTACAATATTAACATTTCAAACTTGATAATATTATTCATAATGTTAACAATATTTTTAATGCTAATATCCTTTGTAATGTTAATATTCTATATAATATTAACATTCTTTACAATGTTAATATCTTTTATAATATTAACATTGTTTATAATGTTATTATTATTTATAATGTTAATATTATTTTTAATATAAACATTCTTTGCCTTTGTCAAAAAACACTTTCAACCATTATACTCCATTTTTGAATTTACTTGAACTATATATTTGTTTATCCAATGTTTGTGCACTATAATAATCTACTTTATCCTTTATTTCACCTATAGCAACCTAATTTGACATTTTTGAATTAATTTCTAGATAGTCAAAGTTTTTCACAATTTCACTCTTAGCCCAAACATTATATAACATGCCCAATTGAAATTTATACCATAAAATAACTCATTTTTTCTTCTTACGTAAAAATTCCATATCTTCAAACAAGGGTTGTTGGATACAAAATCTTCAAAGATATATAACATACCGCTTTAAAGTAGTGTAACCTTTCAAAAAAAAATTCTCTCAGAGCATCATGATTTTGTATAATGGTTCCTATGGTCACTCAAATGGTTCATCATCCCATAATGGTATAACCAAGACAAGGAAGGTTGTACAAAATAACAACTCATAAAGGAAACGTTCCTTACCTTGCTTACACCACTTTAGGATGATGAACCACTTTAGCGAATCTTGAAAGCCATTGCACAAAACCGTGATGCTCTGAGAGAAGAAAATAAGAATAAATAAGGGAAATAGTACATATCTATGTAAGGGTTCAATTTAACCTAAATTTTAGCCAACAAGGATCATATATGGAAACCACATCATATTTTTGCATAGTTAACATGTGAGAAACATGAAAACACCTTAAGTAGACCGATTGAATTGCTTGAATTTTGCAAAAAAAATTGTAAACATAGTGACTTAATTGAGAAAAAAATACAGTGTCAAAATCGAAATTTTATATAAAAATAATATATTTTATGAAATTTGTGTTAATTTATAGTCATATCATGAATCTAAATTTATTCCTTAGTATTAACTAGCACTTAATAATAGGAGAGCCACTAGGTACGGTTAATCGGCCTCGATACGATGAAAATAGTTACTATATTCAACAAGATGACATATGAGATGATGAAACAAATTTAAAATAAAGTTACTAGAAATGAATATGATATCATTCATAATAATACAAAGAATGGTTATGCTTATTTGAAGACAAAAGTGCACAAAAATACAAGAACATTGTAAGAATAGACATTGTAACATTTTCAATAACAATTGTTTATGTATTTATTTACTTAATTAATGTAAAAGTAAAATAAGAATATAGAAACTCTAAAATAATGCATATATATATATATATATATATATATATATATATATATATATATATATATATATATCCTTTGTAATGTTAATATTCCTTATAATATTAACATTCTTCATACTGTTATCATTATATATATTGTTAATTTTATTTTTAATATAAACATTCTTTACCTTTTTCATAAAACACTCATAGAATTTAAGACATTATAATCATTTTCTAAGTTTACTTCAACTATATATTTGTTTATGCAATGTTTGCACACTATAATAATCTACTTTATCCTTTTTTTTCCTCTATAGCAACCTACTTTGCTATTTCTTTGAATTTATGTCTAGATACTCAAAGTTTTTCACAATTTCACTCCTAGCCCAAACATTGTAACATGTCCAAATGAAATTCATACCCTAAAATAACTCATTTTTTGTTCTTAAGTACGAAGTCCACATCTTCAAACAAGGGTTGTTGGATGCAAAATCTTTAATGATATATAACATATCATTTTTTTAATTAGTGTAACCTTTCAAAAACAAAATTCCCCTTAGAGCATAATGATTTTGTATAATGGTTCCTAATGTCGCTCAAGTGGTTCTACATCCCATAGTGGTATAACCAAGACAAGGAAGGTTGTCCAAAATAACATCTCCTAAAGGAAACGTTTCTTGCCTTGCTTACACCACTCTAGGATGATGAACCACTTGAGCGAACCTAGAAAGTCATTGCACAAAATCGTGATGCCTTGAGAGAAGAAAATAAGAATAAATAAGAGAAAAAATGAGTACATATCTATGTAAGGGTTCAATTTAACCCAAATTTTAGCCAACAAGGATCGTATATGGAAACCACATCATCTTTTTGCATAGTAAACAAGTGAGAAACATGAAGACACCTTAAGCAGACTGATTGAATTGGTTGAATTTGCAAAAAATCTGTAAACCTAGTGAGTTAATTGAAAAAAATACTGTATCCAAATTGAAATTTTGTATAAAAATAATATATTTTATGCAAGTTGTGGTAATTTATGTTCATGTCATGAATCTAAATTTCTTCCTTACTATTAACTGGAACTTAATAATAGGAGAACCACTAGATATGGTTAATCGGCCTTGATATAATGAAAATAGTTTCTATTTTCATCAAGATGACGCATGAGATGATGAAATAACTTTAAAATAAAGTTACTATAAATGAATAGAATATCATTCTTAACAACATCAAGAATGCTTATGCTTATCTGATGAAAAAAAGTGCACAAAAATACAACAATATAAGACCATACATTGTCACATTTTCAATAATAATTGTTCGTGTATTTATTAGCTTGTAAAAGTAAAATAAGAATATAGAAAATTCTTTTAAAAGTAAAATTGTGTGTGTATATGTGTGTGTTTGTATGTGTATGTGTGTATGTATGTATGTGTGTATTTATGTAAGTATGTATGTATGTATGTTAGTGTGTTCTATAATATTCAATTTATTAGTTTTCCATGAATCGAAAATTCTTTCATGCCATTAACATGTACTTAATAAAAGGAGAACTATTAGATATGGTTAATTGGCTCTACATGATGAAAATAGTTATTATTTTTCAACAAGATGATGCATGAGATGATGAAACAACTTTAAAATCAAGCTACTAGGCACATGAAAAAAAATCATTCGTCACATTGTAAGTGATCGGTTGTACTGATTTAATGCCAAAAGTAAACAAGAAAATGTTACTTTTTTGTGTATGTATTTACTAATTATTGTATAAATGTAATATAAATCTAAAAACCTCAAAATTATTGTAAATAAATTTATGTGTTCAATAATATTTAATCTATAAGCATGTCATGAAACTAAAATTCTCTATTTATATTAATTTACAATTAATAATAGGGTAACCACTAGATAGGGTGAATCTGCTTCTACATGATGAGAATAGTTTGTTTTTTTCAAGGTGTATATGTATGTATGTATGTATATATATATATATATATATATATATATATATATATATATATATATATATATATATATATATGTATGTGTGTTCATTAATATTCAATTTATTAGCATGTCATCAATCTAAAATTCTTACATGCTTTTAACTTGTACTTAGTAAAGGAGAACCATTAGATATAGTTAATTGACCTCTACGAAAATAGTTATTATTTTTTTACAAGATGACGCATTAGGTGATGAAACAATTTTAAAATCAAGCTAGTAGGCACATTCGACATATCATTCGTCACATTGTAAGAGATTGATTGTAATGATTTAAAGCCAAAAGTAAACAAAAAAATGTCACTTTTTGTGTATGTATTCACTAATTATTGTATAAATAAATATAAATCTAAAAACCTAGAAAATATTGTAAATATATTTATTTTCTCAATGATATTCAATCTATAAGCATGTCATGAAACATAATTTCTTTCTTTCTATTAATTTGTAATTAATAATAAGATAACCATTATATATGGTTAACCGGCTTCTACATGACGAGAATAGTTTGTGTTTTTTCAAGGTGTATGTATATATGTATGTATGTATGTATACATGTATGTGTGTGTGTTCTATAATATTCACTATAATAGCATGTCATGAATCTAAAATTCTTTGATGCTATTAACTTGTACTTAATAATAGCAGAACCATTAGATATGATTAAATGGTCTCTACATGATGAAAATAGTTATTATTTTTCAACAAGATGACGCATGAAGTGAGGAAACAAATTTAAAATCGAGCTAGTAGGCACAACAAGATATCATTCGTCATATTGAAAGTGATCGGTTGTATTGATTTAATGCCAAAGTAAACAAGAAAATGTTACTTTTTTTGTGTATGTATTTACTAATTATTGTATAAATAAAATATAAATCTAAAAACCTCAAAATTATTGTAAATAAATTTATGTGTTCAATGATATTCAATCTATAAGCATGTTATGAAACTAAAATTCTTTATTTCTATTAATTTGTAATTAATAATAGGATAACCACTAGATCCGTTCACATAGCTTCTAAATGATGAGAATAGCTTGTTTTCGTCAAGGTGACACATGAGATGATGAAACACCTTTAAAATATAACTAGTACACAAAATGAGACTCAGTGATCACAATACAGGTGAGCGGTTGTACTTATTCAATGTAAAAAGTATATAGAAAGTATCTTACTATTCTAAGTCCAGTATTTAAATTTCTCTACATATATGATGTCACAGTCATAACAAATTATATTATTGAGCTAGAGTGTTTGCAAATAGGTTCCCATTAAATGTTAAAACATACCATCTTTTAAGAAATCATATGAAACTTGTCAAGAACCAAAAAAGATATGATATCACTTGTCAAGCTCTAATAACCCTTGTTAGGAAGTAGTGCAGATAACAAATGAAAACACAAGCACACAAAGGCCCAATATTTACATGGTTCAGTCAAGGTGACCTACATCTACGTGTAGGAGGGGAGTATTTTTATTCATAGAGTTCTCAAATAGAGATTACTAGTACAACCAATAGAGATTAGACCTACTTTTTAAAGCTATAAAAGACAAAAACAAATGACTAACATGCATCCCAATTTATAGACAATGGATCATACCTAAAATCCTAATAGGAAAATCTCATCAATCCATAGACTCATGAAAGGTGTCAACCAATCACAATTAGACATGGAATTTTCACCCGACCCATTGAGAACCCGAGTGATCAATCCTAATAGGGGATGGGGATTCCCCACAAAAACGGGGACCGAGTATGGGGCTAGGGATCCCTATTATGCTAAAAATAGGGATGGGTTTGGGGCTGGGTATACCAATCCCAAACCCTCCCGCCCCTATTTTGATGACATTAAGTCCACTAAGCATGAATTGATCTGTATTAGACCATCACTGACAGATTCTATATATCAATTTATGTTGCTAATTACAAGAGTTCATCAATCTTCACTTCGTTCAACGGTTCATATACCAAATCGTCGCCTTTCATTTTGATGCTTGCTAAACTTTCTAATTAACATAAACAAAATCTGATTATGGCCTCTAGTTTTGTTAAATCATAAGAATTGATGTTATTTTTTAAATAAGTTGAGTTTATTATGTTGATAGATAGGGAATGGACCAGGGATGGGTTGGGGAAAAGTCCAAAAACTAAAGGGGATGAGATTTGATTCCCCGCATTCGTCAGGGATGGGAATAGAGATGGGGATGAGGTTAGGCACTTAGGAATGGGGACAAGGATGGCTAAACCCACCCCATCCCCACCCTACTTCCATACCTAATCACAATTTGCATTGTATCCACTTCAAGAACCTTCATCATTGAGATACATTGCATGAGCATTAGCTACACACAATATGGAGCATCATGAGCCAATATGGCTCATAAAAAATGACCATGGCACATCCTCCATAATGATGGTGCACTCTCAACCAACGTGGCGCATCATGCCATTTAGGGAACCCATCTTAAGAATATCCAACTTTTGAGTATCCTTGGACAATCTTGAGAAGCCTAGTATACCTCATACCTTAAGTGACACATCATGGGATAGCATGGTGCGTCAAGAAAAAATGTGGCACATCAAACCACCTAATGGTGCGTTATGATGCACAAGTGACATAGATGATTTTTAGTGGTGCATCCATGCTTTAGTAGCACATCAATACTTCATAGTACATTAAGGAAATGAATAGTGGCATACCAATCACCAAGATAGAACACCATGTATGAAGATTGCACATATTGTATATAGGTGGGTCACTCTACTCCAAAATGGAACATACTTACTTCGTGGTTCATCAGATGGTGCTTCATCCCCTTATTAGGTGCTCTACTCCTTTGTAGGTGCCCAAATCCCATCTTGAGATACATATTGCTTTCTTGAGTGCTCTATTACCTTCTTAGATGCTACATTCAATTCCAACAGCTCCATTAAAACCAGATGCTCCATGAGAATGCTCTAAATGCTTAAGTTATATTTAACAATTTTCCATATTGAATTAAGTATCATCTAATCTCCTCCATAAACCAAGAAATTCCACTTTCATCCTACCATCATGCCCCATAGGAACATAACACCTTCAACATCAACAAAGTCTGATCAAAAGCTTGAACTTCTCTCTAGGCAACGACCTTGTCAACATGTCTTCCAGATTTTCCTTGGTATCAGAATTTTGAATGAAAACCTTGTCATAGATCACGATAGGTTTCTCCACCTTCAAAACAAGACTTCGAATGAGATAAAATGCTAATGATCTTCTTATCAGTAGATCACCTCCATGTTTTAAGTCAATCAATTCAACCAAGTCTGTATGTCATGCATTAGCACCAAACACCAGAAAAACATAAAACGTTACCTTTAAGTGTTTCAAGATCCACTTGACCATTTTCCAATGAGAATTATCCTAATTACCTCAAATCTCCAAAGAAGTACCAATATGTATGGACTGATCAAAATAAAATTACTGCAAGACTTTCTCAATGTAGTGAGAAATGTATAACCATCATGCCCTTCTATCCATCTGAACCTCCATCCATGATATCTTCTTTTCAACTACTAAATCATTCATCACAAACTAATTCTTTAGTAGATCCTTGAAGTTATCTTTTTCAACATCAGTGTAACAACCCAAAATTTGGAAAGATTTGACCTTTCGCCAAATATTGACCAAAAGGGCAATTTGGTCATTTATGAGAAGAAGATGAGAATATGAAGTTTTAACTTCATGAAGATGGACAAAAAAAGTTTAATTCACTATAATATGTTATACGAGTAAGTTCTAGAGAAATAATTCATGAGAAATGCGTCTTTGGCAAAAAGGGTAAAATTGGTATTTTTATGCCTTTAAGGCTAACTACGTGACTTAATAGATTAATATCCATATTAAGTAAATGAGAAATGTCTAAAAATGTGTATAGTATGTTCCCACCTTCACATGGATATAAATATCATCAAAATCAGATTAGAAACGAAGAAGATACACACATTTGAATTTGGGATAAAAATGCCCCAAAGCTCAAATGGAATAAAAAATATACTTTGTTGATTCCAAGAAACCATGACATGGCAAAATGATTGCCACGATATGGATGTTTCTCTCATGAAGTGAATGGGAATTTTTCATGACATGACAACAAAATAGATTAAAACTTTATTTGCTCTCTGTTCCTGGCATAATGCACCCAAACACCCCCACAATTAAGCTCCGACGATTTCGATGGTAGGGAATGATCAATAGGAGATTTTGGGTGGTTATGACTTGGATTGAGCATAAAAAATGCACGAGGTAATTTATTTCTTCATTTTAAGCTACTTAGGGCTTAATAATAGTTCAATGATTTGAGCAAATTGATTACAATTATGTTATGAAAGCTTGATAGTGATGTTAATAAGAGTGTTTAGATGACAATAACAAGCTTTGTATGTAACTCTATGGGTGGGATCAATTCAATGAGAAATAGGTTTTTAAACCCTAATTAATGATTTTGAGAACTTGTTGCTTTAAAGTTGGATAATAATGAATAAGGTATTGTGGAGAGCTTAATTCCTTAATTCATTAAGATTCCGAGAGAGAGAATGAAAGATAGAGTTTTAGCCCATTAAGTGGTTATCTTGATCTTAAGAGTAATTATGCTCTTAATAGGCTAAGACAAGTATTAAGATGCTTGTGAATATGTATGAATAGGCCAAAGAGTAAAAGATGGATCAAGATGCAGTCATTGACAAAAGGGGCTAAAATGGGACAGTTAGTGTTCACTAACTAATAAGGTGAGTTATTACTCTCATTCTTTCTTCATGATTGTTATATTATGAGATGATGATAAAGCATGAAAATACATAGAAATCATACATCAGAGCATGTATATGTATAATTGGAGTGTATATATATATATATATATATATATATATATATATATATATATATATATATATATATATATATGAGATATTCATAGAGACATGTACCAGAGCATCTAATAAGTATTATTCCTTTAGGAACATTAGTATACTTCCTTCGAGAATGAGATTCACATTCCTTCGGGAACATAAGTATATTTCCTTCGGTAATGAGATTGATATTTATTCAAGAATATGAGTATATTTCCTTCGGGAACCTAAGTATATTTCCTTCGAGAATGAGATTGATATTCCTTTGGTAACATGAGTATAATTCATTTGGGAATGAGATTTACATTCCTTCAAGAACATGAATATATATCCTTTGGGAAATAGAATAAGATATGAGTATATATGCTTCGGGAATGAGATTGAGATGTGACTATATTTCCTTCAAGAATGAGAATAAGATATGAGTATGATACCTTCAGGAATAAGATATATATATATATATATATATATATATATATATATATATATATATATGAGTGTACTTCCTTTGGGAATGAGATTGAGATATGAGTAGATTTCCTTCGGGAATGAGGTTCCGATATAAGGAGATGAGATTGAGTATGATATATATATATATATATATATATATATATATATATATATATATATATACGGGACCTAATTGAGACGAGACATACATAATATATGATATTGAGTATAAGATGGTATATATGGAGTATACGAAAATGAGCAGGAGATGAGTTATATGGAGTATACGAGATTGAGAAAGAGATGCATAACATCCCAAAAATACTAAGTAAAATATTTTCTTTAAGTCAACCCAAAACTTCCATTAATTCACTCCAAAAACCCAATCAAAAGTATAGAATTTATAAAATAATTATCAAAGAACAAAATAGGTCATAGAATGTGGAACACTGGTTGTTGCTGTGCGATCATGTCGGGCGAATCCCTTTTGAATCGAAAGTACATGAAAAGATTAAACTACAAAACTATTAGCATAAATCTTATTGATTTCCCCAAAATACAACATACCATACTAATAAGTGGGCCCATCCCAGAGGTATACTCCAATCCAACATACAACAATGGGCTCAACACTGGGGATTATTTCAACCTAATCAAGCAATAATGAGCCCATCCTTGGGGCGTGTTTCAACCCGAACATACATGCAAGAGTCACAAAGACAGCTAACATTCTACATTACACAATCCAATAGCACGACATTGGTACCTTTGACCTAGAAGTATAGTAAGAAGACTCTCCTCTCAGACGATAATCAACTGCAACTATTCTCACTGTCGAAAATACGGATTCTATATGCCACCTAAATAGTTATACAAAGTAAACCCCTAGCCCACATTCCAACACTAGGAGTTTGACCAAAAGTCACTCAAGTCAAAAAGTTAACGGTCAAAGTTGACTTCAGTCAACTGCCACATCATGGCTATCCTTGACCATGTCGTGGCCCACATACAACAAAACATATGTTGATTCCCTAGTCGCCATTAATTACTCCAACTGACCCAGAGATTCAAGAACCAACATCCCTAGTCGCCATTAGGTAAAAATGAGGATTATGACCAAAATCCCATGCATGGTTCAACAACCAACCATACTTCAGATTTAAACCATTAATTACTCCAACTGACCCAGAGATTCATAATGTTGCAACCTTTATGGGATCTCACCATACCAACTAACAAGAATAAGAAGGAAATGGGACAAAACTAAAGATCTAGCAACCTAGCAACATAAAGGTGGAGTCTTGGACACTTACAAGGGTCCATAAACATGTTATAAAAAGAAATAGGAACTTGCTTGTTGATCCTTGGCTCACACCTTTCTTCTTCCTTTAAAATCTTCCAAAAGCACCAAAGTAAGCTTCAAGAATGAAGGAAAATGAATTAGGGTCTCTTTAAAGCTAAGGAGGGTGGTGGAGGTGGAGGATGAGAAAACTCTATCCTCCTCGTTCCTTTAAATAGGGTTAAAAGCCCAGAAGGTTAGGGTTTAAGTCTACAGTAGCGGCCATGTCGTGGCCTCTACCTACCACGTCGTAGATGATCAAAAGAAGTTCGCTACAAAAAACACATCTCCACATCGTGGTGATCATGTTGGACAAGGTGTCTAAGTCCATAACTATATTTCGTATGTACTTGACCTGACCCGGCATGGTCCATTTGGGTTGCACTTCACTGGAACAATTTGTATGGATACTCTTTTGAGAATAGTATAATTATGATTTATTAATATATTATAAGTTATAATATATTAATATGAAATCATATTGTTTAATTAGTACTGATCAAGAATTAATTTGAAATTAATTTAGTGATAAAAAAGAAACTAATTAAATATGGACTCTTTTATATATATATATATATATATATATATATATGTATATATATATATATATATATATATATATATATATATATATATATATATATATATATATATAATGGACCAATGTTCATTTAGGATGGGCTAAGCTTGCATGGAAGTCCATGGAGCTTTTAACCCATGGATCCTATGGAAATTAAAGGTCATGCGTATTAGGGTTTACATGGATGTAACCCTAATACACCATACTATATAAAGAGGTCTTTGGCACTTGAAATGGCACTAGTGTGTGAGATAACAAGGGTGGGCCGATTTTAAGAGTGCATTATATTCTCTCAAAGTCTTCCAAGTTGTTTTGGTGATTTGTGATTCCACTTGAGGCATTCACATTATTGGTGCTAGGCTCTTGAAGCTCTAAGCAATCAACCACAATAAAAGGTATGTCATCCTACTAGTTTTTTTATATATTACATGTACCTTATGATATGCTAGTTAGGATGAAAACCTTGGAAAATGAAAGTTTGCATGTATAATAGAGAAAACATAGATCCAAGGTTTCTAGGGTTGCATATACACCATAGGAGTGTTAGAATGCTCAAAACCCTTTAGTGGTATCAGAGCCAAAGCTTGTTTTCAATTATACTTGATGCAAATTGCTGAAAAAGTTGAATTTCTACTCTCTATTCAGTGAACTCGCCGAGTCCATGTGAAAACTCATCCAACTCGTCGAGTTGGTTCATGCACTCGGCGAGTCGGAGGCCTTGAGTGTAGAATTTCGAGTTTTATTATTGGAATTGGACTAGGATCATTACCCTAAACTGTTTTTAGATTGTTAAACCTGTTTTTGATGTGGCAATGATTGTGCTTATCCAATTTCAATGAGAATTATCAAAGTTTCAAGTTTTATATTAAGTTCATATGATACTTGAAAATTGTTAATATGGATGTTTCTTGCTTATGAGTTTTGTTAGATCATAGGAATTATTTGCAAATTGTTTGTTAGTTAATTGTTAATCTAAATGCTTCATAATGGACTCCATAACTTGTCCTCAAGTTATGGAATTCCAAAAGTCTCTTCCTTTAAAATCCTTTAAAACTCATAAGTTATAGAAATGAAAGGTTTTGAATAGTTTGAAAACTTGCCTTCAAGTTTTAGAATTTGTAAAGTCTCACACATAAATACTTTAATTCCAATCCCTAGAATTGTAAAAGTTTAAAATTCAACCGTTATACTTTATAGTATTATAAGTTAATAATATATATATATATATATATATATATATATATATATATATATACACACACACACACACACATAAGATCAAGTCAGTCTTACCGTTAATAGGCCTCATTCACGAAGTCGGTCTATAAGGGGGTATAAGGTTGTTGCCTATAAAATGGCAGCTTAATGGGTGTCCACTCTCAACCACCGCTTCCTTGACTGGTGGAGGGTAGTTACCCGAATGGGTAGGATAGGACACTAATTCTCATTGAGTATAATGATTATTATAAATTAACTAAATGTTTTTATAAATTCTCAGTCTTAGTTACTTTAAGAAAATGTGAATTTGGTGCTAACCCATGAAATTACACTTTGTACCTTACCAAGTCGTTAGTGGAGCGTGTGTGGTTAACCGACACACTAACATGGACTAGTAAGAGTGGTAAAGGGTAACTTAATATTTATCATAGATTGGTGGAGCACGTGTGGTTAACCGGCACATCGATTAGGTGATAAAATTAAGGGTACCAAGTTAATTTGCATGGTTATTCACACCTTGTTTTGTGATCCTCGCCATCCCAGTCATAAACTTGAAGGGCACAATCGAGATTTAAACATGCCATTGAAAACAATGAATCTCAAAAAATATAGGAATTTCAATTCATTAAAACTTAATAATTTATTTCATTTTTCATTGTGGAAATTGGTGAATCATCATTCGCCTACCTTCAAATATTTTGTAGCTTGGATTACGGCATCCCTCTTCCAAGTTATAAAATATCGTGTCGGGTCCTAGCCTTAGTATTCCATTTCGGTATCTTATTAAGGACTCTTTATCTAATCTAAACTTGTATTTTCTTCTTTTCAGATGTATTCCAACAATGCTTCTGGCTCAAAACCTACCGGCTCCTTCTCTTTCATGAATCTTTGTGGGAGAGTCATCTTTGATGGTTCCAACTTTAATGTTTGCATCAGGAACATCAGGATGGTCACATGTTATGAGGACAAGGAATATGTCCTCGACAAGGAGTTGAAGGAAATTGATGAGTCTTTTGCTACTCCACAGGAGATCGCTGACTTTAGAACTCATGAGAGAGATGCCACCACGGTGGCATGTATCATGTTGGCCACAATGACAATTGAACTCCAAAAGTCCTATTAGGACTTTTACCCTTTTGAGATGCACATGGACCTGATGGATAGATACCATCAGAGTGCTCATCAAGAGAGGTATGAAATCATCTCTTCCATGATAACAACCCGAATGAAGGATGGTGAACCCATCACGAGCCACATGCAGAAAATACAAAGGTTTGTGGACCGTTTATCGAAGTTGAATGCGATACAGTACCAAAAAGCTAACTATACTCCCACTAGCCTTGACATATACACAAGATTCATCTTCACTCCTCGAAAAGCCAAACTCTTTGACTTTCTCATTGAAACAAAGATTCCATCTGCGAGGTGCTTATTTCAATCCATAAATGGATTTCTCAAGCTTACACACTCTATTAGGGTATTTTGTACTGACAAAACCCTCTGGCTGACACATGTAAACATCTTCAACCAAACGTCCATTAAGGAAGGCGGTTTTGACATCCATTTTCCATATTTCATAATCATGAAATACAGCAATGGCTAACAGGATCCTAATAGAGTTAATCTTTGCTACTGGTGAAAAGGTCTCATCATAATCAACTCCCGGAGTTTGAGAAAAGCCCTTTGCAACCAGTCGCGCCTTATACGTGTGTATATGACCATCCACGTTGGTCTTCTTCTTGAAGATCCATTTGCACCCAACTGTCTTACGACCTGGTACGTTGTCAACCAAGTTCCAAACTTGATTGTCATACATGGACTGTATCTCGTTGTCCATAGCCTCTTTCCATTTAGTAGACTTGGGGCCTGCCATGGCTTCCGCATAGTTGTTAGGTTCATCCAGACTTACCAGTGTCTCATCATTGATAAGTGTCTCACCTTCCACAGTAATATGGAAACCATATTAGTGTTAAGGTGCATTCCTAACCCTTGTGGAATGCCTCTGAGGTATAGACTCGTCAATTGGATCAACAGGAGTTTCCTCCTCAGGTTTACTGCTAGGGTTTGAAGTTCCTTCACCACTTAACTCTTGAATTTCTTCGAGGTCAATTTTCCTCCCACTGTTTCCTTGGCTTATGAACTCTCTTTCTCGAAAGACACCCCTTCTTGCTACAAAGACCACATTCTCATTGGGTCTGTAGAAAAGGTAACCAAAGGATTTATGTGGGTAGCCGATGAAAATACACCTCTCACTTCGAGGTTTGAGTTTATTATGAGTCTCGCATCTCACGAACGCCTCGCAACCCCAAAACTTGATATGGGCTAGATTAGGAACTTTTCCAGTCCACATCTTGTGAGGTGTTTTGTCAACCTTCTTTGTTGGGACTAGATTAAGGATATGGGTGGCAGTCTCTAAGGCATACCCCCATAATGAGATTGGTAGCGAAGCTTGACTCATCATGGAACGAACCATATCCAACAAGGTTCGATTACGCCTCTCAGCCACACCATTCAACTATGGTGTCCTGGGAGGTTTCAATTGTGAGACAATCCCACATTCCTTAAGATAGCCGAGGAACTCTGTACTAAGATACTCACCACCACGATCGGACCGAAGCATCTTAATGTTCTTGCCCAATTGATTCTCGACTTCTTGTTTAAACTCTTTAAACCTTTCAAAAGTCTCTAACTTATGCTTGATTAAGTAGACATATCCATATCTACTATAATCATCTGTAAAAGTCACATAATAACGATTAACATCCCTTGTGGCAGTTTTGAAGGGTCCACACACATCTGTGTGCACTAGATCCAACAAACCTTCACCCCTTGCACAAGAACCAGTAAAGGGTGACTTTGTCATTTTTCCAAGTAATCATGATTCACAACTATCATCTGACTTTAGGTCAAATGACTCCAAGACTCCATCCTTTTGGAGTTGGCCTATGCGTTTCTTGCTTACATGTCCAAGACGACAATGCCATAATGATGATTTATCCAACTTATTATTATTAGAAGAATCAATACACAACACATTATTTCTTAGGTTATATACAACAGACACAACTTCATACACACCATCACAAGGTAACATTTTAAAATAAAGAACATTATTAAAGAAAGCATTTATTCCACCAACTTCATTATCAAAAGAGAAGGTAAACCCTTGTTTGTACAAAGCATGAAAGGAAATAATATTTCTTACCATTTCAGGCGAGTAACAACATTTATTCAAATCTAATGTAAACCCAATACTTAGAAACAAAGAATAAACTCCAGTCTTGGTGACATGTGAAGCTTTCCTATTCCCCATGATCAAGTTTAACCAGGTTTAACCTGTCTAGTTACATCTCCACCAAACAACCCATGTTTGCTCATTTCCATGCCATTCTCACTCATGTTCCCCATAATATGATGCCGCAAATTTGTTGTATCATCATATTGATCCAATGATTGGGATATAGTTATCTCTCCTCTCATCGTGCAACCTTCTAGAAAATAAATTCCATGTTTCAACTTAGCATTCACAACCAGAAGATCACCCGTTGAGAATCTTACCCAATTCTCCTTTCCAAAAATACTTCAATCAATCATTTGCCAAAGTTCCAAGAGAGATCAACTTCTTTCGAAGATCCAAGACAAACCAACTATCCACTTTCTTAACCATACCATCGTGTATCTTGATCGACATTATGCCACTGCCCTTGATACTATGCATCCCATCATCACCCATCTTCATTGTCTCATTCCACTCAGTTGAATCAACTGTGATTCTAAGTCCTAGGATAAGATGTTCGTGAGTCCAAGATCCAAGCATTAGCAAAAGTAGTTGTACAAAAAGTCAAAACTTCACCATCATCCCCTTCATCAGAATTTTCTTGAACTGCAACAACATTGTTATTGTTGTTTGATTTAAGTCCATGATTTCCATTCTTCAATAATGTACAATCTCTTATGAAGTACCCATTTTCCTTGTAGTTATAATATCTTATGTTGTCTTTAGATTCAAAACTTGATTTCCCTCTATTACCTCCACCTCTATATGATGTTCTTCCTCTGCCTGCGGACAAACCGGAACTGGAAAATTCTTCATCAACAAAAACCTTTCTTTTTAGTTCCATGGACATCAAAGAATCCTTCAAATCATTGATAGTAATCATTTTCATACCATACATCATGTAATCAATGAAATTCTCATAGGAATTCGACAGTGAACATAAGAGGATAAGTGTTTGATCTTCATCTTCAATCTTTACATTCACACCTATAAATCCAAGATGATTCGATTGAAGTTATCTAGATGATCCTTCACTTCGGTACTTTCAAACATACTGATAGTATACAAATGTTTTCTGATACAATCCATTCGTCAGAGAATTTTTCTGTTACTTGTCACATAATTTCTCCCAATGCCCAACAATACTTGTTTGATCCATAACCACTCTCAGTACTTAATCTTTCAAACTCAATAGAATAACGATATGCGCTCTTCCCAAAATATCCACCTTCTTCTTAGTCACCATGTCTTTCAACAGTTTTTCTTCTATTTCCAATGTTGCCATGCATCCTTTTTGAATTAGAAGAGCCTTCATCGTTACTTTCCACAAAGTGAAATCATTTGAACCATTGAACTTTACCAATTCGAATTTAGGATATGCCATCTTGAATCAACAAAAAACCAATCACATTTATAACACAACTTGTTAGGAAATATGATGAAAAGTGTCAAGAATCAGAACGGATATGATGCCACTTGCCAAACTCTGATAACCCTTGTTAGGGAGTAATATGGATAACACGCGAAACCACAAGCACACAAATACATAGTATTTATGTGGTTCAGTCAAGGTGACCTATGTCCATGGGTAGGAGGAGAGTATTCTTATTCACAAAGTTATTAAATAGAGATTACAAGTACAACTAGCAGAGATTTGACCTACTCCCTAATGATACAAAAGACACAAACAAATGAATAGCATACATCCCTCTTTATAGACAAATGATCATACCTAAAACCCTAATGGGCCAAGCTCATCAATCCATAGGTCTATGAAAGGTGTCAACCAATCACAATCTTCCATGCATCCACTTCTAGAACCTTCAACCTTAAGATACATTGAATGAGCATCATATATAGAAATGATGGAGCATTCTGATCCAAGATGTCTCATCATGAATGTCATGGGACATCCTCCATCATGATGGTACACTCTCCACCAAAGTGGCACATCATGCCATTTAGGGCGTCCACCTTGAGCATCTTCAACTTTTGATCATCCTTGGACAATCTTGAGCATCTTAGTATGTCATACCCCAGGCAGGCAGTGGTAGCGTTGGGTTGTGGGACGTTTGATGGTGGTACGTAATTATTCAATATATTGAATAATACATAGAAGATATAACACAATCATTACTTTAATTTATATATATATATATATATATATATATATATATATATATATATATATATATATATATATATTGAATACATCATTGTTCGTGGTACAAACACACAACCATAACTTAACAAAGACTAAACAATAAGAAAGCAAATAAGATTTCTAGTCACTTCATTGATAACTTCTCCCTTCTCATTACCACTTCCATTGCTCATTTCCACTTGCATTGCTCATTTTCCTAAGAATACATGTGGTTTGAAAACGTCAAAATAATGTTGGTGAGTTTACAAGTTTTATAGTTTTATACTTAGAATAGGTTTATCTTTTAAATTTTTGACAAAACTTTATTCTTCCTAACTTTTTTTATGATATATCACCCCTTTCATACTGTCCTACAACTTCTCTTTAAAGATTTTCTTTTTCACCCCTTTCACTTATTATTACATAATATTACTACTTCAAGGCGTTCCTCTTTAGCAAGTTTATTTTATTAAGGTTGGTTAAACATTTGTTTCAATGACTTCCTATAATCAAGCTTTCGACTAGATATTTTCCCCGCACGACGCTTCATCAAACGTTGTAAAATAGTTTAGAACGTTATGCCCAGTATGGCTCGACCGTCAAGGTTATAGCTAGCAACCACAGGTCGGGGTATCAGCCTCGTATAGATCTATACATATATTTCCTTCTCACTTAAGATTTAACAATTAGAAGTCAGAGTTAGCTAAAAACTAATCAACTAAGCGATCAATAGTGTCATTCTCATTTAACAATTGTTTTGTTTTAACTTAGTATGCTTATCGCTCTTGTTATTCATATCTTTAGTTTTCCTTTAATATGATTCTCTTACATAATTTTACTGATATGTATGTGTGTGTGTGTGTGTATATATATATATATATATATATATATATATATATATATATATATATATATATATATATATATATATATCATAGTTTTTAATGTTCTTGGTAGGATATTAGGGCATCGTAACAATTAGGTACAATGCTTATCCTTAGGTTTTGGCCATCTTAACAACTAGCTACTATGTTGCTCTAGAGAATCTTGTTGGATTAGTGTCTAAGTCCATAACTATTTTGGTATGTACTTGACCTGATTGTGAGCATGGTCCTTTTGGGTTGCCTTCACCAAATCAACTTGATAGGATGATTTGAGGAGAAAGAGATTAATTATGATTTATTAATATATTATATGAATAATATATTAAAAGAGAAATCATCTTTACTATTATATAAAACATATTCAACATTTCTTGAATCTTAAGAGGTACAAAGTAATAAACATCATGTACAATGGTGAAATACATAAGTTTCTTAAAGGAAATGGTTAAATGCATAAGTTTCTTAACATAAATGGTTATTTATTTGAATTGAAAATTCCAAACATGAATTCCATAAATATATGTCTATTCATTTCCTCTATTCCCCTTGTTAAATACCATTAATTGTGGCAGTAAACGTTTTTGAATATGTTTCCGTAAATAACCACTTCTCTCAAAATATTGTTTCCATATCAATGCCTCGATGATGTTTTTATTTAGGTTATTGGTGTTTGGTTTATATTTAGGAAAAAAGGAATCGAATCTTGGCCATCACTCCTCAATCGATCTGAATTGCAGTTGAAATATTCATCAGGAAGCAAAAATGCTTCTGTTGTTAATAAGGTTTCTCTTGATTCCCATTTTCTTTTTATTACTTATTTGCATTTGTAATGAGATTGTTATTGAGTTCATTTGTGGTAAAATTATAGATTTTGCATTCTACTTTCATGTGAATGTGATTATGTGTGCGTCTTTGTAATCCATTTTGCTTGTAAAACATGGTATTTTGCTTGCATCACTTACTGATTTGATTGCTATCTTCACCTTCTGTTCCTTCCGGAAAAAATAGCGATATGTGCAACGTTGAAAATACCTGAATACCCTATTCTGATTTTCCATCCATTCTCACTCCTCCACTCTGTTTCATCTATTTATTCAACGTATGTTCTCTTATATAACCTTTTTATTTCATGATTGACTAATGTTGCAGGATCTTTGACTTTGATGGCTTCCATTTTGATCTTCAAGTCCAACCTAAGAACAAAAGATGACTTTGTGAGACTGTTGATTTTGAGAAATCGAAATTATTTACTTTTCATATCTATACGAAATCTCAACCTAATAACAAATGATGTATGGTGAACAAATAGAACAAATGATGAGTGTGTAATTAAGTGGCTTTTCAACTCTGTACTTTAGCCTTAAGTTTTTAGGTTGTTTTTGCAAAAATATCCTTCAAAACAGATTTTAATTATATTTCAAGGTTGCTATAAATAAATCCTCTATTTCACTTGATGTTGATTTAAAACCCTTTAGCCAAATTGTTTCTTTCTATTTTATGAATCTATTTTTTAACATGTAAATGATTTTGAAGTTTACTAGATGTTGACCTTTGGAAAGGAGCTCAAGCAACATAAGGCTTCAGAATGTACTAATGCTTGGATGGGCTATAATGGACTCATATGGAATCTAGCATTTTTAGTGGTGTATACAAAGCACATGCGATGTCCAAGACTAAGTTAAAGTTGTAAAGGCTAGAGTTCTACTTTTCAAAATGGTGAGAAAGTTCAATTTTGAATCATAGAATCCTTTTTTTGTTTTGGTAAGGTTGTGGAGTTTAATGCATTCACCTTTAAGAAACTACTTATTACATTTATTATAAGATGCAAGCTTAGATCAAGATCAGTGATTCATACTTATGTGCCATGTGGTTTCTTGTGATTTTTCTTCAAAATATCAGTAACCTATCTTCGAAACAGGGAATATGCAAGAACCAATAGTAAAACTAAATTGACAATTTTGTGTTTTTTCTTGACAGCTAGAAGTAAAATTCTTTGGAACTCTTTGGGTATGAATATATGCATAAAGGAGAATTAGATATGCATCTTGTTGACTTGTTCATAGGTAAGTGTTCAAATTTACACAAACAAGTATGGAAGAATAATTAAATCTTTTGAATTTCTAAACAATATATATTTACTTTTTAAGTTAGATTTTTCACAAGGTGTAGTATGACTGTATGACCACTTCTATAGGACACAATGATTACAAATAGCCATGGGAGCATCTCAAGGCCTTTGTTTCTTATACACTACATAGATAATGTCATTTTCAGGAGTTGCAGGGATGTGGAATCCTTAAACATTTTGTTAGATGGGGCAATAGGAAAAGTACAATGAACTAAAATATAGACAAGTCCTTAATAAGTAAACAAGGGAATTGCTAATAAGAACTTTTTTTTTTAATTTAGATTTTTTTTACTTTTTTTTTCTTATTAAAGCATTTTACTTTAAAAGTACAATGCTTTTGTTATGTTATCTTTTTAAAATTTTAATGTGTGTGTATGTAGATTGTAAGAGTAGTTAATGTTTACATAAGAACATGAGGGAAAAGGAATTGAATGTAGATGCAGAAAACTATTTTTTTTTGTTATAAGTTAAATATTTGTCCCTTTTAGATGATATTTGACACCAAACACCACCACAACATTACTCCACAAGATGCCCAATACCATCACTTCAACAAGGGTATAGAGTTTCGGGCAAGAACATCCAATATATTACTAGAAAAAAGTATATGCTTCCAGTTATATCTCTATCCCCTTTAGGTAGTATTTGACACCAAACTCTACCACAATGAACCCATATTACACAAGTGGTGCATACACTTCCATCACCAACGTCAACTCTTATCAAATTTTGAAATTTTCATTACAACTTGAATATTTTGTGGCAAACATTTGGTTTTTTATAAGTTTTTATTTTTCAATCCTAATGGGTGTATTATGAATAAAAATGATGTTTTGGCTTTTTATCTAATAGTTTATATTTTTTATTTTTCTTTATTTTGTTATAGGTGTTGTGTGTTCCTTACACCTCCATTGGATCTACTACCATCCATGTATCCGCTTTTGGTTTTTCTAGATTTGCATCTTCTAAGGTACAATTAGATCTTCATGTCTTAACTTTGATTTGTGATAGAATTGTTGTAATAATTCTAATTGTATGATTGTATGTATGTATGGAGGCTTTACTTATATAGCACTCAAGGGCACAAGGATGGTGTTTAACCAGACTCAGGTGACACTCAAAGGCTCAAGGAGTCAAGGGTGGGGTCTCTGTACATAGCAAAACTTGGATATTATGAAGTCAAAAGTCTGAAAAGTTATCTGAGGTTATATGTGAGCAACATGTAGATAGGATTTGCATTATGAGTTTATTATGTTATTAGGTATTTAATAGGTTTGTATAGTTGTCCTTAGCATTTCGGTTCTTTGTGGGTGAGAAGGTGTATAAACTAAAAGCATTATTAAAAGAATAAAAAAAAAAATCATTTCCCTATTCTTGATGCAAGAAAAAAATGAAACTACATTATGTTCCAGTTGCAAATTATAGTGTTGGAATACTTTAACTAGATCAAATATGAGTTTATAAAGTGTTAATGGAGTTTTGAGCTATATTTTTTTTTATAAATCACCCATGATCTCATTAGATTTGAGTAAATATTATTTTTAAGGTTTATTTGTGCTATTAAGTTAGGTATTATCATCATATTTTTAAGGTTTATATTGAAGACTATTATTTTGATTTTTGATTTGATTATGTTGATTATGAGTGTTTAAAATCGGATATCCGAAATTTCGGATATATAAAATTATTGGATAGTGGATATTGATATCCAAATTTGTATTCGAAATTTTAGATACAGATTCGGATATTAAATCGAATATCTAAAAGTTCTAAACTTAAAATAAATAAATAAATAAATAAAAATAATCCTCTTTTTATTAAGACATTATACACTATAAACCAATATTGTTTTCCATTTCATTTTATTGGTTAACCAATAATGTGAAATATATTAAGTTACCATAGAAGATGTTTTTAAATAACAAATATTTAAAATAAAAAAAAAACTGTATAAGTAAAGTCACTAAACTACATCTAACCTTCTAACTCTCACAATCTATTATATTTTGAAATATAAAATATTTAAAAAAAATCCGATATAGGATATCGAAAATATCCATAAATATAGAAAAGTAATATTCATATTCGAATCCAAGAAATCAAATATCAGATTTTTGGATATCCGAAAGTTCTGATAATTTCAAACCAAATTTTCGGATTTTGGGATCATAAATTTGGATATGTATAATTTTTAACACTAACGTTGATGATGTTGTAACAATGATAATACATTATTAAATTGACGTGTGTGTCTATTTAATTAAAGTCATTAAAATGGTAATTGAAGTGTTAGAATCAGATTAAGAATAGTATGATGTTGTTTTTAGGATTTTTTTTTTCATGTTTTTGTGTAGGTATGTGGATAATGCATGCCATTAAGTTTATGTGACACTAACTAAATCAATTAAGATTAACTAGGTGTGATAGTTTACATAATTATACATGTGTAGATGTTCATGAATCCTTCTTAAACTCTTAACGTGAGTTCAATACCAATAAATGTATGTACCTATTCTATTTTGAAGCTTTTAAAAGTTTTATGTTACTATATGCATAATCTATGTGGAATACTATATGTAATACATGTATTCATAAAGTGTTTTATAAAGATTTTTAAAATGGGAACATACTTTTTTTCACTTGAGATTTAACTATGATCATGTGCATCGGTATTAGGATGGACTAGTGACTAGTGTTGTCAGTTAAGATAACTTGGATATCCGAATTTTAGATGTTTGAGATGTATATGATGGCATTCTAGACGTTCTCACTTGCATGTGAGATTTTCAACATGCCGTGTGGTGTTTGTTATAGGATCTAGTGTACAAGAAATAAAAGATTTACTTTATTGCTAATTATACATGTGTTGGGGATTGATTGATTCAAAACAGTTTAAAGAAATAACATATATTATGAGAAATAACATATCATAAGAAAATATGGTTTTAAAATTTTAATCCCCAAAAGTCACGTTCAATTAGAACTACCTATTACTAACAACTAGGCGTACCTCGCGCGTTGCGTAAAAATGTATTTAAGTGGTTAAGATAATTATGAGAAAAATACAAATATGTTGAAATTTACGTTTTTAGTCATGTTTTGGACATTAACCGAATTATCAAATAACATAAAAATTCATCAACTTATATTTTGATACTATCTGATATAGTCCATACATTATAAACTTTTCTTTTACTTTTATAATATCAAATATATATTATAAATTTTTGTATAACATTAATATAATCTACTGTTCTTATGTCCGATAATATTTTTTTGGATAAAATACGAAATAAGTTGTTTTGAATCAGTTATTAATAAACAATATTGAAATTATAACTTTGTATTACACTATTTATATTACACCAAAACATTCATGGTTTCATATATGAACTTTTAAATATTAAATATTGAAATTAAGAATGAAGTCATACAAAATATATCATTATACATAAATGTAATCAAGAGTTTTAAAATAAGTCGATTAGTAAATATGATATTTAATTTTAATTAATCATTTTCAAGGCGTACGTTTGACTTTATGTTGGTGCGCCGAGAATCTTCTTCCTTAATTTGTTCCTAAAAAATTTAGGTGAATATGAATATAAAATAGATATTACTAAGCATTAATATAAATAATTAAAAAGGGTATGTGGATCTCCTACCACCGGTTAAAGACAACATACATCTCTAGTGGTATCGATTCCTATGTGAAATTGAAGTAGTCATTCTATGTACACCTTATTTTCTAATTACATAAACAAATATGAGTAGGAAAAATATTTTAGTTAACTAACAAATTATATAATATAAGTTTAAGAGTTAAGAGTTTCAAAACATTAATATTTTTATTAATCAATCAATTAAGTAACACCTGTTGAAAATTTTACAATCATTATTAAAAAACATTTGAAATATTAGATTTTAAATGAATTTTGGTTGAAGTGTTTTGACCTCTATTATAATATATATATATATATATATATATATATATATATATATATATATATATATATATATATATATATATATATATATATAGAGAGAGAGAGAGAGAGAAAGATGGAAAGTATAACATATGTATGAGTTTTAATTAATTATCTTTTTGAAACGGTACGATTACAAAACAAAAAAACATATTTAAAATATTTAATTAAATATTTTTGACATGACACTATATAACATATGATCAATATATTAACGATTAAACCATAATATACAATGACTGTATTATAATAATCCAAAAACGAAGAAAATTTAAAAACGAATTAGTATAACAAACTTACAAATTAAAAACTCTAATATAATAGCATATCTCGAAAAGTAGTCATAAGACCTCAACCCAACTCAAAAACCTTTAAATTTGTTTTCTTTCTGAAATTTGGATATGATTTGTATACATGCCTTCCCAAAAAAATTGATCATTTTTATAGTAAAATTTTCACTAATTATTAATTAAACATAATATAAGTTATAAAACTTTTGAGGGTTAAATTATCATAATTAAGAAAACTTTTGAGTTGTATTAGTTAAAAAGGGAGTTTTAAATTAGTATCCTTTGAAAAAGTTAAATTAAGAAAACTTTTGAGTTGTATTAGTTAAAAAGGGAGTTTTAAATTAGTATCCTTTGAAAAAGTTAAAAAAAGAAGGTTTCAAATACATAAAATTTAAAAAAAAAAAATACTACAAGAATAACATGAAAAAAAATCATCATCTTAAATGTAGAGACGATTTGATGTTGAACATTAATTCGGGTTGGTTACCCTATTAGTGTGCATACAACACTGAAATAAGTTTTTCAATTTTTAATTACTTCGATGATGACATATCGTTGATAAAAATAATTAGTTTTTAAGTTTTTTACTACATTGGCTACGGCATATCATCACTAAAGATGATTTGACAGGTTTTTTTTTTTTTTTTTAATTTGATATCTTTTCGAAAAATGGCAATGTTTTATGCTATTGCGACGGCCATATTGTCGTGATGGTTACTTTCAGTGATAAAACTATTGCAACCAAGTCTTTAGCGACGATTATTGTTGGTAACAAAATTTCTACCTTTAACGACTATAATAATGTATATTTACGAATCTTTCATATCCACGAGACAACTACCTCTGGATTTATCAAAATACAATCCAACACCTCAATGAAAGTGAATTATATATTGACACCAATATATCTTTTTTGTAGATCCTGTAATTCTATATAATTATAGATTTTTCATATTCACAAAACAACCAACTTTGTCTTTATAAAAATATAATTCGACAATGCAGTAGTAAGACTAATTTAAGCTAAATTTATCAAAACCGCAATTGCTAGCACTTGATGACATTGTTGCCCTTTTGCAAATTTCCATTCGTATACATCCCATTACTTTGATATTTGATATCCTATTAAGAGTCATTACGTATGGTATTCACTTGACCGGGTAATATACTCATTTAAGACTTCAACAAAGCATGTAAAAGAGTATTCATGGTGTCAAAAAGTGAACGGATCAGACTTCCCACTGTGAAAGTTGAGGGGATGAAAGTTAATGTTTTTCAGGTTTTAATGAATGTGTAATAATAGAACCTGTGGTCTATGCTTAGCCTTATTAACTTCATCAAAATTAAATAGAGCCTATTGGGTCTACATTTGCGTACAAAAAGAAAATACGAGTGCACCCACTTTGCACATACTAAATATATAGTATTAAATGCATTTCTATTATATATTATCAGGATATCATGTTCATTGATCAATAGAGAGATATAAAATCTATTTGATTTAAATATAATAAAAACTTTTAATAATTTTACCAATACTAAAAGTTGTTCATTCAAGGTTAGTTTTGTCGAACTCAAGTATTGGAGTATTTGGAAAATGAAAATCATTTAAATTATATACCAGGATTCACGTATATACACAAAAGGTTGAACTAACTAATAAGAATAAATAAATCAGTTATAATTATCTTTATGTTTGTTATTATTGTCGTAAAGAAATTAATGAAGTTATTAGTCGGAATATACCTCTAGATAATGTGTAGGATAATTATTGAATAATTATGTTTTTTTTTCAGTCTGTAGTTAAAATTTTCTTCGACTTTAATTTCAATTTATGTTATTATTTTCTTTATTTTCAGTTTTCACCTTCCTTCTTGTCCCTACCATCAATCATCCATTTTCGGTGTCATCGACATGCATCATCTAAAATACTTGTATGTATAACTCCTTAATCATCGTCATCAAGAAATTAATTAATTAATTAATACTATAAACAAGAAAACTACATGATAATAACATTATGCATGATCTTTTTGACTACATTGCGGAGCTCTACAACTTCTGATACTAAGAAATTAAAAATATCAAACGTAAATAATATAAACACGTGTAAATTATCAATACATGTTTTCTCGTGCTTTGTTCGGTATGTATTAAGGAATTTTCAAAACAACATAGCTCACTGTGGAACACTCACTCAACTGTACCAATTACCCATAGTGAAACTCTCACTCAATTTTGCCAAGGAAACTCCTTATTGTAATATTTTTTATAATAACTTTTTTGGTACAAAGTAAATAAACTTAATCTGTCTTTTATTTAACAGAAGAACAGAACTGTTTTAATAATCTTATACATTAGCATCAATAAATTCATCTTGAAATAAATTCCCACCACTTCTTGCATATAGTAGAACATAGAAACTTCTTCAATAATCAATCAAATGCTTAATTATAATTATTAATTAATAATTGCCAAATAAATATCAACGGTCCCATGTGATTGTGATGGACCCCAATTAACCCCGATTACTTTATGGGTCCGCTCGTAAAATTGTCTGCCACGTGGCAAACATCGGCCCCACATACTTGCATTTAAAAACTAAAACAAAGCATATCAAATATATTATTCTTTTCGTCTCAAACTACATTTTTTTTTCGTAACACATGTATAGTAAGCTCTTAATAATGATTATAAGATTAAAACTATTTACATGCTAATTACCATCGTATAGTTTTATTAAGGGTTTCAGATATGCTTCAAAAATAATATTTAGTTATTTTTATTTAGATTTAGCCTATGTTGATTTTGATTTTGATTTCGATTTCCTGGGTATCTATTGTCTAGCAACAAATTAGCTATACTTGTGTTTGCAACTTTAAAACTTTGAAAGAATATAGAAGATTTGGTGAAAACCCATTGCCACATGAGGGAAAGAGCAACATTAGAGAGTTTTTATATAGAGAGTTTTTATCGACGTTTTCGTGGGTCATTGATTCAATGATATTAAAGTAGGTATTTCTATAATGTCTGATGTTTATGCTAATTCACAAAACAGTTGTGTGGATTCTTCAACTAATGTTACTATAAATCAAACAAATACATGCGGCAAACATGAAAATAGCATGAATTTAACTAATTTATTGAAACCAATACATAAATCAATAAATTAAAAAGTAAAAACAAATCCAATCAGTCCAAGTGTCGAAATAGAAAAATGAAAAAAGTAGGGTTTTTAGCCATTTATGTCTAAAAACAAATAATACAAAGTATGAATCAACAAACGTTTTTGTGTAATTAAATGATAAAAATACCGATTTATTGTGTATAAACATGTTCTTCAATGCTCCTTTGCTCCAAAACTTGTTTTCTTTTGTTAAGAGTTGAGATAATCAGAGATAATGACATAGGGGTATAGACTTGAAAAACGTGCATACCAAGAAAAGTGTTTGACTCGACTAAGTTTAGTTTGTCTTTGGGGTGACTCGGTCGAATCAAGTCTCCTGTGTCTTGAACTCGTGTTTTCTTACGGACTCGACAGAGTCGAACCGAAGGCAAGGGGTGACTCGACCGTGTAATCCTATGTACTGGTCTAAATCTTCAAATTCGCAACTTCTTTGTTCTTCATCACATCTTCATATAATTTGAACAAATTCTAGCATCATCCTAAGAATGTTTCCTGCTTCCACCTGAAAAACCTATCAAAATGGTGTATGTGGAAATATGTCTTACGATATTGACAAGTTCTGCTTAGTTCAAAGGCTATTTTGTCTTTTCAACAATGCATGTCTAATTTGGTTGTTTTTGGTCTAAAAAGGACACCAGGTCTAAAATGGGTGTTTTAGGTCTAAAAGGGGTGCCATAGTCTAAAATTGGTGTTTTCAGTTCTAAAAAGGCTTGTTCCTTAAATGCAAATATTCCATTCTTGACGGACCAAGTTTAGCCAAATTCGTCAAACCCTTTTCCCCTTTAATCTCAATGAAGGCATATTTTTTTAAGATAGAGGGTTTTGATGACTTCTTGCAACAACCCACAAATCATAGAAATGTAAACTTTTCAAAAAACAACCATTATCCATATTTATTTACAAGAAAAACCATTGTTTCAAAAGTAACATCATATCAGAGTGTCCCAAAAGTCAATATCATGAAAATAGGAAGATGTGCACGATCAAGCCTTCGCTTTCCCATGATCCTATTAAGTACCTGAAACAATGAACTGAAATTGTAAACCAAAGCTTAGTGAGTTCCCCCAAAGTACCATCACACAACATAACAAACCAAAGCATGCAAATATGAGCCTTCAGTCTCACTAGACTACTTCGCAGGGCCTACAACCTATCTGGACCGCTCTATGGGCCTTCGGTATGACTGGACCGCCTCGCAGGGCCTACGGCCTATCCGGACCGCCTCGGGTGTCTTGTCCTTTAGCACAAAGTAGGACCGCCTCATCCCAACCGTAATATGTCGACATATGTAACAGATAAACATAAACACAGAACCAACAAATACAAATAATCATACAGATCTACTAATCAGTCATATACTAGCATAGTATTATCCTATAACTAGGATACATAATCTAGTGGGTCGGAATTGGTGCCTTCAACCCACAAGTACAGTGACGAAAACTCACATCTCAGTCCGAAGAAGTAGTTGAATAAGTCTCTGCTCTAAATATCAGCTCTAACCATCACCTATTCATCAAATAGTGACCAATATCAAACACAACTCAAAATACCCAAAATAACCTTATGTCAAGCTATGTCAAAACAGCTCAAACTCCAAAAAGTCAAAAAGTCAAACTTGGTCAACAGTGCTGAGTACGCCCATCGTACTCAGCTTGTATGCTTAGCTTACACAGCTTGACAAAAAAAATGAGCTGGTTGACCTCGAACGCTAATCCTTAAGCTCTTTCGTCCATAATCCAGATCCAATCCTAAAATAACGTCCTTAACAATAAAATTTTCAACTTTATGGTCTTGCATGGCAATTAAATGCTCAATACCAGAAACTCTAACTTCTTAACTCTTTAAGACATCCTAGCTCATGCACGGAAGGAAACTAAGGTCCAAGATTACATATTTATGGTTCCTAATAACTCCATAATGGATAAAGTTTCTAACTTTATCCATTAGAATGGTCCAACCAACCAATATCTAGTCTTTAAGTATCAAAGGGAACAAAAGTGCATCTTTTCCAACTTAATCCATTAAGTCCAAGTCTAAAGCCTTTAGATTTGAATCAATATGATGTTTAAATGGATAAAGTTTCCAAATTTATCCATAACAAGGTCACAAACTTTCAAGATCTAAACTTTATGCACTAAAGTGACCCAAAAGTCATAACACCCACGACTAGCTAGATCTATCAAATGCATCATCAAGATTCAAACTTTATACGTTTAGAATAAAGATCAAGGTGAGAAAAGTCTTGATCTACAAGCTCCAATGCAACCAACATTCTCCAAAGAGTTCCTTCTTCTCCAATATGTACCAAGAACACTCCAAAGCACTCAAGCACACCTTCTTTTTCTCAAAAGGCTCAAACTAGGGTTAGGGTTTTCAAGGGAGGGTGTTGGAGAGGTGGAGGTTGAGAATGGAATGGTCTGGGGAAGTTAAGGAGCTTAAATAGGGCTCAAACAACGAAAATAGGGTTTAGGCATTAATTGTGTACACCCAACGTACTCATGGTACGCCCAGTGTACTAAAGGTTGTCCTAGTACGCCCAATGTACTTCCCCATACGCCCATCATATGCGGCTTAACCCAAAATCGTCCTAACTTCAAACAATCATAACTTCTTTGTTTCAACTCCGATTTCGACGATCTTTATATCCATGGAAATGTGTTGAGGGGCCCCATAATATTATCTAAATATCTTGGACTAAAAACTTCTCGAACAAAAATCCATATTTCATGGGCCTATGAATTTCCCCTTTTTACCCTTCGGCCCAAAACACAATTCAAGGGTTAAATCTCTTAACTATCTTTACCTCCTTCCTCAATGACTAAACTTTGCCTCTTTAAGACCCAAAGCCTTACACAATCGACTTCAAGCACATGGCCCAAAAATAGCAGGAAACAGGATGTTACACTTCTTCTGCTTCTTTCTTTTTGAGCGACATTTTCTAGGGGTTTTCCCTTTTATCACCAAATCATTATATCTCATTGTAATCTCTTTGACTAATCTCTATAAACACTGCAATATTTTAGTGGATTGGTTCTCAGCTTCCTCCGCCCGTGGTTTTTCTCGATTTGGGTTTTCCATGTAAATCTTTGTGTCTCTTTTTTATTTACTTTTGCTTGGGTTTTTTCATTGCATGTGATTGATTGTGGTTTGATATATTAGTCCTATTCCTTTTGAACTAATATTGTTCTCGTAATTCAGATTTATGGGTTGTTTGATGCATTTGGGCTTTTTCGTTTTTGTGCATCTTACCTTCTTTGTTTACTACAATTGGTATCAGAGCTTCCAATTTTTAATATTAGTTCATTGGGATCATTTTATCAAGTGATTGATCATGTCTTCGATGAAGTAAGATATCATGTTGTTGGATTGAAACACCATATTTTCCCTATGGCAAGTTAAGATGAAAGATGTTCTTATTTAGATGGATTTACACAAGGTGCTTCTGGGTTCCAAGAAGATGCCCGCTTTGTGGACGGAAGAAGAAAAGAGACGAAAGATTTAAAAGCTCAATCCCAGATTCGTTTGCATTTGTGAAATGATGTTTTGCAAGATGATTTGAAAGAAACTTCAGCGACTGCTTTATGGTTATAGTTGGAGCAATTGTTGATGACGAAGAGCCTACCAAACAAGTTAAATTTAAAGCAGCGGTTTTTCAATCTTAAAATGATTGAAGGAGGTTCTTTAGCTGAACATTTATCCACATTCAAAGAGTTAGTAAGTAACTTAGAGAATATGGATGTCCAGTATGAGGATGAAGATTTAGCTTTATTCTTGTTGTCGTCGTTGCCCGAATCCTACAATATTCGTGATACTATCATCTCTATCTGTGACAATCTTGTCTTAGATGAAGTTTTTATAGCTTTGGATTCAAAAGAGAAGATGAAGCATATGGTTGGTGGTGATTCAAGTGATGCGAAAGTCGAAGTTTTAAATTCCTAAGGAAGAACAACAAATATAGTTAAAAATTAGCAATCTTCCAACAGGACCAAATCTAAGTCTAACATCAAAGGAAAGTTTTGTAATTACTATTACAATAAGGGACATACGATTGATGAATGCTTCAAGTTCTAGAATAAAGAGAAAGCAACAACAAATGGTAAACAAGGTAGCACGTTGGGTGAAGACGATGTAGAAGAGGTCGGTTGTATTGGATAACTTCTCACAGTTTATTCAAATAAACTTGATTCCAGTGGTGAATGAATACTCGATTCTGGTTGTAATTTTCATATGTGTCACAACAGAAGTTGGTTTTACACATTTGAAAAGGTTAACCAAGGCTATGTTCTGATGGGTAACAATTCTACATGTCCAGTTGGTGGACATGGCTCAGTCAGAATCCGTATGTTTGACAGGGTTATCAGAACCATTGGGGAAGTTAGATATGTTCCTGAACTCAAAAGAAATCGGTTATCTCTCATCTCCTTTGATTAAAAAAAGGATACGAGTTTGCCGGTAAAGGTGGAGTTCTCCGTGTATTCAAATATGGTTCTAACAAACTGATAGCCAAGCGTAAAACCTCAGATCTCTACTTTCTTGATGGACAAACAATTTCAAATGATGTTGTTGTTGTTTCAAAGTCTCTTTTTGATCCATATCAGTCCCGTCTTTGGCACCTTCGACTTGGCCATATGAGTTTTCAAGGTATGTCTGAATTGAGTCGAAGAGGATTACTTGGTGAATAAAATATTGTTGATTTAGAGTTTTGTGAAGATTATGTATATGGAAAGGCAAAGCAAGTGAGATTTATGAGCAGTATTCATACAAAGAAAGGACCAATTGACTATGTACATTCATATTTATGGGGACCAACTCGATTTGCTTCGAAAGGCGGAGTTGTTTATATGCTCACAATCATTAATGATTTCTCCAGGAAGGTGTGATCTTTCTTCTTGAAACATCAGGGAGACGTTTTTTCTACCTTCAAAAATTGGAAAGTACAAGTTGAAAAGAAATTAGGATTGGTGATAAAGTGTCTTCGCACAGATAATGGACTTGAGTTTTGCTCAGAAGAGTTTAATGCCTATTGCCGAAAGGAAGGCATCACTCGACATTGTACTGTAGTCCATACACCTCAAAAAATGGTGTAGCCGAAAGGATGAATCACACCATTATGGAGAAGGTCTGGTGTATGCTTTTTAATTCCAAATTACCAAAGTCCTTTTGGGTGGAGGCTGCCTTGACTGCTTGTTATCTCATCAACCAATCACCATCACAAGCAATCGAGAAGAAAACTCTATTTGAGTTATGGTCTGGGAAACCCGTCGATTATGCAGATTTAAAACCTTTTGGATGTCCAACTTATGCACGAGTTGACAATAGCAAGTTAGAACCAAGAGCACTCAAATGTGTTTTTCTTGGGTACATTCAGGGTGTTAAAGGGTACAAGTTGTGGTGATATGATCTAAAGAAATTCATTATCTCAAGAGATATTACTTTTGATGAGTTTGGTATGATTCAACCAGTTTTAGACTCTTCAAATGGTACAGGTGCATCAGACGCATCATTTGAAGCAAGTAAAGAGAAAGCTCAAATGGAGGTGGATCTTCCTAATTCACCTTCCACTTCTGTTCCAAGTTCAGTAGAAAATCAAGAGTCTTCCTCGTATGATGAGCCCATTATTGTTGAAGAGTCAATATCTTCACCACCACGAGCTACTAGTCCATGCATTGTAAGGGATAGACCAAGAAGAGTAGTTATACCTCCAAATATGTATATTGAAGTTGATCTTATTGCTTATGCCTTTATTTTTGCTAATGATATTGAGTCTGGAATGGAGCCTGCGAATTATGATGAGGTTGTTAAGTCTAAAGACTCAAGTGAATGGAGGATTTCATTGCAATGTGAGATAGAGTCCTTGCAAAGAAATGGTACTTGGTATTTAGATCCTATTATGAAAGGCAAAGGACCAATTTAATGCAAGTGGGTCTACAAGCGCAAGGAACATGTCAACCCCGGATGATAAACCAAGTTATAAAGCTCAGTTAGTAGCTAAAGGATATAGTCAGATTCCTGGTATTGATTACACTGACATTTATTCTCCACTTGTTAAACATACTTCTATCTATGTATTGTTGGGATTAATTGCTTCTAATGATTATGAATTAGAGCAACTTGATGTTACTACAACTTTCTTAAATGGTGTGCTTGAGGAAGAGACTTTTATGCAACAACCTGAGGGTTTTGTAGTTCCTGGAAAGAAGGACTATGTGTGTAAATTGAATAAATCTCTTTATGGCCTCAAGTAGCCTCCTAGAAAATGGTATAAGAGGTTTGATTAGTTCATGACCAGTCACGAATTCAAGAGGTGCACCCGTGATAGCTGTGTGTATTATAAACAGTGACAATGATTCAATGATCTACTTACTTCTATACGTGGATGGCATGTTGATCGCAGCGAAAGATATAAAGGAGATTCGGAAATTGAAAGACCAGTTGAAAGCTGATTTTGAAATGAAGGACTTAGGAGCTGCCAAAAAGATTTTTGGTATGGAAGTTGTTCGTGATAGGAAGTCTAGGGTCTTGCATCTTTCTTAGAAAAATTACATTGAGAAAGTTCTAAGACGCTTCATTATGCATGAAGAAAAACTTGTCAACACACCTTTTTGTAGCTTATTTCAAGTTATCCTCCCGTTTGAGTCCTACTACTGAGACTGATGTGGCTTATATGGTACACGTACCATACTCTAGTGTTGTCAGATCCTTGATGTATGCTATGATTTGCATGTGCCTTGATTTGGCTTATGTTGTTAGCATGGTTAGTAGATGTATGGCGAATCTGGGAAAAGAACATTGGAAAGTAGCGTTGTGGATCTTCTGTTATCTACGTGATATGTCTTCTATGTGTCTACACTTTGGTAAATCTAACATTGGGGTGCTGGAATATGTTGATCCAGATTATGGCAAAGACTTGGTTAAAAGAATATCGATTACAGGGTATGTGTTTAACTTGCATGGTTGTGCAATTAATGGGAAAGAATAGTTGCATTCTACAATTGCTTTGTCATCTACAGAGGCAGAGTATATGGCAATTACAGAAGCAATTAAGGAAGACATCTGGTTGAGGGGTTTATTTAGTGAACTCGATGATAGATTAAAGGTTACCAGGGTATTATGTGACAATCAAAGTGATATTTTCTTGAGTAAAGGTCAAATGTTTCATGACCGAACAAAGCACATTGATATTCGTTTCCATTTTGTGCGAAATATCATTGAAAAAGGTGATTGTGTCGTGGACAAGATTCATATAAATTATAATCCTCCTAATATGTTCACTAAGAGTCTTCCTATAGCCAAGTTCAAACTATGTTTGGACTTGGTGGGTGTTTCTGATCGAAACTGAGCCTGAATGGCTCGCTGGTGGAGGAAGTATTTTATCTTTTGGAATCAATTTTCCTCTAAATGGTGATTTCAGGTTCTTATGGAGTTTGATGAGTTGTTAGCGTTTAATGTTCTTGGGTGATTGATGGGAAAATTGTAGTTTTCATTGTCTATTTTGAAGTCAAGGTGGACATTGTGGAAATATGTCTTCCAAAATTGACAAATTTTGCTTAGTTCAATGGCTATTTTGTATTTTCACCAATCCATGCCTAATTTGGTTGTTTTGGATCTAAAAATGGCACCAAGTCTAAAATGGGTGTTTATGGTCTAAAAGGGGCGCCATAGTTTAAAATAGGTGTTTTTAGGCCTAAAATTTGTTTGTTCCTGAAATGCAAATATTTCGTTCTTGAATGATCAAATTTAGCCAAATTGGCCAAACCTTCTTCCCCTTTAATCTCAATGAACTCAGATTTCTTTTAAGAGATAGGGTTTTGAAGACTTCTTCTACTTCTTTTTTCTTGAGCGACATTTTCTGGGGCTTTTTCCTTTTATCACCAAATCATTATAGCTAATTGTAATCTCTTTGATCAAGCTCTGTAAACACTGCAATATTTTAGTAGATTGGTTCTTGGCTTCCTCCGCCTGTGGTTTTTCCCGATTTGGGTTTTCACGTAAATCTCTATGTCTCTTATTGATTTACTTTTGCTTGGTATTTTTCATTGCATGTGATTGATTGTGGTTTGATATCTTAGTCCTATTCCACTTGAACTAATATTGTTCATGTGATTCGGATTTCTAGGTTGTTTGATGCATTAGGGCTTTTTCATTTTAGTGCATCTTACCTTCTTTTGTTTACTACTGTGTAAATAGAGAAGTGCTACAAACCGACATAAAAATCTGTAACAGCCCAAATTTCTAATAATTTTTTTTTCATTTTAAATAACCAAAACATTTCCAAAAAATATAAAATTCCAAACACATTTGTTTTCAAAATCCATAACATCAGATAAATTATTCATAAAATCAGAGTGTCCCAAATGAAACGCCAGAGAGTGCATGCCGCACCACCAAGCCAGGCCATTGCCCTTAGATCCTGAAGTACCTGAAAAAACCAACAAACTATAAGCTAATGCTTAGTGAGTTCCCAGAGCATACCCCACACAATCCACATACTCAGATAAACCATATTAACCATAATAGTTACATAAACCACATAAGCCATGCATACAAACATATAAGGATGTCATGGAAACCCTCCAAGGTCTTACACCGAGTGCCACTCGAACCCCCACGTGGTCTTAATCCACTACTGCCATCGGAACCCCCACATGGTCTTAACTACCTGCCATGGGAACCCTCACATGGTCTTCACTAACTGCCATGGGAACCCCCACATGGTATTAGCTAACCAAAGAAATATCATGCAAGCTAAACATACAAACATACTAGGATGCCATTGAAACCCTCCAAGGTCTTACACCAAATGTCAAGGCAACCCCATATCGTCTTAATCTACTGCCATGGGAACCCCCCAGGGTCTTCCATGCAAATATCCTACTAACATAACACATAATCAACTAACAATCCACATATCACATGATGGGCTGACCCTTGGTGCCTTCGACCCATTGGTATGGTGAGAAGACTCACCTCTCAAGAAATGTTGAACCGGTAAAAATCAAATCCCAAATCACAGCTCCGAACTCAACTACGTAAATCAAATCCCAGCTCACAGCTCTGAATTCAACTGTGTACAACCACCATGTGACTAACTTCATCAAAATCCCGAAATACCAAAGATACCCTTAAAGTCAAACTTAGTTAACCATGGTCAAAGTCAAGGTCAACACTCCATGTTGACCCAACACGTCGAGTACACTTGTTAACTCATTGAGTTCCTTTAGTTCTTAGAAAACTGGGAAACGCCTAGGGCTGTTCACTATTTGGATAAAACCGAATTGTCCAATTGGACAGTTTGGATTGGACTATTTGATTCGGATATTCGGATTTTTGGATTGGTTTTCAACAAAACCGAATTATTATTTTGGATTTCAGATTGGTTTTGGTTTATAAAATAAGAACCGAATAGTCCAAAAAAACCGAATAAATATTTATTATTTATTTATTTATAATATATATCTATAGTGATTTATTAATTTTGTAATTTATTTTTTCAAATAGGTTCAAAACGTTTCACGCGATAAAAAAACATTAATATGCATTTTCTCTAAAAAAATTCTATCTATAAAATATTTAACTATAATATATCTTTTTAGTAGTTGTTTATAAATTTCAAATCACAACTAAATAATTTGTTTTCGTTTCTTGTGTAAATTTGGATAATATTATAATTATATTTCGTTTTAAAATGTTTTGGTTTTTGAAAACCGAATTATAAAAACCGATCCAACCGAATTGTAATTGGATCGAATCGAATCGGATTTGAATTTAGTTTGTACTATTCGGATCCATGTTTTGAAAACCGAAATAAATTTGGATTCACTTGATTGGATCGAATCAAATCGATCCATCAAAACAAACACCCCTAGAAACGTCCTAGTCAACTCGATGAGTTATCCCAGTAACTCGTCGAGTTAAAACAGTGTCCAGAAGATAGGGGAAACCTCGGGCCAACTTGTTGAGTTGGAAAGGCAACTCGTTGAGTTTGCACAGTCTTAAATCATTTAGCCACTTTCTAAGCGAGTCTAACGCTCCAAACCATAGATCTGATCCCTTAGGAGTGAGATACCACATAAAGTTGTTGAATTTACATCCATGCATGGTATTAAGGGGCTAAAACACTCAATCTTATCTTATTATGGGATTTAGGGCATGAAGGAGGGCCAAGACTAGATAAAGATGGCCACTTTAAGTCAAAATAGGCCATGAGATGTCCAGATCTGAAGTCATAGCTTCATGACATGCTCAAATCCAAGAATGATCCCAAGATAAGCTAAAAATGACCATATACTTTCATAGGAGAAGATCTAAGCAATAAAAGGCCAAGGTATCGGCTTTATACCTTAAAATGGTTGCCACAACAGAGTTAACACCTAATCTACAACCTCTCCCTTCAGCTATGCACCAACCACTTCAAGCTTCTTCACATAAACACCAAAAAGGCACTCCTTAAGCTCTCACACACTCAAAATGGTAGGAAAAACATGAAATAGGGTTTCTCTAGACAAAAGGGGCAATAAGGGAGGCTAAGAATGAGGCTTAAGGCCTTTAAATAAGGTGCAAACCCTGAAAATTAGGGCTTTCCTTTCCAACATCTACTCGTCCAGTTGAGTCCTTAAACCCGCGTCCAAATGAATCTCTACACGACGAGTTAGAGCCCTCAGTTCGTCGAGTTCCAACCCAAAACCCTAAAATATTGAGAAATAAATAATACTTGGACCAAGCGTTACAAATCACCTCCACTTGAACTAGACTTCATCCTCGAAGTCTTCTGAGGGAAAAAGGTACAGATAATACTTCCTCGTCTCATCCTCTGGGTCCCAGGTCCATTCGGAGCCTCTTCGGTGCGGCCATTGCACCTTAACTAACCTCACTTCCTTGTTCCTTAGGGCTTTCATTTTCCGGTCTAAAATCGCTATTGGCTTCTCCACATAATTCAGGCTCTCATCAACTTGAATATCATCCAAAGAAATGATTGCAGCCTCATCAGTGACACACTTCCTAAGTTGAGACACGTGGAAGGTGTTATAGATCTGGCTAAGCTCGACCGGTAGATCCAATCGATAGGCCACCTTGCCAACCCGGGTAGTAATCCTGAATGAGTCAATGAACTGGGGCCCTAACTTGCCCCTCTTCCGAAACTTGATGGCTCCCCTCCATGGCGACACTTTCAGCAAAACAAAGTCCTCCACCTGAAACTCAAGATCCGATCGACACCGGTCATCATAGCTTTTCTGACGGCTTTGCGCGACCCGCAACCTGTCGCGCACTTGCTGAATCAACTTGGTAGTCTTGAACACCACCTCGGTGCTCCCCATGAATCGATTCCCTACCTTTCCCCCAACAAACAGGAGTCCTACACCTCCGACCATACAACATCTCAAACGGGAGTCGGTCGATACTAGCATGATAACTATTGTTTTATGAAAACTCTGCTGGGGGGAGGTACATATCCCAACTCCCTCCGAAATCCAATACGCATGCCTGTAGCATATCCTCAAACGTCTAGATTGTCCGCTCACTCTGGCCATCTGTGTGGGGGTGGTACATAGTGTTGAAATGTAACTGAGTTCCCAACTCTTTGTGTAACTTCCTCCAAAACCTAGATGTAAAACGGACATCCCAGTCAGAGACCACTGACATTGGCACCGTGTGCCTGACCACCACCTCTCGCACATAAATATATGCTGATTTCTTAGCAGAGATGCTCTCGGAGATCGGAATAAAATGAGCACTCTTCGTCAACCTTTCCACAATGACCCACATGGAATCCACACCCCTCGTCGTCCTCAGTAACTTCGTGATGAAGTCCATGGTGATCTCTTCCCACTTCCACATAGGAATGGGTAGCGGCTGAACCTTGTCGTGAGGTCTATGATGTTCGGCCTTGACCTTCCTGCAGGTCAAGCACCACTCCACAAACCACGCGGCCTCCCGCTTCATGTAGGGCCACCAATACTCAACCTCAGATCCCTATACATCTTTGTGTCCCCCAGATGAATAGAGAACTTGGACTTGTGAGCCTTGTCCAAGCTCTTCTGCCTCACACCCCCTGATGCCGACACCCACACCCGACCACATCGTGTCAAAAGTCCCCGACTATCCCGAACTAACAAGGGAATCTGACCCCGAATCTGCTCTATCTTCCAGCTCTCTTTCCTCAATCCCTCCACCTGAGCCTCCTTGATCATATCCAACAAAGGGGAAATCACTGTCATCCTCAAACAAATATCACTAATCAGAGTACTTGCCACCTTGCGGCTCAAGGCATCGGCCACCACATTGGCCTCCCTAGGTGGTACAAAATCTTGCAATTGTAATCCTTCAGTACATCCAACCACCTCCTCTGCCGCATGTGAAGGATCTGCCGATTCATCAAATAAATCAAAGTTTTGTGGTTAGTAAAGATGGTGCACCAGACTCTATACAAGTAATGCCTCCAGATTTTGAGGGCAAACACAACCGTCCCCAATTCCATGTCGTGAATGGGGTAGTTTGCCTCATGTGGCTTCAGCTACCTCGAGGCGTACACGATCACATGCCCCCTCTTTATCAAAACTGACCCTAACCCCGAGATATACGCATCACAATACACCACCAAATCACTCAATCCCTCAGGTAGCGCTAAAATCAAGGCCTCACATAATCTCTGTCTCAATGTCTCGAAATCCAAGTGTTGGTCTGAGCCTCACCGAAAGGCCACATTCTTATTTTTCAAGCGAGTCAAAGGTACGACGATCTTGGAGAAATCCTGAATAAATCTTTGATAGTACCCCGCAAGACCCAAGAAACTACGGATCTCAGATGCATTCTTCGGTATTTCCCACCGCATCACTGCCTTAATTTGGGCTGGATCAACAAAAATACCCTCTTGGTTGATGATGTGCCCCAAAAACTACACCTCATGCAACCACAAATCGCACTTTGAGAACTTGGCATAACGCCTTTTCACCCTTAATGTCTCCAATACCTCCCTCAAATGATGCCCGTGCTGCTCCTTAGTCTTAGAATAGACCAAGATATCACTGATAAAAATGATCAAAGATCGATCCAACATCATCCTACACATCCTGTTCATGAGGTCCATGAACGCCGCTGGGGCATTGGTGAGCCCGAATGGCATCACCACAAACTCATAGTGACTGTACCGAGTCCTGAAAGATGTCTTCGGTATATCCTCATCCATAATCCTCATCTGATGGTACCCCGACCAAAGATCAATCTTGGAAAACCAAGATGCTCCCTGCAGCTGATCGAACAAGTCATCGATCCTCGGAAGAGGATAACGGTTTTTCATTGTTAGCTTGTTCAGCTCCCGATAATCGATGCACATCTTGTGTGACTCGTCCTTCTTCTTCACGAACAGGATCGGTACTCCCCACAGGGAACTGCTCGGACGAATAAACCCTCGGTCTAGCAGCTCCTGAAGTTGTGTAGACAACTCCTGTATCTCGGGCGGAGCTAGCCGATATGGTGCCTTTGATGGGTTTTAGCCATAAGAACATCCTATGTGCTCATGCAAACCCTAATGCTTGGATCTAGGTTTCTCTATTGTACATGTAATTGATCCAAGACTTTAAACCCTAGTTCTAGCATTCAATTAATCATATTAACATGAGAAAGGGTTTTTTAGATCTTACGTTGATTGTTATGTAGCAATAACAATCTCAAATCCTCCTTGTAATGACTTTAGAAAGCTTAGAGTCACAATTGTCACTCCTCTAATGGTTCACAAACACCAAGAGAAAGAGGATGAAGAATAAAGAGAGAGGAGACACCCAAAAATGGCTGGAAACCCTAATCAATTAGTTCACCACGTTTTTGAGTCTCTAGGGTCCTTTAAATAGTGAAGCTATTAGGGTTATCAAACAAGGAAACCCTAATTTGAGTGCTTAGGCCCTAAGCAACCCATGGACTCCTTCCTTAAAGGCCTAGGACGATTTCTAATGGGTTTCCCCATAGAATTCGTCCACCCCTCTAATATGGAGTCCATTAGCTCAATATTCAACTATCATACAATTGACAGTTCTAGTCCCTTAAGTTTAATTAATGTCTTTTAGCCACAAAATTAATTCCTAATTAACTATTTACTAATATTAATTAAACATAATTAATCCTTTCTCTCCATAATTCATCCTATCAAGTTGCTTTGGTGAAGGAAACCCAAAAGGACCATGCACCATCGGGTCAAGTACATACCAAAATAGTTATGGACTTAGACACTAATCCAACAGTCTCCCACTTGGATAAGTCTAATAACTATTCTGCGTATGACTTTCGATCCTGATCTGCAATCGTAGCTTTCAAAAACCGCTGTCAACTCTGATCTTATCAGATACGCGTCCTTTAGATAAGGGATCATATATTCCTCCATTCTAGATATCGTATAGACTGAGACATGTATTTAAATCATTCTCTCTTTCTATGTGTTCTTTCTCGATTTTCGATTTACGACGACTGACAACAGACTACAATTGAACACATCAAATTATTTCCGGCTTGGCCAAGCGCTTAGGTGTCTTCACTAAATCATCGAGGGGCCCACAGATATCGCTTTCATCCTACTTTGGATAAAAGGAACAGATAAACTTTGATTCAATGCTTGCTTGTACTCACTCACCGAATCACACACAACAATATGTTTTATAACACCAAGTTACTGGTGCGTTTACATATTATCAATGTGTAACCGATTCGCAAGATACAACTCGCACATCTCGGTTTCAAGAATATAAGATGTTATCGTCTCACCAATCACTCGTGATAAAATCCATGAAGTGATCCAAGTGATCGTGGGTTTAATCCAATGCTCAGATCATATTCATAAGCACTCATGAACGTTGCAGCAAACATTTGCTTATGTCTAATACACTTTAGACAATCCACACACCAATTCACGACAGTCTTCATTCATACCTACTTCCAACATATGAACGACTGTGGTCCGTTCAAATAATTTGATTGTTCTGAACCAATTTAATTATTCAGGAAGTCAAAACATGCAAAGTGAAACACAAGAATAATACTAATCCCATATGGCCACAAACTCTGGGTATAAATAAAACATTTTATTTAATCACCATATTGATTACTCATTATTTGTTGTTTCGGGTAATCAGCTTCTTACTTGAATTATTACTACACTTGTCCCATGCTCTCAGCATGCACACAATGTTTACCAACGGTCCTTACTTTGTGAAATAGATCAAATGAACACATTTCCAATCATACTCATTTCACAACTCCCAATCCTTATCATAAGTATAAGAATATCAAATTCTTGCCACTTTTAGAATATGCTAGATTCTAACATTTTATGCAATGATCCTTTCGTAAACTCATAGCTCAAAATCATCAAGATTTGGCTAATCTCTATCAGAAACAATTCTATAGATATGATGTCTCTCACTCAAAGTACATTCCTTTGAACATCCTTCTTGCATAATAGTTTCTAATCTAGATATAGATTCTCAATATCCAACTCCCAATATGGAAACATTTCCATATTTTCCATATGACAACTCATTCTTAATAGAATCTTATCTATTCATAATAATGTCGATATGGTCCATCCAATACAATACTTTCAACTACTCATAAGCGACCAATCCTCAACGAACTTTGGATCGTCCTTTGATAGTTGTTTAATTATTTTAGTCAAAACCGATTCTTGTCCTTTTTTCCCTCAAAATGCGCTAGACATTTGGAAATTTTTAGAATGGTCAAATATTATACTATTTGCAACCGATCCTATACCCGAAGCGTATGGGATACGATGCTTAATGTCTTACATAAAGATCTGATACTTTGTCAATCTTCTGCCATAATGTTTTATGTGCCACGTTCTCACAATTCGAACTATGTCATAATCATAATCGAAATTTGAGAACACACTATGTATCCTTGACTAAATTTATTAACATTCCACAACCTAAGCCTTTAGATTTGAAATGAAGCATAATATTCTCTCCCTTAATTATAGCAAAACAACTATTCAAACCTTACGACCTTGCAAAGTATAACTCTTGTTTTCTATAATTAATATTGCTAACTTTCAATACTTGCCTTAATAATCATACAAGCACAACATTTATGCTCCCACTATCATGATGATTGTTATCATATAAGCATAACACTTATGCTCCCACTAGCTTTGACATGTATTCAGAAAACAACTAAACTTCCAGAAAACAATACCTATTGAATTTCTTAAGTTTATATTTCTAATACCTAATATTTTGATAATCTTTTATCAAAGCTTCTTAATTTATACACCTTTGCCTTAGATATCTCATATGTGTGTCTTAAAAAATTCAGACTAATTGTCAAATCTCGTAATTCTAATTATGGAAAGGGATACCATAACCATAATCAAATTCGAGAATACAATTTTCACAATCACTATCTTTTTAAAATCTCTCTTAGTGAAAGCATTTCCTCACAGTCATCTCCATGAAAGAGGAAATCTTATGACACTTAGATTTTAATGGTGTATGTGTTACTATCCATGCAAATTCGTCAAAACCAAAGTTGCGACAAATCCAAATTCATGTGGACCAAACCTTCAATCTTGATCTCTTGCCTTATGGTAACACAGCTGCCCACCATGTCTTCCAAGTAGTTAAGCAGCTCACCCTTTCTTATCAATGTACTTTTCATTGGTCAAGGTGCTTGCCTTTTATGCATTCAAATGAGAACTCATAGAACTTACATGCATAATTAACTCAATTGGAACGGCACAGAAACAAGATAGTGTCAACACAATAGGTTGTAAACCTCAAGTCATGTGCTAGTGATGATCGATAAGGTTTATTCTTGATTAGTTCTTGAAACTTTTCAAGACCATTAAGACTCCTACTGACTCCTTGACATATAAGATTCTCTTGTCAATAAACATTTCTCGACAAACAAATATTCAAGAGTTAGTGTAGCTTTTATCAAGACTAAACATTTCACAAAATTGGTCCTAGTTGGTCTTTGTCTTACCTAAGACATCACAACTTTCCAATTTCAAATGTGCAGTAATAAGAAAACCTTTTTTTTTCAAATTCCACATTTGATGAATGTTATAAACCTTCTTAAGATTTGTCACTCATTGTCACAATCTTAACTCTAAGACATGGTTTTGGAACGAAGTATGATTGACTTATTGATTTAACCATTTCTTCAATTCTTGATTCCTCTTATCAGACATACAATTGTACTAAGACTCACTTAGAGGATCAATTGAGATATGGTTCTTAATCATTAAGACCTATCATAAAACATAATAAAGGTACTCTCCGTTCTTCTTAGAATAGAGAAACTTTTATCTTTCTGCCTACTTGATTCTTCTTATTCGTTCTGCTATTGATTTAAACTTTTTCAAATCAACTCGGAATTACACTTAATCTTATAAGTATAATCATATCCACTAAACCTTTAGTAAATCATGACGAATATCTTTGTCACTCTTGTGGTGGACTTGATGAACACACAACCTTGTATACTTGATCTCCTAGCCCTTCACTTGACACTTTGTCAACGAATTAGTCTAATTTCCAAATATGAAACTTCTCATTCATCATGCAATACTTGTTGTATGATTCCAAGTTTCTATCCAATTGAAACTTGGGCGATGAGAAACTTTCCCTATTTGGTAAATTCTTGACTTTTCCACAAATAACATAATTAAGAATCAAATCCATTATTGCTAATAATAGAAACTTTCAAACATCAATTTTTCATACACGCCATTGCAAGGATAAATAAATAATATAAAAATCAAAATTTATTTTATTGCGGAAAAAATTTGTCCTTACAATGCAATTCAATTGAAAAACTATGTTAATACATATTTCTTAGCAATCTTATTCTAACTCCAAGTAGTAGCACAAGATTCTAATATTTAAGTAATGCGATCGAAATCCATTTCTTCATGATTAGATTTCGCTCACTTCTTTCCTTAAGCTTCCTCTCTTTTCTTCGATCCTATAAGACATCGAAATGTAATCTTATCACATCATGTATTAAGAATCTAGAATAGGAACTTAAAAGAGTTAGTTAATGGATTTTACCTAAAGCAGAGCCATACGTTTTGACTCTCCCATCTCTTAGATCTCTTAGGTAAATAGGGCAGCTTCATCTTCAATGCCCCTTCTCTTGGCAATAAAAGCAAATTGACTCTTTTGGAACAGCACACGGAACTACTTCTGACTTTGCCTTTCTCTTATGATCAAACTTTTCGATCATGGAATGCCTTTCGTTGCCATTGCCTATATCCATAGAGGTCTGGAAGGCCGATCCACCAATCAACTTTGCTTTTCCAGTGCGCCAAATCATTTCTGATTCAGCAGCAATAAGCATATAGGTGAGATCAATGAGGGTTACGTCGTGGTTCATCATATAGTACTCTCTTATGAACTTACTATATGAGTCAGGAAGTGACTGAAGAACCCAGTCAACAGCCAGCTCCTCACATACAACAGATCCCAACATTCTTAATCTATCAATGTGTGACTTCATCTCTAGGATGTGTGCACACACTGACTTTCCTTCTTCATGTTTACTTGCCAAAAGGGCTTGAGTGAGTTTGAACTCTTCAATCTTTTGAACTTGTGGGTTAGGGAGAATAATAGGAGGAGGTGGAGGAAGTGAAGCATGATCTCGTGTTCCTCGATCGAATCGTGTAATATCATCTTCATGTGAAAAGCTTGTTCCACGGGATTTGGGAAGATCATAGTTGTCATACTTTGACATCTACAAAACGGAAGAAAAATTAAATTCAAGTTAGTTGATTGATTGAGTCCTTAATAAATCACTCAAATGAGATATTAAGGCTAGGACCCAACACAATACTCTACAACCTAGAAAAGGGATGTCGTAATCTAGTTGCAGAATATTTGAAGGTAAGTGAATGGCGATTCACTAGTTTCCACCATGAAAAACGAAAATGAAATTTAAGTTTTAAATCTATTGAAAATTCCTAGATCTTTTGAGATTCATTGAACTTTTCAATGGCATGTTTAAATCTCGATATGCCCCTCTAGTTTGTGACTGGGATACCGAGGATCATAAAGCGGGTGTGAATAACCATGCAAACTTACATGGTGCCCCCACATGTTACAGTCATCTATTTGATGTGCCGGTTAACCACACACGCTCCACCGAACTATGACAAACATTGAGTCACCCTTTGCTACCTTTGCTTAGAACCATTTAGTGTGTCGGTTAACCACACACGCTCCATTAACGTCTTCGCAAGGGCACAAAGTGTAATTTCATGGAATTGCATCAATTCACTTTTGCCTAAAGTAACTAAGATTGGGAATTTTATGAAAGCATTTAGTTACTTTTGTACTTCATTATACTTATAATGGAAGGTTTCTGTCCTATCTTACCCGTTTGGCTAACGACCCTCCACTAGTCAATAGTGCGGTGGGTAAGAGTGGATACCCATTCAATCGCCATTTTATAGGCAATTTCCTTAAACACCCCTTATAGACCAGCTTCGTGAATGAGGCCTACTAACGGTAAGACTTGACACTTTACTCATACATATATAATATTAGACTTTTAATGATATATATAGTATAGGGTGTATTTTACACTTTTAAAATACTAGGTGGTCTAATTTAATAATTATACACTTTAATTAATTAATAAAACCATAAGGGTGTGATATGAACTTTTCAAAACAATACTAGAGTTTTAGAATTTAACATTTCTAAATTAAACTTTTAATCAACTTTTAAATTCCAAAAATTGAGGGCAAGTTTTGAAACATTTCAAAACATTAGAGTTTCAACTATTTAAATTTCAAAACGAAACCTTTAAGTTCATATTTAAACTATAAAACCTAAAAGGTAGACAATTGAAACTTTTTCACAACATAAAGATCAAATAACAAATAATAGAAATTAAACAATTAATTTGGTCATTATCTATATTTGACCTAATTTCAATTTCTTGCAAGATAAGTTACCCAATTAATAAAAATAATCAATATTTAATCATATAAGGAAGTTATTATCTAATCAATTGGTAATTATCTTTTGTTTGGTAAAGGATATACTAAAAAATATGTTTAAAATCGGATTTTAATGACCCAAAATAGTTAAGGCAAGTATCCTCTTGTAAAACAGCAAGAAATCCCGAAACTACCTCCTTCTGACGCTCGAACTCGCCGAGTTGGAGCTACTCACCGAGTCCACATTGGAACTCGCCGAGTTCATCAGACAGGGGACTAAAAATTCGATTTTTTGAAGTTTGAACAAATAACCAAGGCATCAATACAATAGAAACCAATCTAGGCTCTGGTACCACTGATGGGTTTTAGCCATAAGAACATCCTATGTGCTCATGCAAACCCTAATGCTTGGATCTAGGTTTCTCTATTGTACATGCAATTGATCCAAGACTTTAAACCCTAGTTCTAGCATTCAATTAATCATATTAACATGAGAAAAGGGTTTTTTAGATCTTACCTTGATTGTTATGTAGCAATAACAATCTCAAATCCTCCTTGTAATGACTTTAGAAAGCTTAGAGTCACAATTGTCACTCCTCTAATGGTTCACAAACACCAAGAGCAAGAGGATGAAGAATAAGGAGAGAGGAGACACCCAAAAACAGTTGGAAACCCTAATCAATTAGTTCACCACGTTTTTGAGTCTCCCAGGTCCTTTAAATAGTGAAGCTATTAGGGTTATCAAACAAGGAAACCCTAATTTGAGTGCTTAGGCCCTAAGCAACCCATGGACTCCTTCCTTAAAGGCCTAGGACGATTTCTAATGGGTTTCCCCATAGAATTCGTCCACCCCTCTAATATGGAGTCCATTAGCTCAATATTCAACTATCATACAATTGACAGTTCTAGTCCCTTAAGTTTAATTAATGTCTTTTAGCCACAAAATTAATTCCTAATTAACTATTGACTAATATTAATTAAACAATATGATTTCTCCTTTATTATATTATTCTCATAATATATTAATAAATCATAATTAATCCTTTCTCTCTATAATTCATCTTATCAAGTTGCTTTGGTGAAGGCAACCCAAAAGGACCATGCACCATCGGGTCAAGTACATACCAAAATAGTTATGGACTTAGACACTAATCCAATAGCCTTAACTATCAGAGCGACACCCGACATCAAATCAATGCGAAAATCTACTTGCCTCTCCAAAGACACCCCACGCAACTCTTTAGGAAAGACATCCTGAAAATCCCGTACAACTGGTACACTGTCCAAATCTATCGTGGTCTCAATCCTCGTATCCGAGATATATGCCAAAAATCCCGAACAAACCAGATAGAGCAGTCTCCTCGCCCTCGCAGCCGAACAAAGGGTTGCCCCATGCGAGACCCTCTCCTCATGAATAACCATTTCTCCCTCACTTGGGGTTCGAAGTCTCACCGGCTGGCGCTCACGGTCTATCATGGCCCCATTGGCCCCCAACCAGTCCATTCTAACGATCACCTTCATCCCTCGCAACGATATCGGAACTAGATCGACACGAAACCTCTCCTCAAAAACGTTCATGACACATTCCCGAAATACCCTCGCAGCACTCACGATGCAGTCATCCACAATATCAACCTCAAGCGGGGAATCTAAAGTCCCCGGAGCATCCCGAAACTTCTTGATAAGCACAAGAGATACGAATGATTGGGTAGCTTCCGAATTGAAAAGAACATGAGTCGACATACCATTGACCAAGAAGGTCCCTATATAAGAGCACATACATACATAAGCATAATAAATTAATATCGAGCGGGAAAATAAATTACGTACCATCCACGATGTATGGAGCTGCTCGAGCCTCCTCTATGATCAACTGAAATGCGCGACTCTTCACCGTAGGAGCATCTGCCTTGGCAGGGCGGCCATTCGTGATCCTCATTGTGGAGGGCACAGGCGCCGCCACCGCTCCTATCCCTCCCTGTAACCTCGGACAATTGGCCTTGTAATGGCCGGTCTGGTTGTAGTGGAAACAAATCAAGCCCTTCTTGGGCAGTCCCAACTCACGTGGCGTGGCTGACCACCGGTATAACATACCGGGCCCGTCACCCGACAAACTCCACTGTGTGATCTCCCACATTTGGCACACCGGCCACGACCCTGCTGACCCCTACCAGAAGAATCGGAGGTCTTAGGCTTTTTAGCCTAACCTACAACTGTCTGAACCTGCTCTGGCTTCCGCTTAGTGCGGAACTCTAGCTCCATCTCCTGTTCCCGGGCCATCTCCACCATCTCATTCAGGGTTTTGCACCCTGAAAAGCTCACGAACTCATGGATACATCCCTTAACATGGAATGATACCTTATCCTCCTCATATCCTCATATGCAGCATACTGCGGAATCAATAGTGCTTGTTCCCGGAACTTAACAGTGATCTCCACCACAGTCTCGGTAGTCTATTGTAGCTCCTGAAACTCCCTCACTAACCGTTGCATCTCAATGGATGGTGCAAACTCCAAGTCAAAACGCTCGACAAACTCCTCCAATGACATCTCAGCCACTCCATCTGATCCCAGCTGGTGGGTCACCTCCTCCTACCAATCCCTGGCTCGGTCCCTCAACATGCACAAAGCAAACCCTACTTTTTCCGCCTCGGGGCAAGAGCTCGTATGCTGGTCATTCTCCTGGAACGAGGGAGTTCGGGCCCCGACCTGACCCGTAGCAATCTCGGCTTAGAAAGACTTGAGCCGCTCCTCCATGATCTCCATCATCCCTTCCTTGACGGTCCCGAAAATCACTGGGGTAGCGTCAAGAATGCCCATCGTAACCTCGGCTGCGATAAGCTCGCACAACCTCTCGTTAATGGGCTCTATAACATAGCCCAACCCAGATCCTGATCCACATGCTCCATGACGTGTCCCACAATTCTGATATGAAATACCATAAGATAGAATGATCAAGATATCAAAAAGGGGATCCTTACACATCGGTTCTCCTTAGAACTTCCACATCTAACATTAGTTCGGGCACAGGTCCTGCGTTTTCAATAGTACGGGCTCAATACTACCTTCGACACCTACCTATACCTTCCCCAAGGCTCTACCTGATAACTCTAATTCGTCCCAGAACAAAACATATCTCACAAACTACCGCATAACTCAAATCCTAGGCTATCCTAAGATTTGCTCCATCCCCATCAAACCAAAACTCAAATCAATCATAATAGGTTGCCCTATGCATGCAAATTATACACAAAACATGATCAAATAGACGTTCGAATATCAGACTCAATCCTAGGACCACAACCAGACAAGGAAAATGAAATAAGGACAAATAAATCATTCTAAGGCTATAAGATCCTAACCGTATACAATTTTTAAAGCACACACATAGAAAAATCCATCCGACTATCATATTCCAAATATTAGTATAGCATGGCTAACATATTAAGGAACCACTTACTTGAGCTCAGCCGATTACGCACATTGCACTCTCCCTTTTTCAGTTTTAAGAAGTTTTAACTTTGATTTTTGAAAACAATTTTACCATTTCCTTAGTTTGAGTCCTGACACACCCGAGAGTGTGCCCGAATCCCTCAAACCAAGGCTCTTATACCAACTTGAAACAACCCAAATTTCCAATAATTTTTTTTTAAATAACCAAAACATTTCCAAAAAATATAAAATTACAAACACATTTGTTTTCAAAATCCATAACATCAGATAAATTATTCATAAAATCAGAGTGTCCTAATTGAAATGCCAGAGAGTGCATGTCGCGACATCAAGCCGTGCCCTTGCCCTTAGATCCTGAAGTACTTGAAACAACCAACAAACTGTAAGCTAATGCTTAGTGAGTCCCCGGAGCTTACCCCACACAATCCACTTACTCACATAAACCATATCAGCCATAATAGCTACATAAACCACATAAGCCATGCATACAAAAATATAAGGATGCCATGGAAACCCTCCAAGGTCTTACATCGGGTGCCACTGAAACCCCCACGTGGTCTTAACCTACTATTATGGGAACCCCCACATGTTCTTAACTACCTGCCATGGGAACCATCATATGGTCTTCACTAACTTCCATGGGAACCCCCATACGGTCTTAGCTAACCAAATAAATATCATGCAAGCTAAACATACATACTAGGATGTCATGGAAAATCTCCAAGGTCTTATACCAAATGTCATGGGAACCCCCATATGGTCTTAATCTACTGCCACGGAAACCCCCCAGGGTCTTCCATGAAAATGTCATACTAACATAACACATAATCAATTAAAAATCCACATATCACATGATGGGCCGGCCTTGGTGCCTTCGACCCATTGGTATGGTGAGAAGACTCACCTCTCAAGAAATGCTGAACCGGTAAAAATCAAATCTCATCTCACAACTCCGAACTAGCTATGTACAACCACCATGTGACTAACTTCATCAAAATCCCGAAATACCAATGATACCCTTAAAGTCAAACTTGGTCAAGCATGGTCAAAGTCATGGTCAACAATTCATGTTGACCCAACTCATCGAGTTCTTTCAGTTCTCAGAAAACCGGGAAAAGCCCTAGTCAACTCGTCGAGTTATCCCAGTAACTCGCCGAGTTTAAACATTATCTAGAAGATCGGGGAAACCCTGAGCTAACTCACTAATTTAGAAAGGCAACTCATCGAGTTTGCACAATCTTAACTCATTCATCCACTTTCTAGGCGAGTCTAACGCTCCAAACCATAGATCTGATCCCATAGGGCTGATATTCCACGTAAAGTTGTTGACTTTATGATACCACTTGTCACAGGATGACTCTTTTAGACTAGTGAATACCGTGTGTCACTTAGTGCTTCTCCGATTAAGTCAGGCTAACTTCGACGATCTAGATGTGCTAAGGAACTTAGGAAGCAAGAGTTACAACAAGGGACACTTCAAGAAAGCTTCTATTATATAACTCAACTTCTTTACAAGGAAACTTCTCCATGGATCCTAAAAATGAGACATCCTTCCTATTTATAGGTACCTTACACCTCCTCAAATGGAAGTTTCTAGGTCCCGATTATTCTTGACTAATCTAGACTCATCCTATTATATACATGGCCTTTACAAGACTCTAGAATATGGTATACTTTTCTACGATGCTCTAGAAATCTCTAGTTCGCCCAGACATTATCGAAATTGCTCTTGTATGATCTAGCATGTTTTAGATCGTTCCAAAGTCTTCTGGGTCGTTCTATCTTCGTCTAGTGCCTTCTTGATTATTCCGGATCGTTCTCCTTTACCCACGGACATCTCTAATATTTTAGCATCTTCCAGGGTCCCGTAGAGCATTCTTGCTCTCTTCGGAGACTTCTCGAGTATACTTGATCGTTCCAGAGTTCTCTAGATGATTGTGGAATTTCCCAGAAACTTGGGCTGTGACACCCTCCCTCACTTAAACCCTTGACGTCCATGTATGGTATTAAGGGGCTAAAACACTCAATCCTAGCTTATTAAGGGATTTTGGGCATGAAGGAAGGCCAAGACTAGATAAAGATGACAACTTTAAGTCAAAATAGGCCATGAGATGTCCAGATATGAAGTCATAGCTTCATGACATGCTCAAATTCAAGAATGAACCCAAGATAAGCTAAGAGTGACCATATACTTGCATAGGAGAAGATCTCAGAAATAAAAGGCCAAGGTATCGACTTTATACCTTAAATGGTTGCCACAATAGAGTAAACACCGGATCTACAGCCTCTCCCTTCAGCTATGCACCAACCACTTCAAGCTTCTTCACATAAACACCAAAAAGACACTCCTTAAGCTCTCACACACTCAAAATGGTAGGAAAAACACGAATTAGGGTTTCTCTGGACAAAGGGGGCGATAAGGCAGGCTAACAATGAGACTTAAGGCATTTAAATAGGGTGCAAACCCTGGAAATTAGGGTTTTCCTTTCTAGCGTCTACTCGTCGAGTTGGGGCTCCCCATCTCGTTGAGTTGAGTCCTTAAACCCGCGTCCAAATGAATCTCTACACGACGAGTTGGAGCTCCCCAATTCGTCGAGTTCCAGCCTAAAATCCTAAAATATTGAGAAATAAATAATACCTGGACCAACGTTACAAAATCTTAAAATAGTTAAAAATGCAAGAATTTTATTGCCTAATGTATGCAAATACACTAAATAAATCACCTAAAAGGTGCATAAAATCTATCTATTAGCCACAAAATTTTGAGTTGCAATCACTAAAGTTTTAAAAAAATGGTTTATATATCTGGAAAAAAATTTATTTAACAAAATATTTGATTTTTTAAAAATAAAATCAGCTTAATTAGATACATATGGGGTTTTCCGATTGTATTGATTATATGACAAATCATGTTGGTATGGGTGATCATAAAAACTTTTTATACATGGTTAAAGTTGTTTTTTTTAATAATTTTTTTTATTAAATCATACAAATAAAAAATAAAAAACTATTTTAGGCTGTTAAAACGAAAAAATTAAATGAATAAAATAAAATATAGTTGAATTAAACAAATATTATTCAGGTTGTTAAAACAAAAAGATCAGAAAGTACAAAAAATCTCTTACACTTCTTCATCTTGTATCTTATTCTTTCTCCATTTTGGTAAGAAAATTTTGATTGTGAAAGTAAAAGTAAAAGTAAAATTAACTAAATCTGATTTTTATCTTATTTCATCAAATCACTATAAAAAAAACCTTTTAATTATATTTTAAATCAGGCATAGGATTTATATTGTTAACAAATATATTTATTTTGTGTCCATATAATTCACCAACAATAATGCTTTAACGAATTTTAAAATAATTCAAATAATGTTGTAAAATAAAACCCAATCTGCCATCGGCACGTGACGGAGTTATTTGCCTAATTTTTATATACAAAATAAAACTATTATTCTAAACCCAGTATCTCAATCAATTATCGCCATAATTAATATCTGCATGAAAGTCGATCATGATTTTTTATTTTTTTATTTTTTTGCTTCAGTCGTTCATTATTACGATTCTCAGGTGTTTAGATTCATATCTCAAGCATGTTATAATATTAAAGTTCTTATTTTACTTTGGAATTTTGGATTATAATAATTTATTTAATGGACTATGTATTTATATATGACTTAAAATGTGATAAGGTTAAAAACAACTGAGTTGTAATTTTATTCTTACTAACAAAATTAAATAAATAAAGACAAAATTATTTATTTTTTCTGGAGGATTGTGAAAAGGTTAAAAACCCTTAATTTTTTATATTTTTCCAGAAAAAACTTAAATTTAATAATTTTTTTGGAAAAATAAACTGCTAAAAAGATTAATAAACTGCTAAAAAGACTAAATCGGAAAAATGAAAAAAAAAAAGTCAATGCTCTTTTAAAAAAATTATATTTAATCCGAAAAAAGTACAACATATAAAGTTTTTTTGTTTTATTTTGTTTTATTGTAATATTAACCAAAATGATTTTGATAAAATGAACGGTTCACCCACAGTCACTCTCTTTTTATAAATCGTAAAGTTTTACAAATAATAATAGTATAAGGATTAATTCCCTTGATTTATTATTGATAATATACATGTACATATGTAGATACAAGATACAACAACTAGCCCTCTAATAAAAGAATTTAAAAATACAAGATTATATATTGCTAATCTTATTACTAATACCCCCGTCAAGCTGAGCGGTGGTGGTCCAACTTGTAGCTTGGTGCGAAAATGTTCAAACGTTGGTCTTGGAAGACTTTTAGTGAATATGTCGGTTAGTTGTAGATGAGTAGGAATGAACTTGGTGTAAAGTTGGCCGGAAGCAACAAGTTCACGCACAAAATGATAGTTGATGACAATGTGTGTTGCTCGTTTATGAGAGATCAAATTTTGACTTAGAAAAAAAAAACACTTTTATTGTCACATACGATAGTAGGAACCATGGGTGGCAATGCATGCAATTCTCGCAACATATGTGTGACCCAAAAATTTTCAAAAGCAGTGTTTGCTATGGCTCTATACTCGGATTCACAACTAGAGCGTGACTGGTTGGTTGCTTTTTGGCACTCCAAGAAACTAGGTTGCCCCCAAGAAAAATGGAATAACCATAGGTAAATCGTCTTGTTTCGATGCATCTTGCCCAAACGACATTAGAGTAACCAAGAATAGATGATGATGGAGGACGAGTGAAGTGTACCCTATAGGAAATGGTACCTTTAACATATCAAAGAATACACTTCACTGCTTGAAAGTGATCATTTGTTGGACAGTGCAGGAACTGACTAACTTGATTGACTACAAAGGAAAGGCCAGGTCATGTAATGGTAAGATACTGAAGTGCTTCAACAAGTGAATGATATAGTGTGGGATCCGAGAATGACGTTCCGGTGGTGACTAAGTAATTTGTATTAGAAAGAGGAGTAAAGATAGGCTTGGCATCCAATAATCCGGCTCGAGTGAGGATGTCGTGAGCATACTTGCCTTGTGTGAGAAACAAACCATCACTTATATAGGTAAGTTCAAGACCAAGGAAATAATTCAACTTCCCAAGATCCTTAGTAGCAAATTCCTTATTTAAACGAGTAATGAAGGAGATAATAAGGTTTGGATGGTTACCTGTAAGTATAATGTCATCAACATATACTAGAAGGTATAATAAAGTGGTGTCTCAATGGAAAGCAAATAAGAATGTATCAGCTCTACTACAAACAAAACCGAGGCTGACGAGAAAGGTGCTAAGGCGTTGAAACCATGCACATGGAGCTTGCTTGAAACCGTATATGGATTTTTTTTACGGCAAACATGTAATGTGAATTGTTCATCAATGAAACCAGAGGGTTGCTCCATGAAGACCGTATCAGAAAGTTCACCATTTAAGAAGGCATTTTTAACATCAAGTTGGTGAAGTGGACATTGTTGCATAACGGCAAGAGATAGAAGAATCCAAAAAATGGAAGCTTTAACAACCAGACTAAAAGTATGAGAGTAATCGATGCCCGATATTTGGGTGAAGCCTTGAGCTACAAGATGTGCTTTGTAATGATCAATCGTGTCATTAGAATGGAATTTAGTGAGAAAATCCAGTTGGAACCAACCACATTTATATTTTTGGGACAAGGGACAAGTTCCGAAGTGTCATTAGCACACAAAGCAACCATTTCTTCTTCCATTTCCATCAACCATTAGGGAGGTTTGACAGCAGACTTGAAGCCTTTAGAAGTCGTGGTGGTGAGAAAGGCATGGAAGAGTTTTGAGGTACCCAAGAGATGTGAAAACTGCCCCATGGTTTGGCTTAAAGATTCTTGCACGAGCTCGAGTGACCATAGGGTGAGTAGAGGTGACTGGAGGGGGAGTTTGTCGAGGCGGTGATGGATGCGAAAGTGGTGGTGATGGAGGGGCATCATCAACAATTGAGGTGACAGTGGACTGATCGATGACGTGTTGTTGTTAGTCCAATGCAGAGATGGCAGATTCGGAAATGGTATAGACACGACATGTGTCAATTGTTGAGTGAGGTTGGATGTTGGATGAGATGGAGAATTTTTCTACCACATGTTGAGAAGGTTTTGATGGAGTGACAACTTCATTGAAAGAGGCAATGTCAAGAGTGGCAAGATCAGATCCATTATTGGAACCAGCAAAAAGAAATAGAGTCTCGTCAAATTGGGCATGTCGTGTGGTGTAGATATGTTTGGTGGAAGGATCAAGACGTATATATCCTTTATAGATGGTGCTTTATCCGATGAATATGCATGGTGTAATTTGAGGTGCTAGTTTGTGAGGAGCATAATCTCATAAATACGGAAAAGCCGACATGAAAATACCCGAAAAAGGTCATAGTTTGGTACCGTGGAATATAAAAGCTCAAACGGAATCTTGTACTGCAGAACTTTGGAGGGCAACCAATTTATAATAAAAACAACAAAAACAAAGGCATCCACCCATGGTGAGGTCGGGGCTTGAGCATTGAAAAGCATAGCAAGGCTAGTTTCGATGATGTGGTGATGTTTTCTTTCAACCCGACCATTTTGTTGCAAGGTATAAGAGTAAGAGACTCGATGATGTGTACCATTTGCAAGGAGAAAATAAGCAAAATGATGATTAATAAATGCAGTACCCCCATCACTTTGAAAGATCTTAACTTTTCAAGAGAATTGAGTCTGCAAAAAGATGAGAAAGTTGCTAAGGATTTGAGGGAAATCTAATTTGTTCTTCATTAGATATAACCAAGTGAACCTAGAGAAATCATCAACAAATGTTGCGTAGTAAAGGAAACCATTTGTAGATGGGATGAGAGATGGTCCCCATAAGTCACTATGAACAAGATCAAGCACATGTAAAAATCGTTTCATGTTATCATATAAAAGGTAAGCGTTTGCTTTCTGAAAGTTGACAAGAAGAACAAATGCCCAGATTGGGTAAAACACAAGTAAGAGATAAAGACCCCAATTTTTGCAATAAAGTAATAATATCAAATGAAACATGCCCTAATCTACTATTCCAAACTTCAAATTAAGCACTATTCTTTTTATTTCTTAATGCAACTAAAAAGGCTTGATTTCCTTACTCAATAATGCAAAGTCCCTATTTACATATACCTATAACAATGATTTCCTTTTTGCAATTGATGCAAGGAGTCACAAAGGGACTGAAATCGTTCCATGGGGTCGTGGCAATAGGTTTTCTCTAGTAACAAGATCAATACAAGATTATCTATTGTTAATCTTATTGTTAATACCCCCGTTAAGCTGAGCGGTGGTGGTCTAACCTGTAGATTTGTGAGAAAATGTTCAAACGTTGGTCTTGGAAGACTTTTAGTGAATATGTCGGCTAGTTGTAAATGAGTAGGAATGAACAAGGTGTGAAGTTGGCCGGAAGCAACAAGTTCACGAACAAAATGATAGTTGATGTACATGTGTGTTTGTAGCATCTGAATCCTTGAGGTACTTAAATTATTGAATTCTTGCATTTTGGGAGGAGTTCTCATGACGTGAGCCATGGTAGTCACGATGTGAGTGACCATTGACCATTTGACCCACATTCTTGAACCTCACGACGTGAGTATGAGGCCTCACGACGTGAGCAAGTCCTGGTGACCCAAAACCCTAATTTTCAAGTATTTAATGGAATAAGAGAGCTAGGGTTACCTATCCTCAACCTCTCTCACTTCTAGCCTCCTGAAAACCCTAGATTCAACCTCCTTGGGACCCTTGGCCATTGTTGGTGACCTTGAAGAGCTTATTTGGTGGTTTTTGGTCCATTGAAGTGCAAGAGGACTCTTATGGTGCTTCATTTTGGCAATCTAGCTTCTATATCTTGGTCTTGTTGAGCGTTTGGACCTCTGTAAGTCATAAAGCTCTTACCTTTTTGCCTCTTGCATGCTAGATCCAGATGTTGGGAGCTTTCCTTGCATGGTTAGGTGGTGTAGCATGCATGTGATCCATAAAGTTGGCAACTTTACGAATCACTAAGACATCTTTTGTATATGAGGCTTTGGATTTGAGTTTTAGTGTTGGTTTTAGACTCCAATCATGAGTCTTGATCCTATTACCTTTCTTTTGACTGAGATAGTATCTAAGTCATGCATTGGACATGCATGACGGAAAATCTATGATTTTTATAGTCCTTAGGGTCGAGGAAAGTCCTCTAGAAGGTCCCACTGAATGTCTTAAAGGATTAAGAGCTTAATGCTCAAAGTTGGTCAGAATAGATCTCACGACATGAGAAATAGGAATCTCGCGACGTGAGAGATGAGGTTGTCCTGATCTGAGGAATCCGGTTGGATGAGTTGTGACTGAGTCGACTTATTGAGTGGGGTCGGGTCAAGTCCATTCTCAGTATGTGACCAGAGAACAGGTCTCGACGTGAGGGTGAACTAATGGGAATGTGGATCGTTGACCTTAGGCGTTGACTTTTGATCAGAGTTGACATTGTTGGATAAGGTGTCTAAGTCCATAACTATTTCTGGTATGTACTTGAACCGACCCGACATGGTCCATTTGGGTTGCATGGCATCATGTATTGGATAAACTAAATGAGAGAAATAACACTTATGGTTTATTAATATATTATAAGTTCTAATATATTAATAATATTATTTAATTAGTTTGATCAAGAATTAATCTAGAATTAATTAAGTGATCAAAAGATAAGTAATTAAATATATGGGTTGATTATGTAAATCATCCATAACTTATATAGTAGGCTAAGAGGCTCCATGTATTATCAAGTTAGGTTCCACCCATAGGATGCTCCATGGAGTTAATCCATGGATCATGGAAATGAAGAGTCATGTTACATTAGGGTTTACCTAATGCAACACACTATATAAAGCTCATGTTTCTCCCAAAATTGGCTATACATGGATTCTTGAGGGCTAGAGACGATTTTAGTGTGTTCTAGATTCTCTCCAAGTTTACTCCATAACATTTGGTGTTGTGTGAAGCATTTGAGGCATCACACTTGGGGTGCTAGGCTCACAAGGTTTCAATGAATCAAAACAACAACAAGGTATGTTATTCTATCTTTCATTTAAGTTAAAATGTTCCCCATGTTCGCTAGATAGGATCATGAACCTTGGAAATCAATTTTGCATGAATCTTAGACAAACATAGATCCAAGGTTTATTAGGGTTGCATGTACACTTAGGAAGTGTTAGAATGCTCAAAACCCATCAGACATTTTGTCAACTCTTGGTTTTGAAGGGTAGACTAAAGGTTTGCCTTGTACGATTATCTTGGTATGGTGTAGCACCAGTGTAGCTGACCGTGAGAGTAACAGTAGTTGATTATCGATCGATAGGTGAGTTTCTTTCTCTATACTCATGGGTCAAAGGCACCAATGTCGTCCCACTAGATTATGTTTGTAGGATGATGATTGTCTTCGTGACAATTACCTGTTATTCCTATATATGCTTTATGTCTCTGTGACTCTTACTGTTATGATTATATGCTAGCTGTGGGGGGGTGAAATAGACCCGATACCAGTTGAAAGAGACCGAAGGGGTTGAAATATACCCAATATTGGTTGAAAGAAAACGAAGGGGTTGAAATATACCCAGTACCAGTTGAAAGACACCAAACGGGTTGAAATATACCCAATACTAGTTGAAAAAGACTGAAGGGATTGAAATAGACCCAATACCTGTTGAAAGAGACCGAAGGGAATGAAATAGACCCAGTTATGCTTGGCTGTTAAATATATATATATATATATATATATATATATATATATATATATATATATATATATATATATATATATATATATATATATATATATATATATATATATGGTATGAGGTATTTTGGGGTAGCTCACTAAGTTGTGTGCTTATAGTTTTCAGCTTAAGTTTCAGGTACTGCAAGCTCGAAAGGTAAGGGCCCGACTTGATTACATTGCATCCGCCCATGTTTTCTGCATTAAGTGATTCTGGGATTTATACTATGATATTATTTCACTATAATACATTTTTGGTTGTTATGACTTGATTACTAAATGCTCTAAAATGAATCAAAAATGAAATTTTTGCTTGGAATTTTGGGGATGTTACAAGTTGGTATCAAAGCCTTGGTTTGAGGGATTCGGGCATACTCTTGGGTGTGCTTGGACTCAAATTGAAGGTTTGGTAGATTTTTCAATAAAAAGAAATATTTTAATTAAGGGATTTTAATAAAATAAAGGGGTGTGATGCGTGTAATCAGCCGATCAAGTAAGTCTTCCCAAAATACTCATACATGTTATATGTTTTATGTTATGATATCAGAATTACATCTAGATTAGGTCTAAGGATCTGCTCAGGATTGCATGATAGAATGCTAGGAGAGATGCCGTTATGTGCCTATTGTATGAGCTTATAGATTTGCATGCTAGTATGAGATCAGTTATCTGATAGGATGGTCTTAGGTTGTGTTCTGATTTGAATTGCTTGATGCTCGAATGTTGCATGCTTTGTGCTTTTAGGAATTTTATTAGTACCACCTGACTAGTTGACAAATGTGTTTAGTTACATACTATTGAGATTAGATAATCTTAGAAGGATAGGTTTAACTCTATTACGCAGCTCTTGTTTGAGTCCAACCATTGTAGTATGGGACTCTTCATTCAAAGAATTATCTAGTATCGATAATATGTAATTGTATTCGTATGGTAGTTATATGGTATTAGTGAGAGTTCCTTCTACAACTAATAGCATAAGTGGTGAGGAAAGGAACCCTAGGAAGTTCCTGGAATATGTATTGGCGAGTAGGACGCCTTATAGTATGAGGAGAGTATTAGATATGAATGAGTGACTTGGAGGAGTCGGGGTAGTCCTTGAGAAGGGTATAAATAGGTGTGGAAGGTAGTATTGGGCCCGTTCTATTACACCCCCAAACCAGAACGGCGGAAACGTTCGGGGGGGGGGGGGGGGACGTCATGTACAGTATCATATCAATGGATAATAGTAAACAAGCAACAACATCATCCAATGCATTAATAATATAATTTAATACAAGTGTGTTATGTGTATAGTTTGATAGACACCAAAATATTAATCAAAATAAAAGACGAGTCTTGTGTCTGCTCCGTCTTCTCAAAACCTAGTCCAGTGAACCTGTCTACTGGTGACCTGAGAATACAAGTTATTTTGATAGAGTAGATCAACATTTAAGCTGGTGGGTTCATAAGTATTTTAGTGTCAGTTGTTTTATATGTTTAATGATAGTGTTTGTAAGTGTTTGTTTGTAAATGTTTGTATCTCCTACAAAATCCTATATTTTTTACTTTAACCGAAATATAGTCTTCTACCAAGACACGACTGTTCCGTATGTTTGTTCTTTCGTAAAAGTGAGTGTTTTCCCAAAGACAGACAATCATTTACCAAAAATATAGTTTACATTTCCGTTTATGTGAGAAGATCACAATTTGATTGTAATGGGTAAATAATAAAGATGTACTTGTAGTATTGTATATAGTAACTACCGTGGTACTAACTACCTTAAATCAATTGATTAATTAAGGTAAAATGTGATATAGTTGTAACCATGATTGATCGACTAGTTAAAACACGATGTTCAAAGACATCGAAATGGTATGACATTAATCACCCATAGACCTGCAGGTCTCACTGTAGCTAGCAACAAGGTGTAGGATAGTCAGTCCCGTATAGATCTTGTGACATCCCCAAAATCACGACCTCTAAAATATGACTGACACTCATCTCACAATCTTCACTTAACATTCTAAGTTTAAGTCTAGAAATCCTACAAATTCCTAGTTTGCTTAAACTAATGCTCTGATACCAACTGTGACATCCCCAAAATCATGGCCAGAAAAGACCGATTTAATTTATGCTTTTAAAATAATTTCAGAGTAATTCTTTGATTTAAAAGAGTTGCAGAATTTGTTCCCAAAACACAATATGATAAAATAAGGTTTATCAAAGCATTTCTTAAAGAAATGTATTTTCATATATAATCAAAACTCGGGATGTCATGTTCCGATACAGACCAAAAGCCTAAATGGCAGATTATAGGCCTTACAACAGATATATACAACTACTGGCCTAAACAAAATATCTTGATGATTCATCCAACTTATGCTCTTGCGCCACTACCTGTACCAACTTCCACCAACTCAACATGCCATATTTTAATAGAGGGATCGCAAGATTGGTCTTCTGTATGTTGTTGCATTCGTAACTCTCGAACATTGTCTCCATTTCGGATATCCAGTTTATAACTTGTACCGGCGTCGGGCTTCCGGATAGACATGGTGGCTTGGATGCCATGAAATCCTTGTACTTACACCCTCACCCATCATTTCCTCCACTGGTTGATTTGCCTAACAATCGGTGGGTTGGCTTGACCAAGAGTCCCACTGAAGTTTCCTCCTTCCGAATTCCCTTCATTCAACTCGGGTTGTTCGATCGGCATCGAAATCTCTTCATGATTCTGCCGAACCAGACGTCTCTTTTCTTCCATCTGACGATCCAACATCGTTTGAATCATCAATTGTGCCCCAACCATTGTTATTGGCTCAGGTGTTGCTGCTACAATAGCCACTCGCTCAATCACAGGTGGTTGATTCCTGTTTTCATCTGTGTTTCCAAAGCCACTTTTGGTTCTTACCATTTTGATCTATACACCGAATAAGGTGAAATTAGATCCTTAATCATTATTGATAACTAAATCATCCTTATCACTCCGAAAACGTTTACATGCTAGTTCTAATACCGTAATCCTACACTTAGAATCCTAAACACATGCAGTTTTAAGATCTGGTTGGCAACAAACCATAGATCCGAACAAATAAAATCATATATGGCAAACATATAACATTTAGCACATAAAAGCATTTTAGGCAACTTTCCTAAAATAAACTAGTGCTCGTGTCTAAAATATGACAGACACTCATCTCACAATCTTCACTTAACATTCTAAGTTTAAGTATAGAAATCCTACAAATTCCTAGTTCGCTTAAACTAATGCTCGGATACCAACTGTGACATCCCCAAAATCACGGCCAAAAAAGACCTATTTAATTTATGCTTTTAAAATAATTTCAGAGTAATTCTTTGATTTAAAAGAGTTGCAGAATTTGTTCCCAAAACACAATATGATAAAATAAGGTTTATCAAAGCATTTCTTAAAGAAATGTATTTTCATATATAATCAAAACTTGGGATGTCATGTTCCGATACAGACCAAAAGCCTAAACGGCACATTATAGGCCTTACAATAGATATATACAACTACTGGCCTATAAACAAAATATCTTGATGATTCATCCAACTTATGCTCTCGCGCGACTACCTGGAATACAAATAAAACTAAGTGGGTCAGGCTTGGGAGCCTGGTGAGCATATAGGGTTTTTAACCTACAATAAATAATTATATTTAATTTCACCAACCAATAATAACCCGATTACCCATTCCCGTTATCCTCACTTTACGTCCCTAAACAACAACTATCACAAGGGACTTGGTCTAGGATTTTTCATCGGGATGGACATTACTGTAAAGGGGTTTCCTCAACAATAGATGTCCTAAAGGCAACCATAAGGGGGGATAGAGTACACCAGTGAACACATCGTTCACAACACGTACAGGTTATCAACCTGCCAACGTTCCACTGGACTATATAGAAAGAGTCCGTGGTCGCCATCCATACTCCGCTAGATGACTAGATTAACAACAAGACGAGGCCTCTCATCATTTTATTTCATCACACATCCACTATCTACCTATGTTCTACCAAACATCTTTGTACATATATATATATATATATATATATATATATATATATATATATATATATATATATATATAATAAAACATGTATAAAACATTCAATCAAAACTCATTTCAAATAACACATAACATATAAACACATAGCACATATTTTATAGAGAATACTTCGTATTTATCTGCTAGAAGAAAGTAACTACACACTCACCTGATCAGAAGATGATCGGACAACACTACGGCTCTAAGAGTAGTATTCTTCGGCGAAACTGTGTTCTCTTCACACACTAGGCTTCTCGCGGGCAGAGCTTCGGCTCGGAAACTCTTTTCTTTTCGGGATCTTCGGAGTTTCGGGACTCACTTCGGGTCTCGAGATGATACCAAGGATTTGGGGGTATAATTTGCACGTAAATCGATGTAATACGGGGTAGAGAGAAGAGATTTGGAAACCAAGCGGTGCATAGGAGCGGGGTTCCGATCCTATCCCTTATCCGTTGAGTTAGCATCAATGTTGCCAATCTCGAGCCAAGCACTGAACGCGGGGCGTTCCCTCATTAGGATGCGTTCCTCGAACTTCAAAAAATCATAACTCTCGTATACGATCTCTGTTTCGACGTTCTTTATATCCACGTGTAGGTGAGATTATTCTCTACAGCTCTCATTAAGACTCCGTCGGCTAATTTTGAATTTATTTTTATTATACTATTTTTAGTAGGACGGGACAGGAAAACTCCGTTAGAAATTCATAACTTCTTCATCTGACGTCCGTTTTCGTCTGTCTTTTCATCGTTGGACTACTATCGACGAGATCTTCAATTCTCGTTTAGATTGTTTCAGCTAGAAATCCCTCGATCTCAAATCCGAACTTCGGGTTGCATACTGCTAAGTCGAAACTTAGAAAAATTATAACTTCCTCATATGAAGTCAGATTTAGACGCTCTTTTTATGTACGTTCTCGGTTTAACGTATTCTACGACTTTCATTTAGATAACTAAGGTTAAATATCGTTCTATCGTAAATTCACTATTTACGTCACGCAATGTCGTACCGGTTTTGTCGCGAAATTTCGAAAGGTCATAACTTCTTCGTTATAACTCGGATTTCGGCATTCTTTTTATATCCGGAACCCTTGTCACAACCACTACAACTTCCTTCATAGATGTTGGGCTTATATAATATTTTATTATTACGCTTATTTTTATTCTCAATTCATCTAAGCCACACAATTAAACATAAAACACATAATACTCAAATAATACATTCTTATTATTTCAAAATGAGTTACAAAGGTTAACCTAGATTATTACATCATCATTAATGCCTAGCCCAGAAATACGGGCGTTACAGATCTATACACAAATCCACGCTCTCCCTCCAGGAGACTTTGGTTGCAAAACGTGACACAACAGTATATTACCATGCCATGAAGTAGTGACTCACATTAATGTTATAGTGTTCTTGTAATTGTATAGTGTGTTCTCTAGTGTATCGTATGTTCTCTTTGTATAGTGTAGTGTATGTTCTCTTTGTTTCTCATTATAGTATGTTCTCTTTGTTTCTCATTATAGTATGTTTGAACTGACTCATGTATGAACTGACTCTTTTATGTTTCAGTGTACTAGAAATAGTGAGTAGTAATCCTCTAAACTATACCTATTATAATTTAGTAGTAATGTTGTTTGAGTGACTGAGTATGTTTGTACACCTTTGCTACCCAAAGGTGTTGAACTGATGTAAGAACTTTTATATCTATACACATATACATAATATATAACTAAGAATCAAACGACACTCCGACAAACAACCAGACACCCTAAGTCCACAACAAAACAAGGAACAAGAAATAAAGTGAGTTATCAGTTCTAAGCCCTTTCAACCTTATTTCTATAACTATATATATATATATATATATATATATATATATATATATATACACACACACACACATGATTTTGACAATATATAAGTTTAAAAGAGTTTTAATAAAGAGTTTAGCATGTAAAAGAGTTTTTAAGATAAAAGTAATTTTAACCATTTGAATGGTTACAGATGACTTGATGTCAATTTATAAAAGGGTTTTGAAATCGTTTTTTTGATAACACAATTTTGTAGTATAAGAAAACCACTTGTTAGTAATTATTAATCACATATGATTAATATAATAACTATAATGTTTCTACTTGTATCCCCCCCACCCCGCCCCCAATAAAAGCATTTAAAATCATTTAAAATATAAGTTAAGGGGTATGAACTCACCTGTAGTGAGTGATACGAATGTAAGTTCGATATAGGATGTTAAGCGTCAAGTGAAGCCTCGAGCACAAACGGATCCTATTAAGCATATAATGACACATATATGTATATAGTTAGTGTATATACATCTATTCATGCAAGGAACCCACCTTAGGGACTAGGAAACACTTATATTGAAGTGTTACAATCACATATGATTGCATCAAAGGGGTTTAAGGCCACACTAGAGCGTGTACAACCAAGGTGTGTACGACCATTGTGTGTACGGCCACATGGGTGTATGGTCATGCAGTGTACGACCATACACTCATGGAAAAATTATGAAAAAAGGGTGTTTTATGGCCCTAACTAGCATAAAATAAGTGTACAAGATCCTAAGTTGGGACATGAGGTGAGTTTAAGGCTAAAACATGCACTTAACAAGGGTTTACGGCCATATGAGGTGTGTACGACCATACACCCATGAAGTTATTGCATTATATGATGATTTAAGGCTAGAAATCAAGTGATTCACAAGCCTGACTAGAAGATAGAAGAGAAACTCACACTTTTGAAGGCTCCTAAGGAGTTCACGGCCCAAGAACAAGTAGGTGTTTTTGGTGTTCTTGGTGAAAGTGTTGAATACTTAAAGATCTAACTAAAAGAGGAAATTTCATGGATGAAAACATGGGTCTTCACTAGTCAAAGCCATGCATCAACTAATCAATGGAAGGGATGCTTACAGATTTGAAGATCAAGGTGAATTGCTTGATGATACTTGAGAGAGAATTGACTTTTATTGACTTGGAAGTGTAAGAAATGAATAGAAGTGAAGGCATAACTCATATATGGGCATGAGTTTACGGCCACCATGGGTGTACGGTCGTACACTCCTCTTGAAGGAGTGTTTGGCCCGAATGCAATACTTTGAACTTAAGTGACTCATTCCTAAACCCAAACCTTGAATGTACAAGGCTTAGAACACTGCAACAGACCCTAAACAATGCTAAAAGATAGCAGAAACGAGTCTGACTTTGATTGAATTGAATGACTGTACAAGATAGAAATTTCGGGTTGTCACACGTAGTACTAGAAACACATGATTTATACCCGAGACCAGGAAGACCATGATGAATCTAAGAAGCTTGAGAGTGTGAACCTCTTCGTGTGTTTACTGATTGTTTACATGGTTATGTTTCAGCATGGTGGTGACACGTAATGGAGTAGGGGGTTCATGATATGGATCTGGTTTGGGCACAGTTACCGAACCAATTGACGATGGATTGCATGATTTTATTGCATCAGAGGTTACTAGAGGAATCCTTGATGTGACCCCACTGATGTTTGGGTCGATCAAGGAAGGTATCATAGTTGATGGAGGATCGCCTTCAGATCTTCAAAGCCGATCTAGCCGCTAGCCACTCTGGGTCCTGCACACTCTCATTCAAGGATTTCAGGGAATGTGGGGCACTATAATTCTTTAGGGGTGAAGGACCATATTGCCACTAGGCATTGGATAGCAGATATTTAGTGTGCCCAGTTGATGAGCTTGTGCTGTTGGATTAATGTCTAAGTTCATAACTATAATTGGTAAGACTTGACCCGACCCGACATGGTCCATTTGGGTTGCATGGCATCATGCATTTAGATAGACTATAATGAGAGAAATAACACTTAGGGTTTGTTAATATATTATAAGTTCTAATATATTAATAAGGTTATTTAATTAGTATTGATCAAGAATTAATTTGGAATTAATTAAGTGATCAAAAGGAGACTAATTAAATATATGGGTTGATTGTGTAATTCATTCATTCTTATATATGTGGGCTTGTGATCTAAGATTCCTTATGTTGGACTAAGTCCATGGGGTGACACATGGATACTCCATGGAGGTTAAAATCCATGGAGCATAAGGAATGGGTAAAGTTATGTGTTACATGGTGTAACCCTAATAGCCACCATATAAAAGAATCCCATGGCTCAAGAAATCATGCACTAGTGTGTGAATATGAGGGCTAGATGATTTCAAGAAGTGTTTCTTTTTCTCTCAAGTCATTCCATGTGCATTTGGTGTTGTGTGAACCATTTGAGGTGTCACACTTGGGGCACTAGGCACTCAAGCTTCATGAAGACAAGCTACATCAAACAAAGGTATGTATTTTATCCATTTGATTACCCAAGTATCAAGTATTGTATGCTAGATAGGGTAATACCTTGGAAAGTTCATATTTGCATGTATAATAGAGAAAACATAGATCCAAGGTATTTAGGGTTGCATATACACTTAGGAGTGTTAGAATGCTCAAAACCCAATAGTGGTATCAGAGCCTAGGCTTGTTTTCTTGTTATACTTGCAAAAACTGCTTAAAAATTGAAGTTTTGTGCTGTCTGGACAACGGACTCGGCGAGTTCATCAGGGGACTCAACGAGTCCATGCCTTAAAAGTGGTCAAAACGATCCAACTAGTCGAGTTGGTTCATGCACTTGACGAGTTGGACCCCCAGACAGCATATTTTCGACTTTTTGGCTGGAATTGGACTAGGAACATTACCCTAAGATGTTTTTGGACTTATAAACTTGTTTTTGATGTGGTAATGTTCATGCTAATCCAATTTCAAAGATAATTGTCAAAAGATTCATGTTTTGTATTAGTTTAAGGTTTAGACTAATTACATGAAAAAGTTTGATTTGAATTATCTTGTTCTTATGAGTTGCTTAGATTAATAGAAAAGTTAATTGATTATGTTTTTTCAATCCATTTTAATCAAAGAGTAGATTCTAAAGTGTGTTTTTGTAACTTGTCCTCAATTTATATGAAAAGTCACATTTAAGTTTCGTAAAACACATAAAAGTTGGCAATGGTTACAAAAAATGAAGAGTCTTGTCCACAAGTTATGGAGGTTCAAGAATCACTTCATTAAGTAATTAAATGTGTAACCTTAATTAATTCCATAAGTTACAAAATAAAGAAAAGTTACATTCTTTTATTAGTTTAAAGTCTTCCATAACTTGTCCTCAAGTTATGGAACTTGAAGAGTTTTTAAATTAAACTACTTTAAACTCATAAGTTATGGAATTAATTAATTTTGAATAGTTTCAAAACTTTCCCTCAAGTTTTGGAATTTGAAAAAGTTTTCACTTATGAATACTTTAATTCCAAGTTAGCCCTTAGAATTTTAAAAGTTAAATTCAACCCTTATAGTTTATAATATTATAAGTTAATAATATTTATATATATGTATAAGAGTAAAGTCAGTCTTACCGTTAGTAGGCCTCATTCACGAAGCCGGTCTATAAGGGGGGTATAAGGTTACTGCCTATAAAATGGCAGTTTAATGGGTGTCCACTCTCACCCACCGCCTCCTTGACCGGCGGAGGGTCGTTAGTCGAACGAGTAGGACAAGGACTAGAATTCTCCCTTCATTAAAAGTATTAATGATAAATACTAAGTAACTAAACTCTTCTTAATACCCAATCTTAGTTACTTAGGAAAATGTGAATATGGTGCTAACCCATGAAATTACACTTTGCACTTTGCTTAAGTCGTTAGTGGAGCGTGTGTGGTTAACCGGCACACTAACCTGGACTTAACAAGGTAGGCAAAGGGTAACTTAATATTTATCATAGTATCGGTGGAGCGTGTGTGGTTAACCGGCACATCGATTAAGGGGTAAATATTGAGGGTACCAAGTATATTTGCATGGTTACTTCACACCTTGTTTTGTGATCCTCGGCATCCCAGTCACAAAACCTGAAGGGCACACTCGAGATTGAAACATGCCATTGAACAGTTCAATGAGTCTCAAAAAGAATCTAGGAGTTTCAAAACCAATTAAAACCTAATAATACATTTCGTTTATCTTGGTGGAAATTAGTGAATCGTCATTCACCTACCTTCAAATACTTTATAGTTTGGATTACAGCATCCCTCTTCCGAGTTATAAAATATTTTGTAGGGTCCTAGCCTTAATATTTCATATTGGGTGTTATATTAAGGACTTTTAATCAACTATCTTGAATATCTCCCAAAATATGTCTAGTTCAGACATCTATGATCCTCCCAAATCTCTTGGAACTTCACTTCCTCCACCTCCTCCAATTATTCTCCCTAACCCACAAAGTTCAAGGTCACTCAATCCCTATTGGCAAGGCAAGGTCTAGGTGTGATCACATCTTGGAGATGAAGTCACATATTGACAAGCCGGGAGAGTTGGTGTCAAAGTCTTGAGAAAGTTGGTGGTTCAATCACTTTCTAAGTCACATAGTGAGTTCCTTTGGGACTCCTATGAAACAGACTATGACAAGACCCTTAATGATCTTATCTATTTGCTAAGATCAACTTCCTAAAACTTTATGGACATTCACAATGAAGACACTGGATATCCAGTAAAGCTCTCTCTTCCCAATGGAAAGCAATCGACCATAGTCAACTCGGTTGACCAAATGGTAAAGAGAAAAGCTAAGTCTGTGATAGTCCTGCATACCATTACCAAAGGGTCCATATGTTTACATTGCCAAAGGAAGGGGCATTAGATGCGAAGCTGTCAAATTTTACCTAAGGATGTTAAAGTCAATAAGTTTGACTCTACTTCAGGTAAGGTCCACTATCTAACTCTGCTAAGTTTCTATTATGAGATTCTTGATACATGATGTGACTGCGTCACATGTTGATGTTTTAAGAATCAAATAAAAGTGAAGAAACTTAAAGAAAGAATATGTTGAATTTGATTGCGTAGATGGATTTCTATCGCATAGTTTGAAGATCGGATTCTTGAGCTACTTCTTAGGAGTTATGAGATATTGCTTAGGAATAGATAACAACAAAGTTTTCATGTGCTTTTGCACTGTAAGGATAGTTTTCCGCAAATTTTTAAAATAAAAGGAAAATTTTGACTTTATTTATTTTAAAAATATCCTTACAATGGCAGTTGTGGAAAAATATTTGTTGCTTATACGATTCCATTAATAGCAAGAGTGGAAATATGAAATTGATTCTTTCATTTGTGGTAATGTCTAAATTTACCAAATAAGGAAAGATCCTCATCACCCAAGTTTCAATTGGACTGAAACTTGGAATCATGCAAGTTGTATAGCATGATGAATGAGAATTTTTTTATCTTTGGAAAATTAAGACTAGTTCCTTATTCACATGTATATGTGAGTCAAGTGAAGGACTAAGGGATCGAGTACACATTCTTGTGCATGGGTCAAGTCCACCACAAAAGATCGATAAGACTATTCGTCATAATTTACTAAAGCTCAGTAAATATGGTTATACTTACAAGCTTAACTGTAATTTTGAGACATTGGAAAAGGTTCCAATGTATGGAAGAGCGAATAAGAAGAATCAAATTAGGCAGAAGGATAAAAGTTTCTCAAATCTGAAAAGATGGGAGAGTACTTTAGTATCATGTCATATGATCCTCTTAACGATTAAGAGACCTTATCGCAATAGATCCTCTAAGTGCATTCTGATAGCTAAGAAGAGGAGCTATGAATTGTTGAAGTGGTTAAATAAAAAAGACGAGTCATATTTCATTCCAAAACAATTCTTGAAGTCATACTCCAAGATTGTAACTTGAGTGACATGTCTTAAAGAAGGTTTAAAAACACTTGTCAAATGTAAGAGTAAAATTTTCCTACTCTTGTACATTTGAAATTGGTAAGTTGTGATGTTTTGGATAAAACAAAGACTAACTCAGGCCAATTGTGTAAAGTGTTTGTCTTGATAAAGAATCCAAACTATCTCTTGAATATTTGGCAAGTGAGTCTTATGTGTCAAGAGGATAGTGGGAGTCTTAAAGATCCTGAAAGGATAATCAAGAATAAAAACTTGTAAGTTTATCACCAGCACACGACTTGAGGTTTATAACCTATCGTGTTGACATATTATATGCTCATTCCAGTTAAAGTTGGCTTTGCATATGAGTTCTTAGAGTTATCAGTTGGTTGCATAACAACTTGGAAGCAATGGAAAGCCCTTGAGCTACCATATGGCAATAAATTAAGATTGACTTTAGTCCATATGAGTTTGGATTTGTCCTTATCCTTGTATTGTGACTATGGTTTTGACAATTCACATGGATAGGAATACATACACCATTAAATCTAAGTGTCACAAGGTTTCTCTCCGATTCATGAAAATGGTGGTGAGGAAACACTTTCACTAAGTAGATTTTAACTAGATAGCAATTGTGATATTTGCATTCTCAAATTCGTTAGTGGAGTGTGTGTGGTTAACCGACACACTAACCTGGACTTGTGAGAAGTAGCAAAGGTCTAAACAATTGAGACTATGATTACGACATCCCTTTTCATAGTTCTTAAATTGCTTAGACACACCTGTGAGCTATCTAATGAAAGGTGTATGATTTTGATAAAGTCTTATCAAAGCAATCTAGTATCAGAAATCTAAACTTTGGTAAGAAAGTCAATAAAGTATTGATTTCTAGAAGTCCAGGTGATTTCTGAGTACATGTTAAAGCTAGTGGGAGCGTAAGTGTTATGCTAATAAGTATCGCAAGTTAGCAATGTTAATTATAGAAAAACAAATGTTTCAATTCGTGAGGCTGCAGGGGTTGAAAAAGTTGTTTTGCTATAATTAAGGGAGAGGAAATTATACTTCATTTCAATTCTAAAAGCTTAGATTGAGATTTTAATCAAATTTAGTCAAGGATATATATATATATATATATATATATATATATATATATATATATATATATATATATATATATATATATATATATATATATATGAATTTCATGTTGGAATGGCTCAACATAAGGAAATTATATATATGGGTTCATTATTTGCGTTCTAAAATTCGATTATGATTACGACATCCCTTTTCATAATCTGAATTATGAGAACTTGGCAAATAGAAATAAAAATATTATAGCAAAAGACTGGTTTAGTCTTTATGTGAGACATCATGAATCGTGTCCCATATGCTTCGGATATAGGATCGATTACATGTGCTATATTCATCCTTTCTAAAATTTTCCAAATGCCTGGGTCATTAAGAAGGGAAAAGGTCTAGAATTGGATATGACTAAAACAATTAAGCAATTGTCGAGGAAAATCTAAGGTTTACCAAAGATTGGTTGCTCGGGGACAGTTGGAAGTATATTGTTAATTGTTGGAAGGACCATATTGACATATTCTGCAAAGAGGAAACTCTTTTTCAGAAGTGATAGTCAAAAAGGAATGTGGAAATGATCCCATTGGTGGAAGTTGTTCAATAAATCTGTGTAAGATTAGGAAACTTAATGCAAGAAGGATGTTTCCAAGGAGTTGATCTCCTTTGGAATGCTCTGTAGTGTTTGTTGTCAAGTCTTTGTGACTTTGTGCATAATCATTACACGAGAATCATTGCATATAAGTTGAGAATCTAACAAATTTCGGTAAAATGGCATGAATTTGTAATTCCTGTATTTTCCATAAGAATTCGGGAGTGTGAAATTAGAATCATTGAAAGTTTGGTCAGTTGGTTTATTTCAAAAAGTAAGGATCATAGACAAACATAGAGTGCATACTTGGTGTATGGCAAAGCTATTGTTTAGAAAAACATAGTGTACATGCTCAGAGCATGGGACAACTATTTTTTTTAATTCAAGAATAAAGTTGATAGCTGAAACAGTATACAATGAATAATGTGTAATCATATGGTGATAAATAAAAGGTGTTTTATTTATGTTCATAGGTTTTGATACCATATTAGATTCAATTATTCTTGTGTTTCATTTTGCATGTTTTGACTTCCAGAATAAACTAGGTTATTCTTCTGGAATGACTAAGTTATTCAAACCATCCACAATCGATCATATGTTGGAAGTAGATATGAATCAAGACTGTCGTGGGTTGGCTTGTAGAGGTCCAAGTGTTGGATAAGGTGTTTAAGTCCATAACTATTTCTGGTATGTACTTGACCCGACCCGACATGGTCTATTTGGGTTGCATGGCATCATGCAATTGAATAAACTAAATGAGAGAAATAACACTTATGGTTTATTAATATATTATAAGTTCTAATATATTAATAATATTATTTAATTAGTTTTGATCAAGAATTAATTTAGAATTAATTAAGTGATCAAAAGATAACTAATTAGATATATGGGTAGATTATGTAAATCTTCCATATCTTATATAGTGGGCTAAGAGGCTCCATGGATTGTCAAGTTGGGTTCCACCGATAGGATGCTCCATGGAGTTAACCCATGGATCAAGAAATGAAGAGTCATGTTACATTAGGGCTTACCTAATGCAACACACTATATAAGCAATGTGTTTCTCCCCAAAATCGGCTACACTAACTAGAAGAAGAGGGCTTGGCCGATTTTACAAGTGTTAGAGTGTTCTCTCAAGTTTGTTCATTGCATTTGGTGTTGTGCGAAGCATTTGAGGCATCACACTTGAGGTGCTAGGCTCACAAAGTTTTAAGGAACACTTTCAACAACAAGGTATGTAGTTCTATCTTTCATTCAAAGAAAAATTGTTCCCCATGTATGCTAGATAGGAACATAACCTTGGAAATCAACTTTGCATGATAATTAGACAAACATAGATCCAAGGTTATTAGGGTTGCATATACACTTAGGAAGTGTTAGAATGCTCAAAACCCATCACCAAGTTGGTGGACAAAGTTGTGCTACAACACTCATGAGTGCTCATAAGTTCTGAGTATTGGATTCAACTCATTCGAATCACTTCATGGATTTTATCATGAGACGATAATATCTTATATTCTTCAAATCTAGAGATATGAGTTGTTACTATGAGTTGGATGTACATTGATTGCACGAAAACGCATTCGGTAACTCGATGTTATAAAACGTGCCTTTGTGTATGATTCAACAAGTAGTAGAACAAGTCATATGAGTCGATGTTTATCCATTCCTTTTACCTTCGGGATAAAAGCGATATTTGTGGCCCCTCAATGATTTAATGATGATACATGTGAGTGCTTGGCCAAGCCAAGACTGATTTGATTTGTTCAATCAGTCAGTTATCATGAATCGGAAATCGGGAAACAACAAATGGACAGAGAGAATGATTTTAATCCATGTCTCAGTCCATATGATATCTAGAATGGAGGAATATATGATCCCTTATCTAATGGACAAGTCATTGACAAAGGTCAGAGTTCATCGACAAGGTCAGAGTTTGACATAAGCTTTTGAGAGCTACGACTGTTGATCGGTTCCTAAAGTCATACGCAATAATAGTTTTAGACTTATCCAAGTGGGAGACTGTTGGATTAATGTCTAAGTCCATAACTATAATTGGTAAGACTTGACCCGACCCGACATGGTCCATTTGGGTTGCATGGCATCATGCATTTGGATAGACTATAATGAGAGAAATAACACTTAAGGTTTGTTAATATATTATAAGTTCTAATATATTAATAAGGTTATTTAATTAGTATTGATCAAGAATTAATTTGGAATTAATTAAGTGATCAAAAGGAGACTAATTAAATATATGGGTTGATTGTGTAATTCATTCATTCTTATATATGTGGGCTTGTGATCTAAGATTCCTTATGTTGGACTAAGTCCATGGGGTGACACATGGATACTCCATGGAGGTTAAAATCCATGGAGCATAAGGAATGGGTAAAGTTATGTGTTACATGGTGTAACCCTAATAGCCACCATATAAAAGAATCCCATGGATCAAGAAATCGTGCACTAGTGTGTGAATATGAGGGCTAGACGATTTCAAGAAGTGTTTCTTTTTCTCTCAAGTCATTCCATGTGCATTTGGTGTTGTGTGAACCATTTGAGGTGTCACACTTGGGGCACTAGGCACTCAAGCTTCATGAAGACAAGCTACATCAAACAAAGGTATGTATTTTATCCATTTGATTACCCAAGTATCAAGTATTGTATGCTAGATAGGGTAATACCTTGGAAAGTTCATATTTGCATGTATAATAGAGAAAACATAGATCCAAGGTATTTACGGTTGCATGTACACTTAGGAGTGTTAGAATGCTCAAAACCCAACATGTGCCCCAAGGGATCGAAGGTGAGGTTCGTTGTAGGATATCTGAGGGAGCGAACCTCACCTAAATCTTATGAGCTAAGTTATTTTATGTCTCATGCAAAGATTTATTACCTATAAAACCCATCAGCTAAATCTTAGACAATCATTAGAAAGGAAGTCATACCCCATAGTGTATAGTTCCTTACGAGTAGATGAAAGAGAAAGAAACTAGTAAGATGAGAAATAGTAGAAAAGAAAGATTGGAGAAGAAAGATAAAAGAGATAGATGAAAGAATAAAGAATAACAGTGTGTAATATTAGATAAAGAGATTCTATAATAGAGTATGAGAAAGAAGGGAAAGAAGAAAGATAAGAAAAGTACAAAGAATAAGTTACCAGACATGTTTTTCTAATGTAGTAGAGATTTTATGTTTTGCAGGTTCTGATGACAGCAGTTGTGGTACTATATTAGAAGACTGGAGCAAAAGCTCAAGAATTAGATAGTAGGTTGCTATTATCGTATTCACCTTGTTGTTCAAATAATAGATAGATTTTATTGTAAACCCGTGATTAAACCTGAAATTTAAAGTGTTTTAATTTTATTAGAATTTTGTATCTGTTAGATAAAAATCCAATATTTACTTAAAATAGATGTTAGCAAATCCAGGTCATTACATTTTTTATTTATAATTTCCATGCAATGGCTTCATGTTGTTATGAAGGATGTTGTGGCACATGGTGTGTTTATGGGTGTGAAGATTGGGGGTATTGTCTTTATATATCTCATCTTTTTTATGTTGATGATTCCTTGTTTATAGGAAAATGGGAAGCAAAGAGTGTTCAAAGTCTCGTTTATATCATTATATGTGTTTATATGGCCTCGAGGTTGAGGTTGATCTTAAGTAATTCAAATCTCATTGAAGTTAGCTCAAACTCTCATGTTTTTAACAAGTTTTAATGTAATGTCATTACCGTTCTCGTACATTGGGATTCCGAATGGAGTTGTTATGTGTCAGATATAGGGTTGGTGGGTTTTTGTTGATCGATTTTATAAGAGGTTGTCTCGGTGGAAGTACAAATTGCTTTCTTTTGGTGGTCGTCTCATTCTCTTGAAGTATGTGTTAGGAAGTTTGGGCATTTATTATATGTTTTTCTTTAAGCTTCCTAACATCGTGTGTTGTACATCAAAAAGGTTAAGGGAAAGATTCTATTAGGATCATATTATGTGGAAATGAAAATTAGATGGGTGAAGTAGGATGTGGTGCTTAATTTAGAGAAAAAGGTAGTTTATGCTTTCAATAAGTCCTTTTGTACAAATGGAAGTGGAAGTTTTGTAATGTTGAATTTTATTTGTGGAAAAAGGTTATTAAAGTTTTTCATGGTGTGCATGTAGGGTTTGATGCTTCTATGTATCAAATCATTGGTTGTGGATTTGGAGGGCTATTGTAGATTCGATAAACCACTTGTATGAGTCGAATTTGCTTTTAAACTTGATCATGCAAAGGACTCTTGGTAATGGCTATGATATTAGATTTTAGTGTGATTGGTGATGTGGTGTGGTTCCTTTTAGGGTTCAATTTCATAGATAGTATGCTTTATCATTGAACAAACAATGCTTGTGCATAGTTTTTTGGAATAACAATGATAGGATTTTCGGTGGTGTGGACAATTAAGAGAAGGGGTCGAGTCTAAATAGTTTTAGTCCATGCTCTCGGTTTTGGAAGCGATTGAGTGTACGAAGGATATGGACTCTTGGTGTTAGGAGCTAAAAGTGTCTTATTGCTTTTAAGTCAGTTCGTTATGTATACATATTGATAATTCTTTGTTGCCTTTGGTTGTGGTTCCCACTCGATGGAATCGAGTTTTCCCGATCAAGGTTAATGTTTTGGTCTGGCTTATAAATCTGGATCGATTTACTACGAGAAATATTTTGGAGAACTAAGGGATTGATGTGGGTTATGTGAGGTGTTCATATTGTGATCAAGCAATGAAGACTGTCAGTCATGTCTTCTTTTCTTGTGAGATTGCTACTCAAGTTTGGCACCGAAATGCATGTTGGATCGATCTCATGATTCCTTCTTTTGGGAGTATGGAGGAGATGTTCATGTGAATTGAATCGCAACGTGTGACCCTTCTGTCTTCTGTGTGTATGATTATTGTGTGGGTGCTTTGGAGTTTTCAAAATGATGTGGTCTTTTAGTCAAAAAATTACCGGAATGATACGTTAGCTGACACAACTATTATTTATTATGTTAATTGGTTTTGTTACATGAACGCTAAGAGGAATTAGACTAAATCCAATGGATCTTTTAACTATTATTTTTTGCTCCTTGCTAACTTCTAATTAGCTTTTTCTATTATAAATTTGCCGCTCATTGTTCAACCAAACTCCTTTGCTATTTGCATTTTTGCACTTATAAAATCTCACTTTGACTCGTGTATCTTGTTCGTTTTGCCACCTTTAAATATGCTTATAATTTTTTTGTTAAAAAGTTTATTATCTTTTTACGAAAATGTTGTAAACACTTACACGTTAGAGTACGTTTAAACATTAATCTATTTTTTCATTTTATCTATTGAAAACGTTAGACTACATATTAAAATTGAATTTATCCTCCTTAAATCTCACTCATATATACCATTTTAACAGTATTATTTGATGATTTCCATCTAATTACAAGAGTCAAGAGTTGACTTTTATAGGGTAAAATTTTATATGGTATAAAATGTGCCTCGTTGACATGTTCAATGGCATATATTCTCCGTAGGCATACATCAATGTGATGGAAAGAACATGGCACGATGTATGTCAATACGATGCCATGATGGTGACATGACATGTGAATATTGTGGCTCAATTATAGCTTCATATAAATTAGGCCCACCCAAATAGTACCAACATTTGTACTTGGACCCTCTCTTTTTAATGTGGGCTTTTTCATTGGACCTCTTGTCTTGTCATGTCGATTAATCATACTTAAAGATATGATTTTTTTTTTAATTTTTTTATTTTTGTCTTTTTAATCTTTTTGTTAAGGTTAAGGTTATAAACAAGTAACAAGTTTGAGCTTCATTTATAGTATTAGGATAAATTTCACGAGTCATCTTAACATGTATTGAGCTTATCCTCTTAATAAAGTGTTGATGTATAACAAAGTTAAAGTAAGAGATTAAGGGGTATACCAAAAGGCTTCTAACCCAACAGTATTTAGTATTGCTCTCTCTTTAAGAAGTATAGTTTAGAAGTAGATTATATTTGACGTATAAAAAAAAACACTAAGGGTTGTTCGGCAAAGGGGTCCATTAGCTTATTAAGGGTTCGACCCAAGTATAAGCTAAAAAAATATTTGAATAAAAATAGTTTATAATGGTGGAAAACTGTTAATAAACTATTTTATTATAAGTTATCTCAGTCTAACTTTTTAACTTATAAATTAATAAGCAATAAATTTTTTTCCCAAACACCCTGGAAGAGATACAAAAGGGAAAGAGAGAGATTTAAATTTGTCAAATGCTATTATCTTGTGCTAGTTAGGAATTGTCTTGTGCTAGTTAGGAATTGCAATAAGCCAATAACTTAAAATTTTGACGCTTTTATAGTCCAATTCTCAAATTCTCAAGTGTTAGACTATAGATTGAAATGTTTTTAGTTTAACAACGGGAAGTTTTTTTTATAAGAAAACACTATATTTTAACCTGAATAGTAATCTTATGTTCCTCTGTTGCAACTCATTAATGAAAAAAACTTGTATTGTTTTTTTTAAGAAAAACAAATTCTCAGTGGTTAAACTATACATTTAAAAAAATAGTGATTAAACCAAAAAATATGTAAACTATATGTTTTTTATGAAATTTGAACTAAAAATATATATCCCATTCTTTTTGTACGTATAAAAAGGAGACACATGTTTGGGATAACAAATGTTTGTTTGGGAGTTTGGAAAAAAAATATTAAAATAAGACATTTAAGACATTTAATTTTGATAGGAGATATTCATGAAAAATATCAAAAGAGAGAAAAAAATGGTGTTAAACAGGAGCAGTGAGTGTATAATTGGATATATTTTTCCAAGATACAATGCATCCATCTCTTCTATACCTAATTTTATTCCAAATCAACGCAGCTTATTATTTAGTTAGTTTTTAATATATATATATATATATATATATATATATATATATATATATATATATATATATATATATATATATATATATATATATATATATATATATATATATATATATATATATATATTGTCAGTACTATTTTATATCACAAATATAAATTATTGAATCTTTAAAAGAAACTATCAAGATGTCTTGTTTATGAGAATGTGAATCCTATGTTTATTTATTTATCTATTTGTTTTTTGAATGGACAAATCTAATATATTCCTAATAACATATAAGTTATAGACGAACCTTCAATCATCAACCTCAAAGAGAAAAAAGACAACATCAATGTTGTTGGCTAAAATCCTTTTAGTGTGGACTTGTAGTAATAAGGTGAGATTGGATGAGAACGAAGAACGAGAATGACTTCCAAATATATGGGAATCTTTCAAACTTGAGAAGTCAATTCAATTTAATTCTAAATTATGTTCTTCTTTTTAATATCGGCAACATTTCAAACGTCAAACTTAAACTTAAAATAATAAAGTAACTCAAGAGCTTCTAAATAAACTCAAATGTGAAATTGAAATTATCAGTAGCATACAAGTTAAAGCTTTTAAGATGCCAGAACATTTAATTAGATGTCACTATAGGACGAGTTGTCGCATCGTTAGGTCTACACATCCACGATAAATGCCCCAAGAGATGCATAAAAACTCATTGCACATTGAAGGGATGTTGCTTTGATACTAACTCAAAACAAAGTAATATAGTATAGTTTAACAATATCTAAATCAACCTAATTCATGATAAGGGTTATCGATAATAGACAACTTATTACTTATAATTAAGGTATTGTATATCAAAATGGAATGGAATGGATGGTTTCACTACCAAATGATTTGTGGGTTGGCAACTCCTAATAAGTAATGATTAATAAGTTAGCAACATAGATATTAAAATGAGAAAACTTGAATAATAATTATAAGTGCATAAGGTTAAGATTCCCAGTTTCCAATGATAGAGTTGCCAAAACAATGATTTAAGATCCCCACCCCCCAACTTGCTTACAGTTATGCTAGTTGTATCTAGAAACAAAAAAATATGAGATATAAAATGGCTGTAGTGTAGAAAATAAAATTATAAAAATGATATATTTATTTAGTGAATGATTTTATAGGAAACGACAAATATATTAAAATATTATAAACCCAGCAAGAGCTAAAGCAAGGGCAAAATAAGGAACAAACAGTTGAGTGCAGTTAAAAGTATTACAAACTCAATCCATACAATTTCGTGAGTGGTCTGAGGAAATAGTTTGTCTGGATCGAAACAAATTGAGTTGTTTTGAAAATGTAAATTTATGATTTTTTTTAAAGATAATTTTTTTTTTCAAACGGTTAGTTAATGGTTAAAAGTTAATAACACAAAATTAGACTAGACGGTGTGGTGCGGTTCCAAACCGCGATTTGCTGCCACGTAAGCCTGGAACACCGCCCCCAGGGCACGGTTTCCTGCGACCCTTGAAGACCGCGAATTCTGATTGGTTGGTCAATTTTTTCACCTTCTGAAGAATTTCAGACTATTTTTGATACCGCTATTGCGTGTGTTCAAATGGCGGAACAAACATACAACGTTGTATGTAACAAAGCAGCTGCAAGTTCTCAACAGAAAACACGAAGATATATTTACAGAAATCGTGAAGAAGCCAACCAACGTTTGGTGCAAGACTATTTTGTAGAGAATGTCACTTACCAAGGGTATTATTTTCGTAGGCGCTTCAGAATGTTCAAAGGTTTATTCGAACGTATAGTTGAAGATGTAACGAGGGAGTGCAGTTTTTTCCAACAACGCTACGATGCTAGAGGTACACTCGGTTTCACTCCCTTATAAAAATGCACGGCCGCACTTCGTCAGTTAGGCATATGGCATTCCGCCTGATGCGTTAGACGAAAGTTTTAGGATGTCTGCTAGGATAGCACGAGACAGTCTCCATTTTTTCTACAAAACTGTGATTCAGTTTTATGGTCCAAAATATTTACGTACACGTAATGACATCCTGCAATTGCAAGCTCATCATGCTAGTGTGCATGGGTTTCCTGGAATGCTAGGAAACTTAGATTGTCTCCATTGGGCATGGGAAAATTGCCCTACAGCATATCATGGGCAATTTACCCGAGGTGATCATGGTCACCCAACGGTCATACTTGAAGCAGTTGCATCACAAGATATGTGGATTTGGCATGCTTTTTTGGGTTCTCCTGGTTCGATTAACGACATCAACGTTCTTAACCGTTCACCAATATTTAACAACATATGCGATGAATCCGCACCAGATTCTTCTTTTCAAGTGCGTGAAACGCCATATAAGTATGGTTATTATCTGGTCGATGGAATCTATCCTGAGTATGCTGTGTTTGTTAAATCGTTTTCAGCTCCACATGGTTCTAGACGAAAGAAATTCAAGAGAGCTCAAGAAAGAGCTAGGAAGGATGTTGAGCGTGCTTTTGGAGCTCTGAAGAAACGGTGGTTCATATTGAAAAAACCAGCAGCTTATTTGGGCGAGGAAAAACTTCAAGAAATCATGTATACATGTATTATATTAAATAACATGATTATTGAAGACGAAGGAAGAGCGATATGTGCGTTTGACGAGGAAAAAACCATACCAGAGACACAGCCAATAGAAATTGGTGGCGAAGAGTATATAAACATGAGAGCAGAGATATGTTGCACTGAAACATTTCACAATCTTCGCAATGACTTTGTAGAACACATTTACGAGGTTCAAAACATTAACATTAATTTGGATCCACCGGATGACCCCGAAGACAAGTTCTCGGAGAATGACTTTATGTAGTTTGCTTTAGTTATTTTATTTATGTTTTTTAAGTTTCTAGGATTATTTAAATGTCATGTGTGTGGGTTTTTTTTTTTGGTAACGCAATGTACTGTTTTTTTTTAATTTTCAAGTAATGAAGAATTATGTTTTTTTTAAATTAAAATAGAAGTTATATTAAATTAAAATAGTTAAAAAAAAAAAAGAAGTTTTATTAAATTAAAATACTTAAAAAAAACAAAAAAATAAAAGAAATGAAAAGTGTGGCACCATACCCTTGGTGTGGCAAGAAACCACATTTGAGTGGTAAAAAGTGACATGACGCTTATGTGGCGGGGAATGAGTGCGATTTCAGTGGCACCACTCCCTGGAGCCTTAGTAAAATTTAACAAAGTCTAAATTAGAACTAGAGACTTCAAATCTAAGAGGCAAAACTTTCACCAAGTGGTTAGACTCACATTGGCTTCTAAAAATATAACTGATATGTTAAATATGATTAAATAAACTATATTTTATGTTAATAGAATATTTTTAATAAATTCCTGAAATTTAGGCGTTATTAAGAAAATAAGTGTTTTTTAACCACAAAATAAAAATATGTTTGAAAAATTCGCAAAAATGAAATTTTGACCATTAATAATTAATAACATCATGTAAGTTGGTTGCAGTGTTCTTTATAAACAATATACAAAGGTTATTTTATAAACAAAATCCTAAATATTTTTATGTTTTTATTTTAATTTTATTGTTTTACTATCATATTATTATATTTTTTTTGTTCCATAATTGTATTATAATTTTATTGTATTCATTATGTGTAAGCAATGTAATACTTTTTATTTATTTATATTATTTTAATGTTTGTTATATAATATTACAATAGCATACAATAATTTTATTTTATTTTCGTTGTTTGATCTATAAAATCAAAACCAAGTATATTATTTAAGTGTTTTTTTACTGTAATCTTATTGTATTTTTTTTTGTCTAATCTATATAATAAGATCAAACATAAAATATTATTTTATTGTATTTTTATTATAATATTATTGTATTCTTATTTTAATATTATTATATTCTTATTATCAACATCAGAAATATAGGATTATTTTATTATAATTTTATTGTAATCAAACATATAATATTCTCCTGTTATATGTTACTGCATTTTTTTGTTTGATCGAGATAATTCAAGTTAGATAGAAAATATTATTTTGTTATAATATTATTGTATTCGGTTCTCTAAAAGTCATTTTATTTCTAAAGAAACCTTGCAACCATATGAGAGTTTTTTATTGGCTAAAATCTCCAATGTTCAAAGATTCTCCAATTTTTTTTGTCCATTCCTTTTTAAATAAAGTTGTATTAAAAAATTTGGTAAAAACTTGTGTCCTGTGTGATGGTGATAGTCCTAGGAGGTTATGTGGTAGGCAGACGAGAAATTGTTTTGCACTTGCGAGCTTCAAAATTTGATTTTTTTCCCACATGTTTCCTCGTAGCAGGTTGCATCGTTTTTCATGCATTTTCTATCAATTTCATCATACAAACAAAAGAATCAAAATAGGTCGATTCCACAAGAAAATTAAGCTAATTATTGCAATAAAATCAAAGGATAAATTCACAGAAAACACAAAATCTAACCTTCCCAAAATTGTTCTTTCACATCCCAAGAAAGGCTTTAACAAAATCGTTATCATTTAAATACTCCCTAGATCATATGAAATAGCAAGCAAAACTTAATAACTATATGTTTATAAACAATTGTGAATTCGACAACTTTTAAAACCCATAAATATATGTTATATTCACTTTACTTTGGCGTTGGAAAAACTCCATTTCATAAACCATTTCTATGGTACCCTCTAAAGTATCGGGTTAAACTCAAATCACTTAAGGGTGCGTTTGGTTCGTTCAGTTTTTCAAAATTTTCCAAGAAAATGAAAATTTTCAGTTTTCCAAATTATATGTAAATTAGAAAAGTGATTTTTAAAGTTTTCCAAATTTCTAATATGGAAAATAAAAACTCCCCCGGTTTCAACCAAACGTGTTTTCTAAAATTTTCATTGAAAATTGAAAACGAAAACTCAACTTTATTTTCTGAAAACATTTTCTTAGAAAATGAAAACAGTTTTCCACAATCAAACGCACCATTTTAGGTTCTTTTCCAATTTGCCAACATTTGACACTTTCCAAATGCAGTGAGTCCACCCAAACATCTCCATCGATCGAATGTCTCCTTTATAAGTTTTCTTTTTTTTTCTTAGACTGAGTTTTGTTAAGTTTAACTCCTTATCGTTTTCCTTACTCTTTCGTTTCAATTTGTGCTTTTTGCCTATGAAGTTTATTTGCATGTATGAATTACCGCTTATTTCATGCTTTGCCATATTTCTTTGTATACCTTACACAATTTTTAAGTGGTTAATAACTTTTGGGATTAAGTGAAAGACTAAAATAGACCAATTCAAGAGTCCTTCTTAACCCCTAGGTGCAAATGTAGAATCAAGTACTAGGAACACAAAGTGTTATTACAGAAGTATACAATCAACAAATCTAATTGAAATAAAACAAACGAAATTCAAATATACATAAAATACAGATTACACAGGAAATATATTCAGTAAATTGTACAGATTGAGACCTGTTATGCAGTGTCTTAAGACAGAAATTTCCCTGGTAGGGATCTGTCAAGAGGATACAACAATCAACCAATATCTTCTCTTGATTCTGACGAAATTCACTATGGTCCCTTCATTGCATGAGGAATACGAATTTATATGAGGAACATTTCTATGGTTTTTCTGAACCCGAAATCTGTTCTTTGGTGATCTATTTATATGTATAGAGTGACTGGTTTTCCCTCCAAAAACTGTCAACCAAAAATAACTATCAAAACAGTTAAAACGAATTTAACAGATTTTTAATAGATAATAAAAGTCAAAATCGAAATTAATATATATAAAATAATGTAACGAGTCAATGAGACCCTAAGGCCAATCTTTTGACCATTAATCTAAGTCTTTCAAAACCATTTTGACTAGTCCTATCAGCAAATCCAACCCAATCCCTCTAGTCCAAACCTTTGATATAATTAGTAAATAGCTAGTAGAAGACTTTTTAAAGGAGTAAAAAGTTCCTCTTTCTTCCAATGTGGGTCCCATGGAAAGAGTTTTTCATTTAACAAAGTTACAACACAAAGTAAATGTATTGCTAGATTGGTTTCTTATTTGGAATACAATACATTTGAATTTGTAAATTGTTTCCTTCAAATACTTTGGTATTTTAATATAACATATTTATTTCTTTTCCATACCGAATTACACAACCACTAATAATACGTATCGTATTTAATTAAATCTATTTTGCTACATTTTACAATCTAGTTCATGGTCTAACAATTATATCATTTTTCATGTCTCAATCCTTTTCGAAAACACAAAGTAGAAAAAAAAAATAGTAAAGAAATGGAGTAGGCTTGATTTCCCGATGAGCTTCAGTATTGGAAAAAAAAATTGCTGATTTTTTTTGTCAAGCTCCAAGGAAACCAAAATATTATGAATTTTTTTTAAAAAAAAAAAATCAAATTTCGTCATTTTTCTTTGATTTTATGTTCTTTAGTTTCTTTCATTTCCCCTTCAAAGTATATCCTTCCCTAAATTTAAACCTTGCATCATCCCAATGCAACAAATAAATATTCATACGACAAAAAAAAAACAAGAAGCACACAAATTAAATCAAACAAAAAAACTGCAGAAGAGTCGTTTTCAAGTAGTGTTCGATCAATTACGTATTAATCAATATTCGATTGATTGGTCTGAGGTTATCGACAAAAAAGATTTGTCTAAGCCACTTCGTTTCTTTTTGTCCAAGTTGCTTTTTTTTTTTTGTCTAACTCATTTCCTTTTTTGTTTGTCAGTTTCAGAAATATCCTCATTCATAGGTCCGAGATTTACATCTATAAATTGAAAGGTCCAAATGATCCACAGTTTTTAGAATCAATAGGTCTTCAAATCGTTCATTTGAAAAAATTGAAACCCTTCTTATTGGATGATCATGAGACTTGCCAAAAATCTAAATTCTTGATCAATGGAGGAACAATATCACCATTTTTGTTCAATAAGATACCAAAGTGGATGATTGACTCATTCCATACTAGAAATAATCGCAGGAAATCCTTTGATAACACGATTCCTATTTCTCAATGATATTCCATGATCAATGCAATTGGCTGAATCCTGTGAAATCATTTCATAGAAGTTCATTGAGATATTCTTTTTATAAAGCAAATCAACTTCGATTCTTGAATAATCCACATCACTTCTGCTTCTATTGTAACAAAAGATTCCCCTTTTATGTGGAAAAAGCCCGTATCAATAATTATGATTTTACGTATGGACAATTCCTCAATATCTTGTTCATTCGCAACAAAATATTTTCTTTGTGCGTCGGTAAAAAAAACATGCTCTTTGGGGGAGAGATACTATTTCAACAATCGAGTCACGGGTATCTAACATATTCATACCTAAGGCTTTTCCACAAAGTGGTGACGCAACGTATAACTTGTAAAAATCTTTCCATTTTCCAAGTCGATCCAATCCATTCGTTCGTAGAGCTATTTACTCGATCGCAGACATTTCTGGAACACCTCTAATAGAGGGACAAATAGTCAATTTTGAAAGAACTTATTGTCAACCTCTTTCAAATATGAATCTATCTGATTCAGAAGGGAAGAACTTGTATTAGTATCTCAATTTCAATTCAAACATGGGTTTGATTCACACTCCATGTTATGAGAAATATTTACCATCCGAAAAGAGGAAAAAAACTGAGTCTTTGTCTAAAGAAATGCATTGAAAAATGGCAGATGTATAAAACTTTTCAACGAGATAATGCTTATTCAACTCTCTCAAAATGGAGTCTTTCCAAACATATATGTCATGGTTCCTTACTTCGACAGGGTACATATATCTAATGTTTTTATTTTTAGATACTTTTCAGACCTATTGTCGATACTAAGTAGCAGTAAAAAAATTGTATCCATTTTTCATGATATTATGCATGGATCAAATATATCATGGCAAATTCTTCAGAAAAAATTATGTCTTCCACAAAGGAATTTGATAAGTGAGATTTCGAGTAAGTGTTTGCATAATCTTCTTCTGTCCGAAGAAATGATTCATCGAAATAATGAGTCACCATTGATATCGACACATCTGACAAATGTTCGGGAGTTCCTCTATGCAATCCTTTTCCTTCTTCTTGTTGCTGCATATCTCGCTTGTACACGTCTTCTCTTTGTTTTCGGGGCCTCTGGTGAGTTAAAGACAGAGTTCGAAAAGGTCAAATCTTTGATGATTCCATCATCTATGATTGAGTTGCGAAAACTTCTGGATAGGTATCCTACATCTAAACCGAATTCTTTCTGGTTAAAGAATCTCTTTCTAGTTGCTCTGAAACAATTAGAAGATTCTCTAGGTGGCAACATGCTATTGGGTGGTGGTCCCGCTTATAGGGTCAAATCAATACGCTCTAAGAAGAAATATTTGAATATAAATCTCATCGATATCATCGATCTCATAAGTATCATACCAAATCCCATCAATCGAATCACTTTTTCGAGAAATACGAGACATCTAAGTCATACAAGTAAGGAGATCCGGACCCTTTTTTCTGATCATTCGATAAAAAGATTCATTCTCTTCATAAAAAATAGGAAGTAGAACCAATAAGACCAAAAAAGATGTCGTTTTCCATTCATACATGGAGTTGAATACCCCATTCAAGAATTGTTTTGGATCCAATCCATAGGAATCAATAGAAAAGGCAAATCTCTTATGATACACCAGATCCCGCTCGGTGGTACTAATATCCCTTTACATTTCCCCCATCTTCAAACAAGCCTCTAAATTGAACCCTGACAAAATCCGCCCACCTTTAAATTCCCTAAAACCGAACCCTAAAAAGATTCACCATAGATTAAAAATCAAGAACAAAAATGGTGGAAAGTATAAGAAAGTTGGTTGATTTTTAAATCATGGTTGGGAAAAAAAATTAAGAACAAATATTACTGATGTAAACTCACTTGCTAAGCTTCATGACAAATCAAGAACAAAAGTGGTGGAAAGTATAAGAACACAAATGGTAGAACGGAGGCTCGGATTTGTTATGATTAAGGTTTTTTTTTGCCTAAATTCTTCATGACTGCAATCGCAGTTGCAATGCATATCGATTTCCGAAGAGAAATCTCAAATGAACAATAGGAGCCATCCGGATTGCCCAGCCAAGATACTGATCAGGTCACCAAATTTTGATTTTGCACATTTTACATTTCATCGTCACCGCCACCACCATGAATAAGTCGATAGAAAACTATCTCGGTTTTGAAGATCCAAATTATCAACAACAAAAACAATAAAGGGGTGAAAAGCTTGAGAAAGGTGAAGTGATGGGTGGGGAAGAACACGATTTTCGATTTGTGCTTATGGAAGCAAATCAACTATAGAAGAAGGTTAGAGAAATAGGGAGAAGGAGAGGTAAAACATAAGTTTATGCCCTTCAAATACGAAAAATAGTCACAATAGATCATTTAAACCAATATACTAAAATTTGTTTGGTTATAATGACAATAACCCCATTACCTATTAATAATGTCCTCTGTGGCTTAAACATATATGTTTTAAAGAATATTAATATAAAAGATAATGAAAATATAAAAGATAATGAAATTTAAATTCCATTAAAAATAACAAAATTTATTTCTATATATTTAAGTATTTAAGAAACAAGAAGCCCAATCAAATCTAGCATTCGATTTTCTTTTGGAATCCATTTCTCTTTCTTGTAGTGTAGACTTTCATTATGGGCCCAACCTTTTGGATTTACGTTAAGACTATTAGTCGTTAAGAAGCCCATCAATTAGGCTATCAGTATAACTAATCCATCCATATTTCATGATAGAAAACAAATAATATTTGATCATTAAACTGTTAATTAGTTTTAGGATAACGATTCATAAACGTAAATAATATATATATATATATATATATATATATATATATATATATATATATATATATATATATATATATATATATATATATATATATATATACTTGGGAAATATTTTGATGTGATGTTTCTAATATTAGATATAGAACCATCAAAAACTATATTATTTTAACAAACTACAATCAACTATCTCTATCATGTTTTTTGCATCCTCTATTATAGCTTATGTTAGCTTTTTATATATTTTTATGGAGTTTTATAAAAAAACCATGCAAGTATACATAAAGTAGATGTCGATGAAAATTATAAAGCCAATTAGAGGACAAATAAAGAAAAACATTTAAAATACATAGATGTTGGAGATGAATTACGATATCAAAAATAATAAGTTCAAAAAACAATAGTAAAAAGTTAACAAAAAAAGAAAATTGTGTTTTTTAGTCAAAATGAAAATAATTTCGATTCCTTTATACCTAATGTTACATACATAATAACCATATATTCACTTTTCCAATATATATATATATATATATATATATATATATATATATATATATATATATATATATATATATATATATATATATATATATATATATATATATATATATATAAAAGATTACTAATTTTTTAAGGATAAATAGGATCACATTTTAAAGTTTATTTTTTATTGAAAAAAAAATATTTAAAAATATGTAAATTCATCATTTTTCAACCACTTTCCATATTATAAAATTATACACAAACACAAATGTTCATTATTAGGACACTGCTAGAGAAGTTTATTAGGAGACTATTGTGCATTATTAGGAAACAAACTCAAATGTGCATGATAAGGACACTATTGTTAGTGTGCATATATATATATATATATATATATATATATATATATATATATATATATATATATATATATATATATATATATATATATATATATATATATACTAACGTACATATGAAATTAGGACACTGCTAGAGAAGTTTATTTTTTGAAGAAAAAAAATCAAAACAAACGTTTTTCTATGTATGTGTATATGGCGCAGATTTTACGTTAAATGAAAAAAAAAAACCGAATATATGTATGTGTAGAAGTTAAAAAAAAACATGATGAATTTACATATTTTTTTATTATTTTCTTGATAGAAAACAAGCTCTAAAAAACCTTTTTTCAAATAATGTGAATCTGATGCTCATGTTAAGGATTTTTTTTTTGAATATCATTGAGGAAAGAAGTTAAAACTAATGAATTTGCATATTTTAATTTTTTTTTCCGATATAAGATAAATTTTAAAATGAACATTGAAAAAGTGATCATATTATATATATATATATATATATATATATATATATATATATATATATATATATATATATATATATATATATATATATATATATATATATATATATACACGAACAAAAAAAGGAATCATCAGATGAATTAGAAATAACATGATTCAGAAATCAAATCCCGAAAAAAAATCTTGATGAATTATTTTTACGATGATTTTGTTGTTATTTATTAAAATTGTCATAAAAATAGATTTTTGCTTGATTTACTGAAAGTTGAAACATGAAGATGTTATTTTTAGGAATTTGATCTGGCTTATATATATATATATATATATATATATATATATATATATATATATATATATATATATATATATATATATATATATATATATAGGGCTAGGTTATTTTGTTTCTTATATTTATTGTGTGTTAGAATACATCAATAGGAATTTAATAAATTAAATAATTATTTAATTAATATATATATATATATATATATATATATATATATATATATATATTAAATGATTTCCATAATTATATGTATATTAAATGATATCCATAATTATAATTTTCTTTTTATGAAAACTAATTAAATCTGTCATTAATCTCAACAATAACATTCTTTCATAATGAATTCGCATCTAGGTGTTTATATATGAGTTCGTATTTTGTTTCAGGACTCATCCGCTTAAACTACTATAAAGTTGCATGGAATATGAAGAACAAAAGTGTATTCTACTAGAATATACTCTCATTCTGCTGGAATACACTCTCATTCTTCTAGATATGAATTCATTCTGAAAGAATATTATTGTTGACGTTAATAACGAATTTAATTAGTTTCCATAAAAGTGAGTTATAAGTATGGATAGCATTTAATATACATATAAGTAGTACTAAATTCCTATTGGTGCATTATAGCACACAATAGATGTGAAAAACATTTGAACCTACCTCTCTCTCTCTCTCTCTCTCTCTCTATATATATATATATATATATATATATATATATATATATATATATATATATATATATGTAAAGAGAGAGAGAGAGAGAGAGAGAGAGTATGCATACAAATCATCTTATTTTTTTATTCATTTAATAATTTATTTTGTTGGTTTGCTAAAAAATATACGCACAAAAAATTTCTTACATTTTTACTAAAATATTTGTTTTATTTTATCAGGATATATATAACTTATTTTTGTCTTTGATATGCCACTGAACTTATTAGCATTGTTTAAAAAAGTGTTGATATGAGTAGATATTATGGGGTTTTTTGTTCCCTACGTCCTTTTCGGCCAAAAATGTTTCCGTTAAGCATGAATATTCCGGTCAGTTTTTCCTACCAAGAGTGAATTTTCCAGCAACCAGTCCTTGCATCTTGGAAATTTGATTTCTAAATCTAGGGTTTGGGGTTCGATTTTAAAGAAGACGATTTAGAGTTTGATTTCGGCTACATTTTGTTTGATGAATTTATGACTAAAGAAGACTATGTTTCAATTCCGGCTAGGATTTGTTCAATGAACTGAAAATCAGAACCCTAAATCGAAAATCAAACTTTGAAGGTGGAACTCGTCAATTTGTTCACCTATGGAAATCGAAAACCTAAATCGATTTTTATATCCCTCCCTCATAATCCGACCGGATTCAATCCCTTTTCCTTCCTTCTTATAGAAAAGAACTTTTTTTCTCATTTTCTTTTTACATCATGTTAGGGGTGTCAAACCCAACAAATGAAGGGGTACAATAGACTCCAAATACACTGCTTTAATGCATTAAAAAGTAGTACAAGGCAAGCAGGGTCGAACCATAGAAACACGGGACAAAAGTCTATACCTTTTTGCACAAGGTACTTCGGTCACAAATGAGGGTTTTGTTTGCAAAAGTCAAATAATGAAAATAACAATCTACTTTAAAAACATGCACAAAATAAAACAGATTTGTAAACAAATTGTAAAAGTGCTTCCAGTTCTAGTTCTCAATGTTGCTGTTCAACTTGATTATGACTTGATGTAATTCATGATTGCTATTCTAAGTTAGCACTGAAAGATATTAACACGCTCTAACACCTTTCGCTTGCCAAATTATCTAACCAGAACACGCTCTTTGACTAGACCTAGCTTTACTAATTCAACCTAAACACACTCTTAGATTGTATTGAAAAACTGCATTAAGTTTTGTACAAGCTTCCCAACAATGTTCATTTCTTCTCATACGCTCGAAAGTGTGAAAACATGTGATATATGTTTTACAATAAGAAAACTTATTGCTTGTTATCAATTATTAACTTAATAGAACGATTAGGTGCCCTAAAATTTAATTAACTGCACAAGAATTCGATTCATGAAAGTGGCCAATCAAACACAAATCAAATTCAAGGATTCTAGTTTAAACAAAAACATAATCACTAGAATAAAATCACAAATCAAACATCAAATCATATGCTTCAAGTCAAGCAATCAACATGTTTTGAACAAGAACTAGAAACTAGGGTTTCTTAGCCACACATGGCTAAGAACAAATCAAACAAGAAAAATGATGGAATTGAAATGTTTAATGCTTACAAAAATGAAATCCAAATGTTTTCAATGATTAAGTCTCCTCAAAAACTCCAAGAATTCTCCCAAAATTGCCCTAGATCGCCAGAAACTGCTCCCAAAAACCGTTCTCTCTTCAAATGACGTTCTTCTGCTCTTTTAATTAAAGTTCACGTGCATACCATGAGGCCATGCGTTTTTGGCATGCCCATGCCTTTTACCCATGTGTTTTTGGCATGGCCATTTGTCACGACCATGTGTTTTTGGCATGACCCATGCTTTTTGCTAAAAATCAAACACATCCTCACTGTTGGCTCCATCTTCAGTCTAGCTTCACCATAAAGTCATGTTGCTCAAATATGAGATGATAAAGGACAAACACGACCCGTGTCAATGTGACAAGAACCGCGTTTCAAACGTAATCCTTTACTATGATGACAATGCAACAATGACTCGGGTTAATGCTTTCCTCCATGGAATGACCGGTTCATCTTCTCTGCATGCTCTAAAGCTCCAAGAATCCAAGCTCCATGCATCCGTGCATCCAAGCTCCACGTTCCATGCTCCATAATGCCTGCAAAATAAATCAAAAATAGTGAAGTACCAGACATTCTTAATGAAATATGCAATTACCCTAATAATCAACTAAATGCAATAATTATGAAGTGGAATGCTATAAAAAGACGGAAATAAACATGCAAAATAGGTGCATAAAAATGCACCTATCACATCAACATTTTGTCTTCATCCCTGAAACAAATATTTCTAGATTACATCAACAAATCAAGAATACATCAGCACATCAAGGTTCGAATTCAAATTCACCAAAACTCTAGCATCAAGACTTCAAGAAATAACATTACTTTTTCAGTTTCTTTATTCTACTCCAAGATCTCAATAAAAAATTTCTAGGATGACAAGCAGTAGTGGTAAAGATTCAACAAACAAACAAACCCATCCTTTTCCTATCACAAATATTACCTCAATAGAGTTAGATTGGGAAAATTATTTGGTTTGGATACATCAAGTTCTTAGCATATTGATGACTCTATTTGGAATTGTTTCTCCAACTCACTTTTTGGAAAAGTCACTAATTTATAGCTTTATGGAAAAACCATTTTTTTAACTAAAAAGTTATTGTTTGCAAAACACCTTTTTAACCTTTTTAACTTATTGGTATTTTAAAAGGCCAATAAGTCAATAACATTTTAAAAAGCATTATCAAACACCCACTAGATAACCTTGTTGATGAATCCTTCCTAATAAATGAAAATAATTTTACCACATGTCATTTTTTCATTAACTTGGACACATGTCATTTTTTGGTATTTTTGAATAAATGTTTTTTCAATGTGTCATTTTTTCATTGTTTATTTTTCTTAATTAATACATCATATTTACACCTTAATTAATAATTGCCTTATTTGAAAATAATCATTAAATTACAATATTACAACTCATATACTATTGAATATGTTTCCTTTTAAATACAAATTTTAAATTTTAAATTTAAATAAATTTTTATTCAAACCTTTATATTTAATTTTTTTGTTTTATCCAACCCGTATAACATACGGGTTTCACAACTAGTCATTATTCAAACCGAATGAAAAGACTCATGCGTTTAATTCTTGAAAAAAGAACGGACAACTACGTCCAATCATGTATGAATGACACCTTAAGTCCATTAGTTGCTCCAGTTTCAATCGGTGACTCCACTATTGTTGAACTATGGAAAATACTAGAAACTTATATCTTCAGCAGAAGTTCGCATAAGAATCTCAGTTCCGAAATGAACCGCAAAATATCAATCAAAATTGAATTACAATCAGTGAGTATTGTTAGAAATTAAAACGAATTCATGAACAACTTAAAGTTGTAAGAGATATTGTACCAGAATCAAATCTAGTCTTGCACTGCTTGAACGGCTTAGACGCCTCCTTCGACAATCTGACAACAATTATTGAAAACAGTGATCAATCTCCAAAGTTTATCACTCTAGAATCCAAAACTATTGGTACATGAACAAAGATTTTCGAGACAATCAAACAAAGTAAATTATCGTATCACCGAATACTCCTCCACACAATGAAAAATCATCAGTTATCTGTTAAATTTGTAGAAAACAAGGGCACAAAGTTGATATGTGCTACCACTATCATTTTTTTCGGAGAATTTTGGCGGTTTTTAAGGCGCTAACGGACGAGATCAACGTGGTAGAGGAGTATTTAGAGGAAATCGAGGGTACAGAGGAGGTTGTGGTCGTGGTGGTCCTCCGCCATCTCCCTTCGGCACCTTCATCAACGCTAATTTTGGAAGAGCAGGTGATGACTCATCATATATGATCAACGCTTTCTTTGTACATCACATGGATCCTACCAACAAACTCACGGGTATGGATATAACCCGTACCAATGGGAAGTCCATAACGCCCCCACTGGACCTAGCTACGTCGTCACGATCTTCTTTTGGTGCTCTTCTTTTTGACCTAATCGCTTCTCTATATGGGCCTATACTCAATAATATTCAAGCAGATAAAAAATGACTAAACAAACATACACAGCTTATACTGCATTTACATCTGATTTTTATTTATCCGATATTTGTGAAGAAGTAGAAACTTGGATTCCAGATTCTGGCGCCACTGCCCATATGATCTCAGATTCTTCTATTCACGAAGAAGCTAAGGTCTATACTGGAAAAGAAAGTATTATTGTCAGAAACGGTATATGGCTCTTAACATATCTCATATTGGACACTCAACACTTAAGCTACCAAATTGTTCTTTAAGCCTTAAAAATGTCCTTCCTGTCCCTGGTCCTACCAAAAACCTTTTATCGATTGTCCAACACCATTGAATTCTCACGGGCTGGTATCTTTGTCAAGACCTTAGTCGTGGCTGTTCTCCACCATATGTAAAAAGGCCTTGATCTCCACTACAGTTAGTCACATTTGGCACTCATGCTTGGGACATCATTCACCATATGTTCATAATAGTATTCCATCACTTAGAAAAAATAAATAGATACAATGTTTGTCATGATTGTAACATTTCCAAGAGTATACGTTTACCTTTTTTGCAAATTTCTACTAAATGTCAATAACCCTTGGAAATTGTTCACTTAGATATATGGGGACCATCCCCCGTGATTTCACGATCAGGTTATCGCTATTTTATTACATTTATTGATGAGTTTAGTCATTTTACATGGATATATCCTTTAACCAGTAGGTTTTAGAGACATTTTGACACTCTAAGACCCATATGGAAAAACTATTGTCCAAACCCATCGAATTCTTCCACTGTGACGGGGTGCTTGAGCTTACCCAAGGACAAATGGGCCAAATTTTGTTTGCATCTACAATCACCTATTGAATATCGTGTCAATATATCCCACAACAAAATGGTTTGGTTGAACACAAAAATCACCATATTTCTGAAGTAGCCCGATCCTTACTTCCTCAAGCCTATCTTCCTTACCAATATTGGTATGATGTTTATGCTACAGCTTCATTCTTGATAAATCGTTTGCCGTCACCCATGCTTAATAATAAATCTCCATTTGAGTTATTATTTCATAGTCCACTATACTATTATGTGTTGCGTGACTTTAGATGTTTATGTTATCCCTTTCTTAGTCACAATTGACCTCACAAGTTATCTTCAAAGTCCATTGCTTGCATTTTTCTTGGTTACACTTCCATTTATCAAGGATATATTTTCTTTGATCCACATACTCAAGAGAATTATGTCTAGCGTCATGTGGTTTTCCATGAAACAAAATTGCATCCTATCATGTCTCCGCCATTTTTATCTACCCTCCGACTACTATCACAACTGTCCATACTTTACCTCGAAACCCGACGTCATTTCCTATCCCTTATATGGAACTAACTTCACCTACATCACCCACCTCCCCACCTATCATATTGTTAGGTGCATTTCATGCATTCATTTTGTAGTTTTAGTTCATAAAAGTGCATTGCATTTAGGTTTAAACTCATGCATTTTGCATATTTTTCGGGATTTTTCATGATGCAATTCCATTCACACACTTTTATGATATTTCAGGGACTTTTTGAAGGTTGGAAATCGCTGGAGAAAGTTTAAAAGAACTGGAGACAGAGTTACAGAAGTTTGGAGCTCAGAAGAAGGAGAATGTAGAATTTGGCATCTCAGAAGTTTACACGGCCGTGTAAATTCTCCCTTTTAATTTACACGGGCCGTGTAAACGTACATGCAAGGGCAGTCTACTTCGATGACCTTGAAAGATTAAGCATTCTACTTCTATTGTTTACACGGCCGTGTAAATGGCACCCTTTAATTTACACGGGCCGTGTAAACGTCTCGGCAGTTTTAAAGAGGTTTTGTCTTCTTATAATAGGACAATCAGTTTTGTGACGAGTTAGGTTGGGAGAGAGGAAGGCGATTTTCAGAACTTTTGCAAGTAGATTAACACTTGTAAACACTTTAATTTCCTTTTTGTAAGTCAATTTGAAGTTTAAACTTGTTTGATTTGTAGTTCAACCTAGATATGTGTGGTTGATTTCATTATCATTTCCGAATCTGAATTCTTACGTATGTGTTGTTAGGTTGTAACTTGAAATTTACTTGTGTTTAACATCTAGTAATCTTTGATTTGATCTTAATTATATGTTTGGTTGGTTCTCTTTTTCACTTGATCAATGAATTAGGGTTCTAGTCAATCTAGTTAATCAAATTATGAAATTCGTATATGTTTTATGATTTGATGTTAGTAACACACACTTACTTGGTTGTAATTAGATTAAAATTAGTGTAATCAAAGATTAAATGTTTATATTCCCAAGCTTAAGAGGAATGTTAAACATTGTTGGTAATTATTGCAAGAACTTAATGTCATTTAATGATTTGATGCAAGAGCTTATTTGAATTGAATCAATTCAATGAAGTTTTATTTGAAGAGCTTGTTTTGAATAAAATACTTTTGCCAATTTGGATATTAGAGTTTATTAATATCCAACTTACCAACCTAGATTGAACATGAGTTATAATCATATTACATCTTTCAACATAATACATGTATAAGAGTCAGAATCGGAAATGTACTTCTTTTATTGCGTTTGTTATCAATCTTTCTTATTTATGAAGTTTAATTCAAGCTCAAACACAATCCCCCATTTTAATATTATTTGTATTATATGTGAAAATATGGCAAAATAAGAAGTCCTGTATTCCTGTGGACCGACCCTGCTTACTCTATACTATTTTTAGTATTAGAAATAGCAGTGATTTGAGTTTTATTAATATTATTTTATCCCATCATTTGTTGGTTTGACCACCAAACGCATATCTTTTCCTCCTATTCCTACTCCTTCACATCAAATGACTACCCGAAACGATGACAACACTCAACGACCTAAAGCTTTTCCTAATCATCTTCTTTATCAAGCCAACACTACATATTGTATTTCTATCGAACCAACCACCTTCTCCCAAGATTAAAAATTACTTGAAAGGTGGGATGCTATGTGTAGTGAAATCTCTGCACTTCATCATAACCATACTTGGGATTTAGTTCCAAAACCTCCAAATGCAAATATAGTTGGGCGTAAGTGGGTTTATCAAATTAAACGCAACCCAAATAGATATGTAAGTCGTTAAATTGATTGGAATCCACTAAACTAAAGGAATTGGTTATACATAAACTTTTAATTCGGTAGTAAAGCAAACAACAATACGCCTTGTTCTATCTATGTAACAACCCAAATATAGTGATAAAAATTTTCATTTTTAAAACCAATAGTTTCATTCACCAAATATCTCCAAGTCAATCACCAAATACAATATCAAAATAACAGAGTACAAATATCCAAAAAGTGCGGAAATCATGAGGGGAGGATGTTGTGTCATCACGTCAGGTCCTTCCCTTTCGTACCGAAAATACCTAAAACCATAAACAAAAATTGTAAGCACAAGGCTCAGTGAGTTCCCCAAAGTATCACATACAAATCATACAAGTGGGTCTAACCTTGGTTTATATTCCAACCCAATACACAAATATGGGCCTAGCCCTAGGGCTTAGCCATGGGGTCTATTTCAACCCAATGAACAAATAATGGGACCAACTCTGGGGTCTATTTCAACCCAATCATACAAACATATAAAAGTCATATAATTGCTAGAATCCTACATAAATGATCTGGTGGGCTGGCATTGGTGCCTTTGACCCACAAACGTAGTTAGTAGACTCACCTTAATTGAAGATATTTGAAATACACACTCGATTTGCTGTTACTACTGCTCCTCACATTAATCATAACCCAAAACCAATTCTAGTTAATAATTGGGATTCTAACCCCATAAACGAAGGTCTAATTCATCCTTTAACTTACTAAGGGAAAAGACCCATTTTGCCCTTCCCACACATGACCCAACTAGACAAGACCCAAAACCCATAATGGACCAAGGCCCAAAAACGGCCTAAAAGATTTTCTGAAAGTACTCCCGACGTACTCTGTACTACGCCCAACGTACAACTTGATCTCGAATGGGTTACAAGGCCACAACATACTATACTCAGCGTACTTAGGAGTACGCCCAGCGTAACCCCCTAAAGTCCAAACTCTCTTTTAATATCTTAAATGCTTTAATACATAACGTCCAAGCTTCCGATCTAAGCCTATTAAATGTCTAAAATCATAAAGTTACAACCTTTATGTCTTTACTTGGCTACAAAAAGCCCAAAACTAAAACTCTAACTCATATAACCATTTAAAACTTGAAGAATACCAATGACCAAGCTTGCATTTTTAAGACACTAAACACTCTAAAATGCATGAAAGGACAGCTCAAATGGTATGGAGTATAAAATACTCAAGAGACCACGATCTTTGGGACAAAATGGTCATAACTTGCAACCTAACAAGATTTATCAAGGCAAGCGTTAAGATTTGAACTTTATACCTCCAAAAGATGCACAACGATGAGAAGAATCTGGATCCAAAAGCTTGAGAGCAACACCACAACTTCAAAGGTCCTCTTTAACCACAAAAACTCCAAAATATCACAAAAAAGCTTCGAAACTTGCACACAAGAATTAGGGTTTCGAGATGATGGCTAAGAGGGATGGAGGGTGGAGGTAAGGAGAGGCCATTAAGCTCTTTAAATAGGTTCCAAACCCTAAAAATTAGGATTTAGAATCTTTGTGAGTATGCCCTCGATACTCTTTCGTACGACCAATGTACTTAAAAGAAATCCATCGGGTCATTAACCAACTACGCCCGATGTACCAGGAGGTACGCCCTATGTAAAGACCGATTTTTGTAAAGACTTTAAACTTAGAGCTGAAGCTTTGTATCGATCGGATAAAATTCAAATATAAAGAACAAAAGTAAACTAATTAAAAAGAAAAACAAAGGACGGAAAGTAAATAACACAAAAAGTTCTCCAAATTGTTCTTTCACCAAGAAAGGGTTTTTGTCTTCACCAAGAAGACGAATTGTCACAAATACGATTGACACAAAGCCAAACTCTATACATTAGGGTTTACCCTAATGTGGATTATATACTAATCTATACAAGTATATCCCTTGATTGAAGGGATTGTATCTTATTTATAATAAGAATCGATCTTCATAACAAAGACACCAGATTTGTTATCTATTCTATACTTATCTATATCATTACCTAATATACAAAAGATTACGTAGAATAACTATACTAAGAGTTTACGCTAATAAACTTTATATGTTGGCGCTGATAGTAGAGTATATGTTGACGTTGATGGATGTGTATAGTGTTTAACTCATCAGATCATAAGGTGTAACCTTACAATCTCCCCTATCCGATGATGTCAAAACTAATCTTCAATGAATTTCTTTAACTCGTGCTCACCCTGAGAATAAGAATGAAGTTTTAACTCTTCATATTAACGAATGCTCCCCCCGAGAAGATGAATGACTTCTCATGATGATAAAGCAGCGGTGTAAGTCCCAAACTATGGATCCAAATTAGTAATCAATGAGATAATAACAATCAAATTAGAGTGTACACGGAGTAGAATAGAAATAACATCAAGCATGCACACATCTATTACTCATAAATGTTAGGTACACCTTGAAAAGTACACACATACACGTCACTGTTCATTCGTACTTACTGACAGACTAACAACCCTTTAAATACTACCCACTCCAGCACACATAAGTGCAGCCGCACACACATGTGCGGCCGCACACACCCACTAACAAACCACAACCACCACAACACACTCTAACATCCCACCAAGACCTATACAAGATAGATGCCTAGCCCAAACCACATAATTATGACCTAACAATCTCCCCCTTGGTTTGTCGCTAGCATGAACTCAGGTCTTCTTGATCAACGTCACAAAGGTGTGTATGTCTGGTTTCCTGAACTGCAGAAGATCCTTAGCATCAATCAAGACGAATAGCACAATCGATATCTTGAAAGTTGATCACTGCAGTTGCGCAAGGCTCTTCGACTTTGGTCTTGAACTTGTCACTAAATTCTGCAATAAAGTCAAAGTAACCTGCTGATAGGGCACCAAGATTAAGCTGGAGATCGGAGATCTGTTTCGACTTCTGAAAGTTTTCTTCTTCAAGCTCGGAAACTCGAATATCGAGGTTTCCGATCAGAACGTCTTTCTCGATGATTTTCTGTTTAAGAGTAGTGATCTCCTCCTTGAGCTCTGAGATAGATGGGTCTGCTCCCCCTGAACTTCCTTCACCTATTGATATTCATTTCCACGAGGTAAAGGATCCAAATCATGTTGAGCAAGAAACCTGGAAAGCCTCATAGAGGCAGCATCATGCACAGGTTGTGGAGGAGAAAAACCCCCAGGAGCAGAAGAACTCCCGACTTCAAATGAAGATCTAACATTACTTGGTCCTTTTAGGGTCAATTGAGATGGTGTAGCAGCTGTGGAGGGTTGGACTGGTGGTTCTTGATCTTGAATAAATACTACATGCCTCGGATCGAGTCGACTTCTTTTTACATAAGGCAGGGAGATTTTTGTCTGTGTCGAATCACTTGTGGATGGCACAGATGTAGGAATAGCAGAATCAAGGGGACGAATCCTTGAAGTTGTATCCATATCGGTTGAAAGGTGTCGGCCATCTGATCAAAAGTTGGAGACGTCACTTTGAGAACACCACTAACTCCTTCTATCTAGGTTGCACAACATCATGGACAGTGTCAAAGAAAGCATCGAGGTCTTCACTGCTTAACCTTATATCATTATCCGTAGTCCATAAGCTGATCTGTGAGACACTCAACAAGCTACACTTTAACTCAGGAGCGTAGATGACGTTCTTAAAACTCAGTACTCCATTTATAACTATTCCTTTTTTATTGATCTTTCCTCCGTTTCCTCCCGCGAAGGAAACATAGCCCCCATTAAAAGTCTGAATGGCGTGCAGTTGAGAGATGTCTCCTGTCAATGTGCCAGGAACAACTACTGTCAACGTACCAAGGTCTGACGACATTCCTCCGTAGTTGTTCCTGCACAATGAGTGAGATTATTTAGGTTTGGGAACCTAGGTCATTACAAGCATGGGTTGACCAACAACTGAGAGGGTTTACAACCGCACAAGGGATTACGGCCATACACTTGATTACGGTTGTACACCCATGTACGGCCGTGCACCAGATCACAACCGTACACACCAACCGCACACTCAACTGCACACACCAACCGCACACTCAACCGCACACTCCAACCGCACTCTCAACGGCACACACCAACCACACACTCAACCGCACACTCCAACCGCACACTCAACCGCACACTTAACCGCACACCTTCAAAGTCTCAACCGTACACCTTCAAAGTTCCAACCGCACACCTTCAAAGTCTCAATCGCAAACCTTCAAAGATCCAACCGCGCACCTTGAAAGTCTCAGCTGCACACCTTCAAAGTTCCAACCGCACACCTTCAAAGTCTCAGCCGCACACCTTCAAAGCTTCAACCACACACTAAAAAATCTCAACCGCACATGTAAGAATCTCATATTTGCTTTAAGGAATTTTGATATCAAACTATTGAAAACAGTGAATAACAACAGTTCCTTGATCAAAAAGTATAAATGCACTTCAAAAACAGCAAAATTTTGCAACCACACACTCTAAAATGCTTCAAATTGATACCGAAATGGATCTAATACCAATTGTAAGTCCCAAACTATGGATCTAAATCAGTAATCAATGAGATAATAACAATCAAAATAGAGTGTAGACGGAGTAGAAGAGAAATAACATCAAGCATGCACACATCTATTACTCATAAATGTCAGGTACACCTTGAAAACTACACACATACACGTCACTGTTCATTCGTACTTACTGACAAACTGAAAACCCTTTAAATACTACCCACTCCAGCACACATAAGTGCAGTCGCACACACGTGTATGGCCGCACATAGCGTGTGCGACTGCACACACGTGTATGGCCGCACACACCCACTAACAAAACACAACCACCACAACACACTCTAACATCCCACCAAGACCTATACAAGATAGATGCCTAGCCCAAACCACATAATTATGACCTAACAAGCGGACGACAAATATTGGTGATCTGGGCTTCATTCCCCCTTAGATTGGCTAAACTATCATAAGTTTCTTTAGCTTTGACAAGATAGTTCTACCCCTTTTTGACATCAGCAGGAGAAGGAACTAGAGGAGAGTATTAGAGATGCAACATTGTAGTCTAGTATAGGACTATGATGTCGCCTGATAGTATGGGTATGAACTACCATTCACTGACATAGTATTGCAAGATCTCATCAGCATGTGGTGTCATATGCTAACTCATTAATCACTTTTATCAGAAGAGAAGGGCAAGAGTGGTATGATGCGTGTGATAAAATGTGGTGCTTTAGCTTAACCATCGGTATATATTTTTCAATCTCTCATCAACGTACTGTACATTACGCTTAATCATAAAACTTTAAAGAAGAACATAAGGGCAAGAATGGGTTGGTGAGTATGATAGTCTACGGTACATAGACTAGCCATCGGCACATAATTTCAAACTTTTACTAGTGTGTGGTATAACATAGTGAATCATTAAGTTTTGTTAAGAAGATAGGGGAAAAAATGGATTGTTTCCGTCATGCTCAGGTAAAATCAATGTGAATCGTAAACAGTTTAACTCATGAACAAGAAGTGGTTTAAAATTTTGTATCATAGATTATGTTGCATTCTAGAATCAAAGATTCACCATTAACTCATAATGGTACCATGTCATACCTCAGACTAGGAGGTCAGGGACATGAACAACCCTTTGTCATTTTAGGACCAGACAAGCAACTTTTATGTTGATGACTATGCAATCAGAATAAGCCATCGGGTTATGCTCATTGTTTCAGCAGAACATGAGACTTGATGCATACGACAAGCAAGCTTCCAGGGATAGGTTCAGGTAATATAGTCAACTAAAGATAAACACCCAAGCCTTTTTATCAAATTTTTATTTGGACCATGCAATCTCACATAGAAAGTTTAGACAATGCTAGACAGTCAGCGTGAGGGGGTGACTCAATGTTCTCAGGAGATGGTCTCATTGATGAGAAACTTAGAGAGATTTAGTCACATACAACATCATGCTTCTAGGGATGATAATTTGTTAAAAGCTACATACTAGGCATAGAATTGCCACCATCATATTCCTTTAAAAAAATGGTACAAAATAATAAATAATATAAGAATACAAACAAAAGAGTTAGTCAAACTAGAAAATAGTTTAAGCAACGAAATATGTGCAACTTTTTCAGAAAGGTGATGAAGACTCATTCCATCAAATCTTTTGAAATGAATAGTTATAATTATATGTCACACACTCCCGAACCGTCAGGAAAACAACGGCGGAAACGTCCGGGGGCGGGAACGTCATGCGTAGTATCACAACCAATGTACATAGCAAGCATAGTAAACACAACCATTACATTACATAGGAATATTTACATTTGTTTGAAAGCAAATAATACATGTTTTATATATACATCAGTATAAAAAAAGTATAGACGAGACTTCTATATGCACCGTCTTCTCCAAAAGTAAGCGAGATACCTATCTAACGAGAACCTGAGAATACAAGTAGTTTTAAAATATCAGCATAAAGCTGGTGAGTTCATAAGCGGTTGGTTTCTGGTGAAAGAAAATGTTCCTTTGATTTTACGAAAAGTTGTTTCCCAAGAAAATCCCATATTTTCTTATAAAAGAAGTTTAGTTATCCATTTGTTAAACAGCCTATTTATGGAAAGTTAAGTTATCCCAGGAAAAACCCTTATTTTCCTTTAAATTTAATGGTTGGTTATCGATCCGGAATGAAAAGGTACAAGTATCTACCATACTAGTGAAGTTTCCCTGAAAGCTCAGTTAAACTTGATAAAGTACATTAGTTTTAACACATATATAAAACTAATAAGTAAGTAGTGAACTAATTCCTAAGGGTATCACTAATACCCTCTAGTAATCAAAACAGTTATTACTTTGGGGTTAGTTCACTAGGTTCATTATTACTTAAAATTAAATCTCCATTATCTAAGTTTGCGAGTTCTATAACCATACGATAAACTAGATATGGCTCGAAACAAGGCCAGTATCATTTTATGACTTTTGTCACCCGTAGACCTGCCGGTCCCACTGTAGCTAGCAGCAAGGTGTGGGGTAGTCAGCCCCGTATAGATCTATACACAAAAGACACGTTCTCCCTCCGGGAGATTCTGGTTACAGGGTTAGTCCTACACTCTCGAATCCGGGGAAGTGTTACCAAGGATAGTCTCCAATCTTAAGAATAACGAATTTACAAGTAATAATATGGAAAATCCCGTTTTATGATTGGCATGAATACTTTGTGAAATATAAAATATAACATTTTATAATGAGTTTCACAAATTTCCTTGTTTTAGTTTTGAAAACTATCTCTACAAGTTAATCGATTGGTAAAAACGGTTTTCTGTGTTAAAAGCATGTTGAACATGTAAACATTTCATGCGAAATAATAGATTTAGAGTACAAGTTCTCTTGTACTTTTGCTTGTATTCCCCCCTGAAAACATGAAAAACTCGGAAAAAGGTAGGGGTATGAACTCACCTGACGTGTGTGTGTCGGGTAGGACGTTAGGTGTCAATTTAGGACTTGAACGCACGCGAGGACCCTATGTAACATTAAGTGATACATAATTGTATCTAATTAGACATTGAACCACTAATTAAGTAAGATAATACACTCTGATGCACGAAAACACTTTAATTCAAGTGTTAGAAGTGATACGGGTTGCATCTAAGGAGTGTATGGCCTCGATAAGGAGTTTACTCTTCGAGTGTAAACCCTTAGGGGTGTTTACCGCCCAAAGACCATATCCCCATGATTTTACGGCCCTAAAATCATGGGTGGGGTGTTTTTGGGTGTTCAAAGGTCTCATATTGCACACGGGAAGGTTCTAGGGTTGAATCAAAGGCTTAGGAAGTGATCGGGACTTGAAATGACCTTGGAAATGGGGTTTACGGTTTATGAATGACCCTTGGTGAGTTTACTACCGTAAACACATGAGTTTACGGCCGTAAACTCATATTTGGCTCATTTTTTCATGGTTTTGTGCTTCAAATGAAGGGATACAAGGTTCTAGGCATTAATCCAAGCTATAGGAGGTGTTTAAGGGCACTTTAACACCATGAAAGGGAGTTTACGGTCCATGAATGTGCTTCAACCATAAAATCATGTTTACTCCCTTTATGATATGTTTTTGGGGTTCTAAGTTCATCCATGCTAGTTTCTAAGTCATAGCTAAGCATTAGAAGTGTTTTGGGGCTTCAAAACCCCATATGGGTGTTTACGGTTTTGGAGGGTGTTCCTCAACCGTAAACACAAGTTTTTGAGGTATTTGAATGATTCAACCACAAATCTGCATGAACACAAAGCTAAACAACAAGCTAGGAAGGATTACTTACGATTTTTCAGCTTGAATGGGGTGTTTCTTGACCAAAATCCAACTTGTAGAGAGAGAGTAGAGAGAGAAGACTATAAGGGTGGGAAAAAGGCTCAACTGAAGGCCACTCATCTCTTATATAGGGTTTGAGTTTGCGGCCAGGTGAGGATCCACTCAATCCCAATGCTAAACGGAGTTTATAGTCGTACCCGATTAAATGGTCGTAACCCGACTTGGTCGTAAACTAGAAACTTTTCATAAGAAAATTGGGGGTGTTTCACGTGTTTTAATTTCATTCCGACACGTATGAAGTCATAATAAAAGTCTCAATTAATTTGTCTATCCCAAAGTGTTAACGGAAAATTTTCAATAAAAACAAATTTTATTAACGGAAATGGGTTACAGCGACGGAATAAATTTCGGATTGTCACAGTATACTTCCATTTTCCGAGATATCGACCCCTTGAATTTTGACTATAAAAGAGAACACAAGTAAAGATAAAATCATCAGTACACAAAACATCTCATTAAAAATCAAGAGTGATGAGGCCATTTATCATTAAAGCGTTGCAAATGCTTTCCAAGCTTCATGTTCATTAGGAGCAAGAGAATAGCAGAAAATAGTCTTTGTAACGTACGAGTTAACTAACTCAAATCCATAAAACAATCATGTTTTCAAGATCAACATGAAGGAATTCAAGGTTTTATCAGATTATGAGTCAGTAGATGAAAACAAGACTTACTACATAGATGGTTGCGTTTTGCCTTCATGACAGTGCATGTGGGAGAAAGAGTGTGTTCTCCAGAAGAAGAGGACATGATGCCACTCTTTTTCTAAACACTGGGAGTAATAAGATCTTTCAAGAAGCCTTCGGTCCTTACAAATTCTGAAGGAAGACGATGCAAATAAATCTTACATAGGTTTGAAAGAAAATACTTGTAAATACTAAATGTAAAAATTTGCAGACATAATAAAAGTAGCACTTGTTTTTGTGATTTTTATAAGGCAGGCAAAAGCAATGTTAAATCATAACAGTTAGAAAATGATTAAGTCATTAAAAGCATGCCAAGCTCTGCAATTAATTTCTTCAAACTCTTTTCGTCTAATGCCTTGGTGAAAATGTCAGCCAACTGAATAGTGGATGGAATTTAAAACAACTCTACTTTTCCCTTTTGAGCAATATCTCTAATGAAGTGATGACAGATATCAACTTGCTTGGTCTTGGAATATTGCACTGGTTTGTGTATCATCTGAATTGAACTAGTGTTGTCACAACAGATAGGAGTCTTTGAGAAGTTTAGATTGTAATCCAAGAGTTGATTCTGAATCCATAGAATTTGAGCACAACACCTACCAGAGGCAACATATTCAGCTTCAATGGTAGAACAAGCACTGATATCTGCTTTTTGCTGGACCAGCTTTCTAATCTATTTACAAGCATTTGAGCTCCTCCTGAAGTGCTTTTGTGATTGATGTCGCATCCACCATGATCGGAGTCAGTGTATCCCACCGGCTTGAACTCAGAATCACGAGGGTACCATAACCTAAGATTGGGTGTATGCTTTAAGTAACCAAAGATCCTTTTCACATCCAGATGATGAAATTCCTTAGGATTAGCTTGATAACGAGCACACAATATAGTAGCAAACATAATGTCAGGGCGACTGACGGTAATAGAGAGTTAAGGGCCTATCATTCCTCGAAACATAGTTGCATTCACATCAACTCCATTTGGATCGGCGCTAATAGATGCTGATAGGGACATCAGAGTCTTTTCTGGATTGTAATCAGAGAATCTATACTTCTTCAGCATATATGTAATATATTTAGCTTGGCAAAAAAAATACCATCAGTTAGTTTTTTGACCTACAAAACAAAAAAGAAGGTTAGTTCACCCAACATGCTTATCTCGAACTTTTTGCCCATGATCTCTGTGAATTTTGAAGTTAGCATTTCATTAGTGGATCCGAAGATGATATCATCCACATACACTTGAGAAAGAATAATAAGGGATACTGAATGCTTTATGAACAAAGTGTTGTCGATATTTCCTCTTTTGTATCCACATGAAAGAAGATAGCTTGCCAATGTGTCATACCATGCTCTAGGAGGCTGCTTTAAATGTCGATAGACAACTTTATCAAGATGATACATATGATTTGGAAACTATTCACTTTCGAACCCTAGAGGTTGCTTTAGAAAAACTTCTTCTTGAAGATCTCCATGTAAAAAGGTACTCTTGATGTCTATCTGATAGACTTTGAAGTTCTTAAAAGAATCAAAGGCAAGAAACAAGTGAATTGCTTCGATTCTAACAACAAGAGCAAATGTTTCATCATAGTCTAACCCTTCAAGTTGTCAGAAACCTTGAGCCACAAGTTTAGCTTTGTTTCTTATAATTATCCCATCCTCATCCATTTTTTTTTTCTGAAAACCCAACGAGTGCCAATGATAGTATTCCCTTGAGGCTTTGGAACAAGAGTCCACACACGATGACATGTAAATTCATTCGCCTCATCCAACGTAGCCTTGATCCATTTAGCTTCTTTCAATGCATTAAAAAAATTCTTTGGTTCGATCATTGAGACAAAATTAAAAAACATGCATAATTTGTTGCTGACTCTGCGACAAGTGAGAATCCCAAATTTTTTATCTCCAATGATTTGAGATAGGCCTGGCAATCGTGTCGTGTTCGGGTTGGCGTGTCGTGGGTTGGCGGGTTGGCGGGTCAAAATATGTCAACCCAAACACAACCCATTTAAATATACAGGTCACGGGTTGGCGGGTTTGGAACATAAACCCATATATGACCCACGAACCCATTTATTTATACGGGTTCACAGGTTGGCGGGTTTGTGGGTTAGATTTGGGTTCGTGGGTCAGATTCCATAAATAAAATTAACAATTAAACATGAATAAATTCTTGATGGTTGATGCAAATATATCTAAATTTTAGACACTTAACTACTTAAGTCTTAAAGTCTTAAACATCCAAATGAAAACTAAAAACATTCATAGAAACATGTTCAATGCCTCAATCGCTTATACAGTCATATGCCGATACGCCATTTGATTTAGGGAAAAAATGAGGAAAAACAGTTGGTTACAAACTTACATACGACCTTATGAGGTAGGACCACAAGTCAAAATATAAATACATTTAAAAATAAAAAATATTTTTTTAAATTAAAAATATAAACGGGTTGGCGGGTCAACCCATTTATTTTTTGAGAAACCCATATATGACCCGTTTAATAAACGTGTTGGCAGGTTGGCGGGTTGGCGGGTTGGCGTGTTGAAAAATTCAACCCAAACCCGTTTATTTCGTGTCGTGTTGCGGGTCGTGTCGCGTGTCGTGTCGAGAATTGCCAGCCCTAATTTGAGATTCAGGATGATCTTGAAGAATTCTTGTATTAGAACTTTCATTTGTATTACTTTGAGCAATATCTTCCTGATTTGATGGATTAATTTCTTCAGGGATGACATCCTGATCTTCACATATAGGTTATGAACTGATTAATTGATCAACATTTAGGACAACAGGCTCAACATCACTTGGCAAGAACTCAGGTACAAGGTCTAAAGGACTATAAGCAAGTTCATTCAAAATTGATGAGGGGTGATCAATTCGATCATTAAATGAATGAGTCTGTTGGATAATCTTGACATGGATGGGCTGATTTGAAAAATGGGTTGGGTAAAAAAAGATTAGTCTTTTATTTGTTTTATTTAGTATTTGAATAAAGGAAATTTGACCAGGTTCAAGGCAAGAAAACGTGGTACACTTGGTCTTATAGTGTCCTATTCTAGTGGCTAGGTTTTAGTTTGGTTTTTTATGTTTCCGTTGTGTATTTGTAGGCTATTTATAGCCCCTTTTTACTTCTAAATTGAAGTGTGCAGCTTTTTGAATAGAAATCAGTTTCCTATTTCCTCTTCTTCTTATTTTCGAGTGCAGCAACAACAAAGAATACTTCCTTGTTTTCCTTTTATTTGTTCAGGGGCTGTAGGGGCTGCTCCAACATTTGGTATTAGAGCCCTAGGCTCAACATGTGGGATCTTTGAAGAGGTTCTATGTGAACCTGAGGTTCTATGTGAACCTGTTGCTGTTGCAGTTCTGTGTGAGCCAAAAGCTCTGTGTGAGCCGAGTTCCAAAGCAAAAAAATCTGTGTGATTGGTTTTTTCTTTTTGATCTGTGTGAAGAGAAAGTTGTGTGCTGAATTCAAGGTCTGGGTAAAGAAGACAGGAACCTGTATGGTGAAGCTTTCTGTGTGAAGAAGCTAGTCAAAGTGAGGAAGAAGATCAGAAAACAAAGTTTTGGTGCACCTGCAAGTGTGTATTGGTGGTTTGCAATATATATATATATATATATATATATATATATATATATATATATATATATATATATATATATATATATATATCAGAAATAACTCAAGTGTTGGTTGGTTCCGTGCAAGAAGAAAGAGAGCGATATGTGTGTGTGATCTGAATTGGTTGGTTCTGTACAAGAAGAAATGTCAAGTTAGGGAAGATGCCAGCAACAAACCTGGGAGGATCAAGTCAGGTTGTACCCGTCACCACTCAAAGTATCCCGCTGCAATGCCCCAAGTTAACAACTACAAATTATACAAGTTGGTCAATTATGGTGGAGTCGATTTTACAAGCATACGACTTGTGGGAAGCAGTTAATCCGGAAAATGGAAAAGCGATTGAGGCAAAGAAAAATTTGATGGCAAGAGCATTTGTGTTTCAAACTCTACCTGACGATATATTGCTTCAAGTGGCTAAGCATAAGGATGCAAAAGATGTGTGGGAAGCGCTTCGTGTGCGGTATTTGGGAGCCAAAAGAGTTCAAAAGGCGAGACTGCAAACACTTAGAACCGAGCTAGAGATGTTGAAGATGAAAGAGGGTGACACGATTGATGAGTTTTCGGGGAAACTTAGTGAAATTGCATCCAAATTCAAGAGTCTTGGGTCTAGCTTGGAGGATGAGATAGTGGTAAGAAAACTACTAAATTCAGTTCCTAAGAAGTTTTTGCAGATTGTTGCATCGATTGAGCAATACTCCGAGATAGAGGACATGTCACTTGAGGAAGTTGTGGGAAGGTTGAAGGCATATGAAGAGAGAATCAAGGTTATTGATGAAGATGAGAGTGATCAAAATCAAAACAAACTTTTACTGTCAAAAGAGGAATGGGAAGAGAGAACCAAACATGGTAACTTCAATCAAGATCAATCTGGACAAGGAAGAGGTCGAGGTCAAGGAAGAGGTCGTGGTAGAGGTCGAGATGGTCGGTTCCAAAGTTATGAAGATCAAAGGGAGCAAGGTATGTATCGAGACAAGAGACATATTAAATGCTATAATATTCAAGAATATGGACATTATGCAGCTGAGTGTCCTAAGAAAGAAATAAAAGAAGAATAAGCTAATATGATTCAAGATGATGATGAGCCAGCACTGCTTTGAGGAATCAGATTACTGTCAAGATTAAGGGGGTGAGTGTTGGATAATCTTGACATGGATGGGCTGATTTGAAAAATGGGTTGGGTAAAAAAAGATTAGTCTTTTATTTGTTTTATTTAGTATTTGAATAAAGGAAATTTGACTAGGTTCAAGTCAAGAAAACGTGGTATACTTGGTCTTATAGTGTCCTATTCTAGTGGCTAGGTTTTAGTTTGGTTTTCTATGTTTCCGTTGTGTATTTGTAGGCTATTTATAACCCATTTTTACTTTTGGATTGAAGTGTGCAGCTTTTTGAATAGAAATCAGTTTCCTATTTCCTCTTCTTCTTATTTTTGTGTGCAGCAACAACAAAGAATACTTCCTTGTTTTCCTTTTATTTGTTCAGGGGCTGTAGGGGCTGCTCCAACAGAGTCTTCATCAAAGGTGACATGAGCTATTTCCACAATGATTTTCCTTGGAATATTGAATACCTTGAAAGCCTTAGATACGCTAGAGTAACCTAGAAATATCCCTTCATCAACTTTAGCTTCAAACTTCGAATGTTGATCTCTTTGATTCAAGATGTAAAAAACACATCCAAACACATGAAAATAGGAGATGTCCGGTTTCCTTCCTTTCAGTAGCTCATAAACAATTTTCTCATGGCGCTTAACAATGATGGATCAATTTTGGGTATAACATGTCGTATTGATAGCTTTAGCCCAAAAGGACAAAGGAATACCAGCTTCAACGACCATAGTTCTTCCAGCTTCAATGAGAGTTCTATTTCTTCTTTCTGAGATACCATTTTGTTGGGGAGTTCTAACAACAGAGAAGTTTGATAAATTCCTGAGTTTGAATAAAAGTCTTCCAGATAGGAGTTTCTGAATTCACTCGCATGATCACTACATAACTTCCTTACTTTGTGATCATAAAGAACTTCTTGTTGCTTTGAGAGAAATGATTTCATTAGCGACATGGCTCTTCTTTCTTAAAAAAGACAACCTATGTTAAACCTTGAAAATTCATCCACAATGATGAAAGTGTATTTCTTCCCAACTCTTGACTTAACAGGAACTAGGCCAAAAAGATCCATGTAAAGAAGATGAAGAGGTTTGATAATGGAAGACCAGGACTTTGGTTTAAAGGAAGACTTGGTTTTCTTTCCATTTTCACATGTTGAGCATAGCTTGTCCTTGACATATTGTATCTTGGGAATTCCTCTTACAATTTGATTCCCTGAGACCTTTAATATGTTCTTAAAATTCAAATGTGATAACCTCTTGTGCCACAACCAATTTAGATGAGACTAAGCATGAGAGAAGAAGCATCAACGTAGAGAGTTGTCAGCAGAAAACATATTCAGAACAAAGATTTCATTCTGTCGATTTACAGAGGAACAGTTACATTCCTTTAATCAACAACCTTTCTTTCTCTCTTGTTAAAGAGAACTTCATATCCATCCTCATACAGTTATTGATTGAAAAGAGATTATGTTGAAGACCTTCCACGTAAGAGACATTCTTGAAAACAACAGAGTTACACTTGTTGGATCCATATCCCTTTGTAACTCCCTTTTTCATTATCTCTATACGTAACATTCAAACCATCCTTCTTTATGAAGTCTTCCAGAAGCGAATTGAATTCGGTCATATGTCTTGAGAAGCCGCTATCTAAATACCAAATATGCTCTTTACCCGAAAACTAAAATATACAATAAGCCCTGACACAAAAGAAACAAAAACTATACATGTAATATACACTGACCCAACTGCAATGGGTTACTCAAGAAAAGATATTATAACAATCATTAGAGAGGCAGTTTAATGAGTTCCCTTTTTGATCCACTTATGATTGTGATTCATAGTGTTGTCAGTGTCGATGGAATTATTTTCAAAGGTGCACTTGCTAACTTTGTGAGAAGCATCACCACATCGATAAAAAACTTTGATTCCTAGATTTTTTTTCCTTTAGCATTAGATTTTGATTTCTTTTCAACTGAAGAATCTAAAGAACTTTGATTATTTGATTTAAGATTTCTTGTTTTAGATATAGAACATGGAATGTAATCGATGATATGCTCAGATACTACCTTTTCATAAGGTTTATGATGCATTGAAGAGTCATTTGAGCTAGACGACTATGATTGTTTTTTAGGTTCGGAATTGCTAACTGAGCACTGAGGAAACATGCTAAGAATTTTGTTTAGGGAATGAAATTCAGCATTACATATAGGAAAATTTGGCAACATCTTAGTAGAAGGAAGAACATACTCACGATGAGGAGGTTGATGAGAAGGATCAAGATCAGCTAATCGAGTAACACATTTGGTGATACCATTAGAATCAGTGGAGCAGTGAGTATCAATTACTATTTGATTTATAGTATAGGAGCTCACAAATCTATTCTTAAAATCTTCTTTTAAACAATCAGTTTTATAGAAGGTTTGTTTAGTCTCAACAACTTTGGTTAAGGATGCAACACCTTTTATGTCACCTCTAAGAATTTTCTCACACTGATCTGAATCTGAGCATTTATAATTCTTGTGACATTAAAGTGAGAGGAGGCCTAGTTTTTCAAAATGATTTGAATGCATTTAGCATGATCAACAAAATTTTCATTTTTCAGTGTGAAGAAAATTATTAGTCAATGAGATGCATGTATTTTCTTTTTTTAATGCAGATTGATATTTTTCAACACAAATAAGTTTTTATTTTAGTTTCTCTAACTCAAAGCTAAGAGAAGATTTTTCTTTATTTGAGACCAATAAATTGAAACGTAAGTGAACAATCATGTCATCCTTTTTATGTTTTCTATAGGAGAGTAGTTAACATGATTTTTTAACTGATACGTTGATGTAGAGTTCCATTCTGTCTTAGAGTCTGTAGCAACTTGAGAAGGATCAACGTCAATAGTCCCAGCGTTGTCGATTGAAGTGTTAGCATGAAATTCAACAATCTGAGTTGTGAGACACTTACGTTCATCATATGAGGAGTTTTCTTTTTCAAAAGCAGATGATAGTGTAACCATCATCTCTTGAGCGGTTAAACAGTTCTGAACCAAATGATAGACAAAATAAGGGAGTGAGTTTCCAATAGCAGTTCTCGCCTTTACATTAAGATTCAACATTCTTTTCTCTTCCTTGTTATATCTAGGCATATATTTCCCTTTCAGCTTACTTCTCGATGCATTATCATTGGATGATTTATGCATAGCGACGATAGGACCTTTGTTGATGATATCAATCATATCAAATTCAATAAATTAAAGAGCATCCATGGCCTTTGATTTCCAAGCAGAGAAGTTATGCTTATCAAAGGGAGGAATCTTGTTGCATACAAAGCCATGGTTTGAGAGAATTGGATGAACACTTTTGTGAATCCAGTCTCAAAGTAAGGATCTATAAAAATTTTCAAAATGGTTTTCAAAAGTGTTTTCAAAAGTAACCAGAGAAGGATGAGATGAGTACGATCAGCCAGAGCAAGAAAGTATACCCCAAGATATCCACAACATTATTTGCTATGATGATAACGATAGAACTACATGCTAGTGGTAGGCTAGGGATCTTCACAAATTGCATGATAGAATTGTCTGATGTATGATGCCTGATAGCCTAGGAGAACTTCTTGTATGTTAGATGTAATTGAAATCATTACTGTAGTTGCTTAGCGTGTTCATCATAGTTGTAACTAACTAAATTTCTATAGCCCGAGAATGTTCGGTTTAGCCTTATTTCTTGTTCCTTGTTTGGTTTTGGGATTAGGGTATAATCAAGTATTCGACTATCTATGGAATCTAGTTTTATGTATGATTAGCATGCACGAGCGGCTGCAGGGTTAGTGGAAATTTCATGAGTGAGTGCAGTTTATAGCATTCCAGCATGATGAATGGTTAGCCGCTCTTGAGAGAGTAGATACAAGATGTATGCGTACCCTTGATTCTTAGGCCTAGTGGTTCGGAATTTACATGTAAGGATCTGTCTGATTTTATGGTGTCTTAATGCCAGTTAGGTTCTTTGCCTAAATGTTGATTGCTTTGTGCTTTGTGCAACTCGTATTGATGTGAGTTAACTATTAAATGGATATGTTAAGTTACATGCTGCAAAGGCTAAATAATTTTAAAATTATTGATTCGGCCCTATTGTGCAGCCTTCGTTTGATTCTAACCGCCATAGGGTTGGGTTTTTTAGTCAAAAGACTATTTAAGTTTTCTTACATGTGATTGTATTCATGAAGTGGTTAAATAACATTAATAGGGGTTTTTCAGCAGTCGATGGCAGGGTGAAGTGGGGATCCTAGGAGAGCATAGGAAGTGCTTTAGTGTGGGAGCTATGTTGTTTAACGTATTTTGGTAGTATCATTAAGATGATGTGACTTAGAGGATTTAGGATGCTTCTTGAGGAAAGTATGGATATGCGTGGAAGGTAGTAGTGGGTCCATACTACTAGAAACATAGGATCCCTACTCAAATCAAAGGAATTCATGAGGATTCTAAGGAGCTAGTTGGGGGTAAATCGAATGGTTTGATAACCATGGTTTGTTGTAGTGGTTTCGTATTTTTCGATCTTTTGGCTATGGTTTTTCAGACTGAGAATGGTTCTGGTGATTGTTGGGCCTTAGTGGCCATTTCAGGTTGGGTTTTAAAGGTGCATACCTAGGTGAGTTAGTTGATTTTGAGGTCTCGAGGTAGTGCCAGTTGAGTCACAGGACTCAAGAAAGAATCGATTCTTATGATCGGCTCGAGGATTATAACCGGAGGATGAGTGATTAGCAGATGGATTGGAATGTCACTAACTTCGGCAGAGGCTATGTTCTTCCATATTTCCATGTTCAGGGAAAAGAGGGAAAACATGTGATTTTCGGGGTTGAGATGTAAACCCAACATGGGGCTAGATGGTTGTAGTATTTGGTGGCAGAATGGCAGTATGGAAATGCACAAGAGGATTTTTGTGGTATGGTTTCCTTGAGATAAGATCAAGGGCCTGCTTTCTTGAGGTATAGGCAATTTAGGTGCTAGCAGATGGTTGCAAGTGATTAGGGAAGTGAATCGCGAGCGAACACTTTGTTGTCTCTTATGTATTTTGACTATAATAATGATGCCTTTTGTATTTATGAATGATTATTCTGATGAATTGATGGTTGGAATTTGCTGGCAAGGAGTGTTGTAATCCATTTTTTTCTAGATAGGAAGTTGGTGTTTTGCTTATACATTTTCATGAAATTCTTGATGTTAGAGGCAACCATGATTAGGGAACTATCAAGGTCTCCATTTGATATTCGAAATCTCTTGGAGTTTTCTTGGTACTTATCTAGAAGATCATCTTGCATTATGTTATATATCCTAAGGTTCAAGGATGCTATTCATTTGGGTGAGTCTATTTGAGTTTTGGTCTGTTTGCAACGTCAGTTGGTGGTGGTTCAAACCCCAATTAGAGGAGAGATGGATATTCTGCTTAGAGAATCATCATTTTTTTCGAGTTATGGCTTTAGAAGAATGGGTCATATGGATTTGTGGTTTGGGTATGAGAAACTTTGGTTTAGGATTTGGTCAAGACGATGGTGCAGAGCAAGTTGCCATCGGATGTATTTATTCAGGAACGCAAGATTCATCTTCGTGGAAAAAACTTGTTGGACAAGGAGATCAATGTAGTCAGGGTTTCCTTTCTGGAACATCGATGAATATGTTAAGAGGCGGTTGGGTCGCTCAGGTTGAGTATCGATTTTTGAAGGATTTGTCAGCTTGTTGTATTGATTGATATCTATAGTCTAGGTTGGGAAGTTGTTGATCAACCAATCAGTTTCAGAGTTCTATATGTTTAGTCCCTCTTGGAATTTGTCCAGTAGTGTATTAGATCAATGGATTAGTTTTCAATGCACTCTTGATCGTTCGTCTTGTCGTTCATCGTCAATAGCGGAGATTCTTTGGAAGTTTTAAGCTATATCAGTTGGAGTTTAATGGATGTGTTGACCTATCTTCAAAGTCTGTACATGGTACATTTTGGTTCCTGGGTATAGGTACCCTGAATCGTTGATTGTAGAATGGTTCATAGTAGGCTCGATTTTGTAAAATGTCCTTGGTTATCGGAAGTTCGGATATTGGGGCAACGTTGTTTATTTTTTAGGTTTGGATTTGGGTCTGCACGGAATCAAGTTTTGACATGTCGTGTCGACAGGGTTGGTATCTAGATTGACCTGTATTTGTGTTCGATTAGCATCCATAGGGATGTTTATTTGTTAGGTCATATTTTGTTGGTTTGGGCTAGGCATTCATATGTATAGGTCTTGTTAGTGTTTATTTGTCTATATACGGTGTTTACGGTTGGGTGAACCGAAAACATGTTGTTTTCGGTTCAAGTGGTGTTTGCGGTTGCAATTTGTTTGCAGCCGTGAACTGTGTTCGGTTCACTATTCCTTATAAATAGGTGTCAGTCTTGTCAGAAGTGTTAACGGTTGTATGTGTGTGTTCTATTGTACCTGACGTTTACGACTTAATACAAACGTGTGCAATTTGGATCATTTTTGCTTCTACTCCTTCTTATTCTTATTGATTTTAGCTTGTTCTTGTGTTTGATCGCTAGTTGGTTCCAAATTTGGGGACTTACATTATTGGGTTCCTGCAAGCCGGTGGATTGGTGGTTGGGTACCTTTAGGCCCTTGTAGTGCTGGTTGTGAGTCTTCAGGCCATTGATGAGATGATGGAAAGATCGGCTTAGTGTCATGAGTTTATCGTTTAGTGGGTACTAGGTGTCACGAGGTATCGTGCACCAATGGTTGTATGATTCATATGGATAGGACCTGGTAGTCTTTTGGTTGAGACTCTTAGGTCTCGGATCGTTAGTTTTCTTACATTTTTGAGTGTTCGTGCATTGTGGGAGTTGGGAAACTCAGTGACCAGCTGGTTTGGATCATGTGGACAATTAAAAGTTATTGGGAGTAATAATTGTGCATTTGAAGTCTCTTGTGGAGTAGTGGCGATAAGAACCCTGTTTTATTACGAGTTGTTTATTTCAAGTTTGGTTACCAATGTTGGGTATTGGTTATGGAGACTCGAGTCATGAAGTTCGTTGTAAATGTCTCGAGTGATTTATTAGGTGGATGTACACCTGAGTAGATAAGAGATTTGGATGCAATGTGGGACTCTTGGATGGTCCATCATTATGCTCTTGAGAGCAGTAGGTTGGTGATGGCTTGTCAAGAAGACAAGTGTGTAAGGTTTTGGGCATAATTTTTGGATTTAGGATTGGGCGGAATTTGCGATCGGTATGTCTTGAGTATTCTTTAAGCATGTTTTGGTGGTCTTTCTAGTCAAGAACTAGGGGTAGGTTCAACGAATGGACGATCATCAGTCTTAGGGTAAGGTTTATGAAGTTTAGACTGATTGATTTCCGGTTTCGGGGAGTATAGTGATGAAGTTGGTTTGTGGTTGTAGTTCTAAGAGTTCCCGATTTATGTGGTTTTCTCTAGAATTTGGGTCATACACTTAGGGAGAGGAAGAAAATTGTTTCGGTTAAGCATTTTCAAGTTATTAGGTAGTTTGTTAGTAGTTATGGTTTTCCGAGCAATCTCTCGTTTTCTTTATAAGATGCCTTGATTTTGAAATGGTTAGAGGGCTTTATGGAATATGCTGGTGTTGTTTCAAAAATCGTAACTTAGACGCATTTCGAGGACGAAATCTAGTTTAAATGGGGTAGAGTTGTAACTCCAGTTTAAGTGGGGTAGAGCTGTAACATCCTGTTTTGTGAAGTTTCTTATTTCGGGATTTTGGACAATAAATGGATCAAGTAAAGGCCTTGGGATTCAATGGAATATGTTTAGAACCTACTGGATGTTGATAATATTGGTTATGCGATCCAAGCCCTTGGTATGTATTTGGATTCAAAGGGTAAAATGGGAAAAGTGATGTTTCAGACTTCTTTTTTGGAATAAGGACTTCAGTTCGGTATGCTTTAAGTTAAAAGTAATTAGATAGGATTGTGGGGCTATTCAATACCTTTTTTTGTGAAAATAAAGAACACTAAAATCATACTAGAAACAAAGAAGTTATGGTTTTTTGAAGTTAAGCTCGAAGAAGAGAGTCTGGTAGTATGTTGGGCGTACTACCAGGAGTACGTTGGGCATACTAGGCTGAGGAGTCATGTATTTGCGTGGTTTTGAGAACTATTTGAGGACTTTAACCTCTTAGGGTTCATCCTAACATCAGCCTCCACTTTCTTGAGCTTCTAACTCAAAACTCTACCTCCTGGAACAAATATTGAGCCTTTCTATGTCTTTTGAGTGCATTTTGGATGAAAGAGAAGTTCAAGCTTGTTGATAGTTGAAGCTCAAGCTTTTGGATCTAGAGCCTACATTGCTTTTCTTAACTCCATAAAGTATAAAGCTTGAATCTTGATGATGCATTTGTTAGATCTAGCTAGTCTTGGGTGTTATGAACTTTTTGGTCACTTTAGTGCATAAAGTTTAGATCTTGAAAGTTTGTGACCTTGTTATAGATAAAGTTGGAAACTTTATCCATCTAAACATCATATTTATTCAAATCTGAAGGTTGGAGACTTGGACTTAATGTATTAAGTTGAGAAACATGCATTTTTGGTCCCTTTGAGACTTAAAGACTAGATCTTGGTTGTTTAGACCATCCTAATGGATAAAGTTTCCAACTTTATCCATTATGGAGCTATTAGGAACCATAAAAATGTGATCTTGGTCCTTCTATCCATTCTATGCGAGAGTTATGATGTCTTAATGGATTAATAAGTTAGGGTTTTAGCTTTTGGACCTTTTCTAGCCATGGAAAGTCATAAAGGTGGAAATTTTATGACTTAAGTTGATGTTTTGAGTCTAGATCTGAGTTTTGATGGAAACGCCTTAAGGAATAAGCACTTAATAAGAAGGATCATGTCCAAACGTAGCACGCTAGGCGTACCAAGGGTTACGATGTGCGTACCTGTTCAAGGTCACGTGTTTTGGTCAAGGATGCACTACGTTGGGCATAGTTACTAAGTACGCTTAGCGTAATCAATCAGATTGACTTCTTTGAATTTTGACTTTGACCTTTGACCAAGTTTGACTTAAGGACATTTTGGGTATTTTGAGATGTGGTTTGAGATTTGGTCACTGTTTGTTGTATAGGTGACCTGTAGAGTTGGTATTTGGAGCAGCGTGTTGTTCCGCTATTTTGTTAGACCGTCAGTTGGGTTTTCCTCACTATACTTCTGGGTCGAAGGCACCAATGCCAGCCCACTAGGTGATGTATCCTAGTATATAGGATGTTGTTTGTGTCATGGTATATATGATGTTGCTATGCGGTAGTGATATGTAGATCTACTTGTTTGCTTATTGACTTGTTATATGTTTATCTGTTGTATATGTCGACATATTATGGTTTTTGGTTGAGGCTTTACTGCTATATGCGTTAGCCAACAGACTTAGGGTATTCCAGTCCGATGGTTCTAGACCCAAGGGTATCATATCTGATGAATGATTGGACCCGCTGCATATTGGCATTACATTCTGACGACTGAATGGGTCGAGGCATTCCAGTCCGATTACTGATTGGGCTGGGGGTAATCCATCCTGATGGATGTAGACCCACGGGTATTTTAGTCTGATGACTGATTAGACCCAACATGCATGATTGTATATGTTATATGTTGTGTCGTGGTACTTTGGGGGAACTCACTATGCTTTGGATTATAGTTTTAGTTTTATGTTTCAAGTTCTTCAGATGATCGGGGCAAGGCAAATGCTTGATCGTGCACATCATCTTGGATTTTTATGAGATTATGATTTTGGGATACTCTGATTCATGTTTATGACTTTTGGTAACTATGATGTGTAAACGCTTATGGTTTCAGATTGGTTTCAAAAATGAAAAATTTTACCTTGATTTGCAGAATGTTACAACGAGCCTCGTTGGTAGTTAGCTAAAATGCCCTGCTCTTCACCACAGGTGTCTCCGCCTTTCCCTAGCGGCCATCAGTAATCCTCAAGGTGGCTGGATCAGGTGTCTCCACTACCCCTCTTATCAATCTTGGTCAATCGGCCTTTTTATGGCCAATCTGATTGTAATGAAAGCAAATCAGTGCAGCTCGGGGGAAATCCCTACTCATATGACTCGTATGTCGACATCCTAAACAACCTGAACCCACAACTCGACATGCCCCACCGTGCGGCTTGTCGTACTTGCAGTAGTGGCTCCAGATCTGTTGGCCACTATTGTCTATACCTGTTGTAGCTTGTGCTTCGTCCGGAGCTCTAGCTTGATCTTCCGTTCCCGAGCCCTCTCAATCATATCATTCAGGGTCTTGCATCCCGAATAGCTCACAAACTCTCTGATCTCATCCTTCAGCATGCCAAGATATCTCGTCTTCTTCACCTCCTCATTTGCAACATACTGTGGAACCAATAGGGCCCTCTAATGAAATTTAGTGGAGATCTCCGCTACGGTCTTAGTAGTTTGATGAAGGTCCCGAAACTCCCTTACCAGCTACTACACCTCAATCTCTGGTGCAAACTCCTCGTGAAAGCTTGACACAAACTCCCCCCAATACATGGTCGCCACAGCCTCAATCTGCACGACTGACTTCCTCCCATCATTCATAGGCTCAGTCTCTTAGAAGGTAAGAGGCAAATCCCACCTCCCCCCCTCGGGATAGAAGCTCATTCGTTGCATATTCTCCATATATGTGATCCATCTGGTGCTCCATAGGCCTTAAACTCCTGAAAAAAGGGAGTTCGAGTGCCTAACTTCCCTAAAGCGTTCTCTACTCGAAGGTCCCCGATTCGCTCATCCAGAAGCTCCATAATCCCCTCCTTGATGGTACCAAAAACCATAATGGTGGCCTCCATGATACCACGAGTGATCTCAAAAGTGATAAGGTTGCACAACCAAATCAATGGGTTTGGTACCAACACCCAAACCAGATCCAGAAGCTCCTCCTCGAGTGGACACCATTATCAACACTGACTGAAATAGAAACATGAAAACGATCAACAAACATATAGATGAAACTTCCTTTCTACAAGACCCTTAAAAGTTACAATATTGTTCTTATCTCAAATACATATTATGTTCTTCCAATAGTACAAGCCCAATACTACCTTCCACACCTATCTGTACTTTCCTCAAGATCCTAAACCATGTAAGTCGCCACACTAAATCCACACACACCAACCCTATGCTAAACCATATACATATCCCACTATGACATATCCTAGACTCTCATAGGAATTCTTCACTCAACCACCTTGTAATACCGAGGACCTCAATCAACACCGTTGGTTGCCTTATGCATGCAAGTTGTATACACAATGGGATCACGTATACTATCGAATAATGATTCTACCCTAAATCTACAGCCAAACAAGGAACATGAGATGAGGTTAAACCGATCATTCTAGGGCTATATGAACCTAATCGTATACAACCTTTAAAGCATACACTTAGCAAATAACTGAGTCGATATTAATTCCAAGTAACACATAGCATCTAATTCTCCTAGGCTATAAAGCATCACACAATCAAACAATTCTATCATATCATTCATGAAGGTATCCTTATCCCTATTCTAGCATGCAATTCAGATATCAGGCATACTAATTATAACATATGAGTATGGGTATTTTGGGAACCACTTACTTGATCTTGGTTGATTTCACGCATCACATCCACTTGTTATTTGGTGAAAATCTTTTGAGAAATTAATTTTTATTTTAAAAAGATTATCATTTCCTCAGTTTGAGTTCTAACACACCGAGAGTATACGCGAATCCCTAAAACCAAGGATCTAATACCAACTTGTAACAAACCAAAAAAAAAGATAAAAAATTTCATTTATAAAACCAATAGTTTCATTCACCAAATATCTCCAAGTCAATCACCAAATACAATATCAAAATATCATAGTAGAAATATCCAAAAAGTGCGGAAATCATAAGGAGAGGATGTTGTGTCATCACGTCGTGCCCTTCCCTTTCATACCGGAAGTACCTGAAACCATAAACAAAAACAGTAAGCACAAGGCTTAGTGAGTTCCCCAAAGTATCACATATCAATCATACAACTGGGCCTAGCCCTGAGGTATATTCTAACCCAATACACAAATATGGGCCTAGCCTTGGGGCCCAACCCTAGGGTTTCTTCCAACTCATCATATATCATGGGCCAATCCCTAGGATCTATTCAACACAATCAAACAATAATAGGCCTATCTTTTGGGTCTATTTCAACCCAATCATATAAACATATAAAATTCATATATCAGCTAGCATCCTACATAAATAATCTGGTGGTCCGACATTGGTGCCTTCAACCCACAAGCGCAGTGAGAAGACTTGCCTCAACTGAAGACATATGAAACACACTCGAGTTGATGCTACTACGGCTCCTCACACTGATCATAACCTAAAATCAGTTCTAATTAATAACTAGGATTCTAACCCCATAAACTAAGGTCTAATTCATCCTTTAACTTACTAAGGGAAAAAGAACCATTTTTCCCATCCAACACATGACCCAACTAGACAAGGCCCAAAACCCATAATGGACCAAGGCCTAAAAATGACCTAAAAGATTTTTTGAAAGTACTCCCGACATACTCCTTACTACGCCCAACGTACAGCTTGATCTCGAAAGGGTTACGGGGCCACAACCTACTATGCTCAACATACTTAGGAGTATACCCCGCATAACCCCCTAAAGTCCAAACTCTCTTTTAATGTCTTAATGCTTTAATTCTTAACATCCAAGCTTCATATCTAAGCCTATTAAACGTCTAAAATCATAAAGTTGCAACCTTTATTCCTTTACATCGCTACAAGGAGTTCAAAACCAAAACCCTAATTCATATAACCGTTTAAAACTCCATAATTCTCACATGGAAGATTACCAAGGACCAACCTTTTATTTTAAAGACACTAAACATTTTAAAATGCTTGAAAGGACAACTCAAATGGTATGGAGTAGACAATACTTAATAGATCAAGATTTTTGGGATAAAAGGTCAGAACTTGCAAGCTAACAAGATCTAGCAAGGAAAGCAACAAGATTTGAACTTTATACCACCAGAAGATGCACAAGGATGAGAAGAATTTGGACCCAAAAGCTTGAGAGAAACACCACAACTTTAAAGGTTCTCCTTCGCCACCAAGAACACCAAAATATCACTAAAAAGCTTCAAACTTGCACACAAGAATTAGGGTTTCGAGATGACGAATAAGAGGGATAGAGGTTGGAGGTAAGAAGAGGTTTGTGGCCATTAAGTTCTTAAAATAGGGTCCAAACCCTTATGGTTTGGAATTTTTGTGAGTACACCCTGCATACTCTTACGTACGACCAACGTACTCAAAACAAATCCTGCCGCTCATTAACCAACTACCCCCGGTGTACCATGAGGTGCACCCCGTGTAAGGACCGATTTTGTAAAGATTTTAAAATTGAAGCCAAGAATGAAAGGTACATGGAATACGGGTGTTACAATCTATTGTATTCTCCTGTATATGGGATATTCTTCAGGTTGATGTGAATAATGCTTCTTGAATGGAGATTTGGATGAAACTTTTTACATGTCTTAAGCACTCTCATCGTCTTTGGTTGTAGACAATGCACCTATTTATTTGCATGGCATTCGTCTACATCACTTACATACGTTTTAGTCTATGTGAACAACATTATTATTACCGGAAGCTCGCACGCTGCTATTTATATGTTAATCCAACAACTTAATGCCCGATTTTCTTTAAAAGATCTTGGACAATTGAATTATTTTTTGGGCGTCAAGACCGCATATATTGAGACGTCTATGCATCTAAATCAACAATGATATATTCATGATTTACTATATTGTACTAGAATGGCTAATTGTAAACCAATCTCTTCACCGTATGTTCTGGAAGACAACTTTCTCGTTAAAGTGGTGTTCTTTTGACTTATGTTTTATTATATCTCAGTATTGTTGGTGCTCTTCAATATCTCGTAATTACTCGTCATGATATCGCTTATGCAGTTAGTAAAGTGGCTCAATTTCTTCAAACACCAACTGATCTGCATTGGGAAATGGTAAAACGGATACCTCGTTCTCTTTGTGGTTCATCTCTTGCTGTTCATTCTTATTCATCAGGTTAGTTGTCCTGACCATCGATGATCCATACTTATTAATAATTTTGAGTTCAAAGAAGCAACATATAGTTGCTCGGTCGAGTATGTAGACTAAATATCGGGCTTTAGCTCACACCGCTGTCGAACTTCATTGGATATCATCTTTCTCTCATGAGCTCTGTCTTCCCATCTCTTGTCCACCAACTCTATGGTGTGATAACATTGGTTCTACGTACTTAGTTTCTACCCTTTTCTTTATCAACATACAAAACATATTAAGATTGATGTTCATTTTATCTGTGACGTGGTGCTTTATGGCACTTAAGTGTGCTATGTTCCAATGGTTTCTCAACTAGCCGATATTCTTACTAAGGGCTTGTCTATCCCTCGTTTTCAGAGTATTCGGAACAAGTTTCATGTTACTCCCACCGCTTTTAGGGATATTCAAATAGTATAATCATAAAAGTCAAATAGGAAAGCCAATGAAGAATCCATTTGGTTATTGTTCATATAATAAACTCCTTTAAGGGCATCTCAAACCCACCCCCAAATGTCATCTTATCCTCCATTTTCTCCCACATTCTTCTCCAACCCTTCCCCATTTCTTCCACCATTTTTGGATATATGAATAGTATTACCCCATATATATGGGGTAATACTATTCATATCTTCAAATATGGGGATGAAGTTTTAGTTGTCGGGTTTAATCCCTCATTTTATATATTTATACATTTCTAGTTTTTTTTATATATTAGATTTTATTTAAATATAATATTTAATATTTATAATATTTTGTTATTGAAACACCGTAAATTTTTAAACAAATTTTTCGATTTTAAATTTCCAACGTCACATATAATAATTCACAAAATCTAGAGTGTCGATGTCATAACGTATTTCGAAATAGTTTTCAAAAGTAATTATCAAAATCCATGATCCTCATTCATGACTCTTTTCTTTTGTGTGTACAATCGAGCCGCCACCTTCCCGCGATCCTGATAAGAATCTGCAACACATAACATATAACACGGTAAGCACGCATACTTAGTGAGTTCCCTAAAATACCACGTACAACACGTACGCCACTCAAGGCTAATACTCTACAAGACCTTCCGGTCAATGTGTCTCAGGGGACTTCCGTCCAATAATCCTGGTAGACCTTCCGATCCCACTTCTCTGACCTTCCGGTCTGTATCATCTTGACCTTCCGGTCCATATCATAATACTCATAACATAACATAGCACATACATATCATATAACAGCATACATCACATACTCATCATAGCACATAAGACCTTCCGGTCACAAATAATTACCACTCTAGGTAAAGTATAGTGAGAAGACTCACCTTAAAAGCAACCAAATGACAGCCTCGCACTCGGAAATCTCGACCTAGCTTCCGCCTAACACATAGGATAAACATCTCTTAGCAATACTTACTCATACTCAACACATCCAAGTCTATTCTCTTTCTCTGTCTAACTCTTGAAGTGGGTAAAAGACCATTTTACCCCTCCATGGCTTCCATTACACATGGTTGACCCAACCCTAAAGTCAATCGTAGTCAAACTCGAGTCCACAATCCAGATCTGACCCGAATCGGCAAGTGCACCCTTGTGACTCGTCAAGTCCACTCACTTTCTCTGAAGTTTTGCGAGGATTCAGATCAACTCGTCGAGTTGACCCCACAACTCGCCAAGTTAGAACGCGATTCAGCTTGACCAGGAAAACCCTAACCGACTCGTCGAGTCGGCTCATGGACTCGGCGAGTCTATCCATCCCTTTTCTCATTCATATGATTTCACTCAGATCTATCACTCTAAACTATAGATCTATCACCTCAAGGCTCAGTAATCACGTAAAGCTTCAATCTTTACGTTCTTGCATGATGCTATTGCTTCAAAATGCCATTACATGGCCTCATTGAAAGATTAGGCTCATCAACCCTCATTTGGACAACTAAAGTTGGGGCATCTAGTCTTCAAGGACATCACAAGGTTCAGATATGAGGTTTCCCTCCTCAAATCATGTCTCAATTAGCTCATAGGCACAAAAGAAGGGGAGTAAAACTGTAACGACCCAATTTTTCACGTCCAAAAATTTTGTTTAAAAATCATTACTTTAGAAAATATTAATAACTAAAAACATCGTTTGATCAATCACAACATAAAGTGAACCATGTCTAAAAACCAAATCATACAACTAATCAAAATATCAGAGTATCAATCCCAGTGAAGCTCGTAGCTGCGAAAACAAGGGAGTGTGTGTGTGACATGCTGCTACCGCGCCGGCTCCTTTCCCCTAGCTGAGGAGGTACCTGAAACCAAAACTGAAACTGTAAGCACAAAGCTTAGTGAGTTCCCCCATAATACCCCATACCATGCAACATATAACAACCAATGTTCAGCTAGGAGTTACGGGCCTTGCCCACACTCGGGAAGATACGGGCCCTGCCCACACTTCGCTAGCCGGGAGATACGGGCCTCGCCCACACTTGTGAAGATACGGGCCCTGCCCACACTTCGCTATCTGGGAGATACGGGCCTAGCCCACACTCCAACCTCGGAGAGATACAGGCCCTGCCCACACTCAACCGCTAACCCATAACATACAAGTATCACGCAGACAACAAGTATAAGCAACTCTATCATATTAACACATATATCATACTTGACTAAACCCAGAGATACGGGCTCGGCCCACACTCTAGTACTAGCATCTCGTCTCACGGGTCGGCCTTGGTGCCTTAGACCCGTTCTTACTGGAAAGGAAACTCACCTCGAATTAGCTGCTGGTCTGTGTGGGAATTGATCACCTACTACTGCTGCTGCTGCTCCGGAAACCCTCCGGTTGCAATTCCCACAATATACTCAATCAAACACTGCTCGCTGACCTTTGGGTAAAATGACCATTTTACCCCTGACCTTGCCCTAAGCCAAAGCCAGATTCAACTTTCAGTTGACCCGACTCGCCGAGTCCCTACCCAAACGACTGCCCTGAAACCCGATCCTACCCGTCGAGTTAGGCGACGACTCGACGGGTTCACCTTCCTAACCAATATTCAAGTCCTTCATTCTACTCGCCGAGTTGTATGAACAACTCGCCGAGTTCATCTTCATCCGAAGAACACTTATGCTAAGACTCGCCGAGTTGTATGAACAACTCGCCGAGTCTGTTCTTGATCTAAGGAGATTGCCTAGAACTCGCCGAGTCAGGGCATTGACTCGCCGAGTACCTCCATGGATGAGTTAAGCTTCCGACTCACTGAGTCACACCCCGTGACTCACTGCTCACTCGACACTACGAAAGGGGGACAAACTCGGAGACTCGCAAACAGACTCGCCGAGTCATATGAACGACTCGCCGAATCGTTGCCATGCACCTACTGAATACACGGATTTGCTCGATTCCAGTCCATGCCATTAATAGATCTGGACTTCTAGGAAACTAATCACACGTAAAGTTGGAAACTTTACGTGTGGATATTCACCAATATGGATTTTAGGGCTCAAAATGTCTCAAAAGGGTAGATCTAGGGCTAACAAGCAACATGGGGCCATAAAGCTAATAGATCTGAGCTCCTGGAGCTCAATCTTGCCTAGATCCAGAGGCCAAACATCTTATTATGACATATGATGCACATACAAGCTTGGGGATTTGACCAAGAAGGACCCAAATGAAGTTTTAAGCATAGAATCATGGGGAAAACGGGTTATACCTCAAAGGAACTGCTGGAAGAACACAAATAATGCCTGGATGGCTTCCCTTCTTCTGGATCTACTTCCTTCCTCCTTCCAAACCTTCAAAAACACACACACTAACCTCAAACTCTCAAAGAATAGCTTAGAATGAGAGATACAGGGCTTTAAGGGTCAATGGGGGCCGACTTGGGGCTGATAAGTCCTTTAAATAGGGTGCAAACCCCTGAAACTTAGGGTTTCATCCAACAGCTATGACTCGCCGAGTCCAGGATATGGACTCGCCGAGTCGCCAACTTAAACGTGTCCTGGGTCCCGCATCCACTCGGCGAGTCGGACCTATGACTCGTCGAGTCCAAGGCTAAAAGAAAGGAAATACTCAAATAACATTTACGTACCAGGAACCGGGTGCTACAAAAACCCTAAAACTCCCAAGATCATGAAATCTAACCAAATTAGATGAAAATGATGCAAGTTTATACCTTCTACAGCAGTTCCACGTGAAGAAATGCTAGATCCATAGCCCCCATCTCTTTTCTTGCTTGAATCATGCTCTTTTCCTTCCATAAGACCCACCAAATTACTTGATTTCATCATAAGAACTCTCCCATGGCTCCAATGGCAATTTAGGGCTTCTCACAGGAGGTATGAAGCGCACCTAAGGTCATAAGTTCCCTTAAATAGGCCCCAACCCCAGAAACTTAGGGGTTTCTTTGCCTAGAGCCTACTCGGCGAGTCTTTCCTTGGACTCGTCGAGTCTGCTCATTAAATCCACGTGATCACCTCGACATGACTCGGTGAGTCGGACCTTCGACTCGATCGAGTCCCTCCTAAATCCTCAAAAATTGAAACGCAAACTATCATACCCAAAATTCTGGATGTTACAATTCTCCCCCACTTAATTTGATTTCGCCCTCGAAATTGCTCTTAGCATCACACAGATCAAAACCTAACAACCCGCGAAGCACCACCCAAGAGGATTTCACACCATGCATTATCTTCCAATGATACCTAATCCCAAACTCCTAAACTCAGAAAAGGACAGACCCAACTGCCACTACGATACTACTATTGGCTCCCAAGGATCCGAAAACTCTAGTGGTCTGTCATGCTTCCAGACCGCCCCCTACAAGATTCTCTCGTTGTGACTGATAGAACAAGTCGAAACCCCAAAATAGACTTCCGCTCACTTAAACCAATATATTAAACAATCCAGATCATTTTCCAAAATGAAAGGGTCACATCACACCAAGGACCCATCCGCTGAACTGCAACAAAATCCAACTGAGCAATGAAATCTCAATAACCCGACCTTGGGTACAAGAAGAGAATCATGTTGCTCCATAAAATCTTCTGACTTCTACAACTATGTACCTCAGCTTTCTCCCTGATATCCCTTTCAACACTAAGCACTTGATCAACTTTTGATCCCACAACTGAACCTCTAAAGGTTACCCATAACATACCCAACAATGTCTCATTGGCTACCTTCTCTCCACAACCATCTTGGCCCATTGTGACACACAAGTCACGAAGTTTGCCTTACCACAAGCGAAAACTACCACTTCCCCCGAATTTGATACACTCGACCTCTCTACTACCCATTAGCTCCATGCGTCTCGAGATCCTTTTCCATTCCAACAAATTGACCCATTTAAGTCTAAAACATCTGATAATGCACAATGCCTCTCAAGATGCAACTCACCACTAAATCTGGAATCTCATTCCGCCTTCTCAATACGCCACTACGGCCAACTCGAACTCGAGAGTCTGACTCAAAAGCAAAAATTGGAACCACTCATCGCAATGAAGTGCTCAACTCATAATCCATGACCCGCAACTTATGCGTACATCCCTTCTCCATTTCCTTCTACTTATGATAACCATACCTTAACTCAGAATATGATAACTCTCGACCATTAGGGAGATCCTAGTCTTTCCCATGTCCTGACCACCAGGTTCCTACATACTCAAAGATAAGGCTACCCAAGCCTAGTAACTCCTCTGCGTCATGCTCTGATTAGCGAAGATTACGACTTCTCATAGTTCCACAATGCTCTCTCTTACGACTTGGCTAATACTATTGCTTCCCGCAGTATCGCCACACTATCTCGCTGACTGGTGGACACTACGGCTCCTTGCAGTACCACAACACCCTCTCGCTGACTGGTGGACACTACGGCTCCCCACAGTACCACCACACCTTCTCACTGACTGGTGAATACTACGGCTTCCCGTAGTATCACCACACCATCTCGCTGACTGGTGGACACTGCGGCTCCCCGCAGTACCACCACACCTTCTCATTAACTGGTGAATACTACAGCCTCCCGTAGTATCACCACACCCTCTCGCTGACTGGTGGACACTGCGGCTCCCCGCAGTACAACCACACCTTCTCATTGACTGGTGAATACTACGGTTCCCCGTAGTATCACCACACCCTCTCACACTAACCAATGGATGTTGCAGCTCCCCGCAGTCTTACAACATTTTCCCTTACCACCCCACGATATCATACTCAATCGATGCTATAATGCATTCACTAACTCTTGTTGCACGTCCCAACATAGATAGGTGCACTCACGCCCCTTCAAAAATAAGCACCACTACTCCTGTCGGCAGCTGCCATGTCAAAACCCCTCTTTTCGCTACTAATCACATTCTTACATAATCTTGCTTGATACCATTTTGCCGAAGGGCTCCCACTAGAACCATAGATACCCGCTACACCACATGCCATCTCTTAACTCAAACTCGAAATAAGTCGAACCTTAGGACATCACACTCGGATGTCTCATAACACTATTACAAAACTTCACGATGCCTTGCCTCTATCACTGATCTCATACTCACAACATCATGCTCAGATACCGCGTTGCTTCATCGGAATCTCGCAACCGATCTTCCTCTTGCACCACTTGCAACCTTGAAGTATTCCACTTCCCAATCTTGAAGCACAGAGGCCTCATCAAAGGCTCAGAACACGTTGGCGAAAACCCAAAGTTCCACTCCCTACTGATCAATACCCATACGAAACTACTCAGGCCACTCCTGAAACTGGTTGAAAAACCATTTTCCGCCCTTCCTGGGGTAGGGATCACAATTTATACCTACACTTGCAAATTTCTACCATTGCACCCCGAATCCAACGATCCCATCGCACTCGAATTCAACATACAAATTCTAAAAATTCCAGGCCACAATGAATTCTCCAATCAATGATCACCTGTCGGGGATCCACTCATCCTTTCCTAAACGCGTACTCGTATCTTTTCCTTACCGGCATCTTGCCTCATCCTTTTCTAACTCAGGTCTCATATGTATGTATCGTAGTTTTCCATAACCATTTCTCTGACCGCACTTGAACGGATCACCGATCCCCTTACTGAAAAGCTTGTTCTCCCCTACTTAGGGTTCGAACCATCACCATTTGACGCGACCACCACCTACTCGGTAGACTGTCCCACCAGCTATGTCACACTTGACTCTTGGATGTATAACGCAATCCTCCCCGAGACTTCCCCAAGGATACCAAACTATTCCTATAAGTCCCGTCCCTGACATCATCTTAGAATCCTCCCCACATAACTGCCTCTAGACACTTTGAGGCCTCAGACTGATACACCGTCGGAACCCCATTGTTCTGAATCCAACCTGGAATAGTGCCCTCTCACACACTTGACTCTAACTCTTCGCCCCGCTTACCCAAATCGGAAATAATGCTAAAAGCACAGACTTCATCCTCGTTGTCGATACACAATGTGGACCACGAGGGCCACCGCCCCGGTATACTCATCTTATCCACCGGAAACTGACAACACCATTCTCAACAAAGCACCTCTTCGTTCCCATCCATCTTAGTCCCGCTAGTGACTCTTTCTTGGTATAAGAGTACCTCGCAGCCAACATACTGCCCAAATGTTCTGGTGAAAAGGTCACCATGCTTGCTACCCCACATGGTTTACCTTCGACTGCATCCAACATAAAACTGAAATAGCACCTCCCAAGTCACAAAAGTGACATCTCCACTATCGTCTGGTCGCTCAGCCCATACCGTCTTCTTCCATAATGCATCATCCTACTCATCCCTGAGTCTTGCGACTACAACTGACATCTCACCAACAATCCCTTGGGGCTAACTCGATTTCCCTCTCGAGGGATGCTCCAATAAACTCGTTCATCATGGCCTTCTGGCCCCATACTCTTCCACATCTGATCTCAGTCTAGACAATCACCACGGAATAACTGGTAAAACCAGAAGCACTAATTGCCACATGTCACGGTACTCAAACCGTGTGGTAACCTCTCGATCTGCTATGAATCATGGTACCCGAACCATGATGTCACCTCTCGATCTGCTACTTATCATGGTACTCGAACCACGACATCACCTCTCAATCTGCTACTTATCATGGTACTCAAACCATGACATCACCTCTTAATCTTCTACTTAGAATCCTCCGGAATAGCCTCCCGAATCGCTGCGACCACCTCGTCATGAATCATTCGGCAAATCTCATCATCGCTAACACCGCTGCTCTCTGGTGTGTGTCGTGTACCATCCATGACGTCTCACAACATAAAAGAAATCAAAGACTCGCTCGAGTATAATTGCACTCGATCACTCAGCCCTACATGCTCCTTAGCATCCCACGGATTCTTACTTGGACTGCTCACTGATCCGGTGTTTCCAATAGTACGGGCCGTATACTACCTTCCACACCACATCAGTATTCACCCCAAGTTCTCCTCCTAGTATTCCAGATCACAAGTACTCTACATCTTATCACACACATACCACTTACCAGTAGACCTCTCACAAGCTCCTCTCTGCTACTTACTCACTCTCGAAGTAACTCACAGCAGCAGTAACTCCTAGGCTAAGGCATCACAAATCAGGCCACTCTAGTCCTAGATATGAATACCTTGCCTACTCTCTAGCATGCATAGCATATCACATAATATCTCATAACATATAACCTAAGGGTATTTTGGAAAATCACCGTTAGGGCGTTGGCTGATTGTACACACTGCTTTTTTCCGCTTTCTTGAAAATCTTTTACTTATCTTGGAAAATCGTTTCTTTTTGAAAACTTTTCTCAAATCCTTAGTTTGAGTTCAGATATGCCCGAAGGTGTATCCGAATCCCTCAAACCAAGGCTCTGATACCAACTTGTAACACCGTAAATTTTCAAACAAATTTTTCGATTTTAAATTTCCAACGTCACATATAATAATTCACAAAATCTAGAGTGTCGATGTCATAACGTATTTTGAAATAGTTTTCAAAAGTAATTATCAAAATCCATGATCCTCATTCATGACTCTTTTCTTTTGTGTGTACAATCGAGCTGCCACCTTCCCGCGATCCTGATAAGAACCTGAAACACATAACATATAACACGGTAAGCACACATGCTTAGTGAGTTCCCCAAAATACCACGTATAACACGTACGCCACTCAAGGCTAATACTCTACAAGACCTTCCGGTCAATTTGTCTCAGGGGACTTCCATCCCATAATTGATAATCCTGGTAGACCTTCCGATCCCACTTCTTTGACCTTTCGGTCCGTATCATCTTGACCTTCCGGTCCATATCATAATACTCATAACATAACATAGCACATACATATCATATAACATCACACATCACATACTCATCATAGCACATAAGACCTTCCGATCACAAATAATTACCACTCTAGGTAAAGTATAGTGAGAAGACTCACCTTAAAAGCAACCAAGTGACAGCCCCGCACTCAGAAATCTCGACCTACCTTCCGCCTAACACATAGGATAAACATCTCTTAGCAATACTTACTCATACTCAACACATCCAAGTCTATTCTCTTTCTCTGTCTAACTCTTGAAGTGGGTAAAAGACCATTTTACCCCTCCATGGCTTCCATTACACATGGTTGACCCAACCCTAAAGTCAATCGTAGTCAAACTCGAGTCCACAATCCAGATCTGACCCGAATCGGCAAGTGCACCCTTGTGACTCGTCAAGTCCACTCACTTTCTCTGAAGTTTTGCGAGGATTCAGATCAACTCGTCGAGTTGACCCCACAACTCGTCAAGTTAGAACGCGATTCAGCTTGACCAGGAAAACCCTAACCGACTCGTCGAGTCGGCTCATGGACTCGGCGAGTCTATCCATCCCTTTTCTCATTCATATGATTTCACTCAGATCTATCACTCTAAACTATAGATCTATCACCTCAAGGCTCAGTAATCACGTAAAGCTTCAATCTTTATGTTGATGCATGATGATATTGCTTCAAAATGACATTACATGCCCTCCATGAAAGATTTAGCTCATCAACCCTCATTTGGACAACTAAAGCTGGGGCATCTAGTCTTCAAGGACCTCACAAGGTTCAGATCTGAGGTTTCCCTCCTCAGATCATGTCTCAATTAGCTCATAGGCACAAAAGAAGGGGAGTAAAACCCTAAAACTCCCATGATCATGAAATCTAACCAAATTATATGAAAAGGATGCAAGTTTATACCTTCTACAGCAGTTCCACATGAAGAAATGCTAGATCCACAGCCCCCATCTCGTTTCTTGCTTGAATCATGCTCTTTTCCTTCCATAAGACCCACCAAATTACTTGATTTCATCATGAGAACTCTCTCATGGCTCCAATGGCGATTTAGGGCTTCTCACAGGTGGTATGAGGCGCACCTAAGGTCATAAGTTCCCTTAAATAGGCCTCAACCCCGGAAACTTAGGGTTTTCTCTGCCCAGAGCCTACTCGGCTAGTCTTTCCTTGGACTCGTCGAGTTTTCTCATTAAATCCACGTGATCACCTCGACATGACTCGGCAAGTCAGACCTTCGACTCGTCGAGTCCCTCCTAAATCCTCAAAAATTGAAACGAAAACTATCATACCTTAAATTTTGGATGTTACAGTTATATAATAATTATATTAATTAATCATAAATATAAAATTTATTTTTATTTATCGAATTCATATAAAAATTTAAATAGTTATTAAAATCATGAAACGCGATAACGTATTTACAAAAGTTTGTAGTTAAAATATGTCTTAGAAACACGATATCATATGCTAATAAACATGTAATTAACCTATATATTACAATAATAATCTAATAAAAACCGACAAGTGAACAATCTTATTAGCCTAGTAATCAGGTAAACGAGATCCAGATCCCTAAGGTTATTAAAATATTGTCCATATGATGAAGATGTAGAAGGAGGTTGTAGACATTGTTGTCCAGCCCTTTTTTGCTACAATTCGTGCTTGTTCAGCTAAAACAAATGTGTGTACGTTTGGATCCACAATTGAGTTCACGTCGTGAAACAACATTTTGTTTTATTCTCTAACCTCTTTCAAAGCATAACTTTTGCTTTAATTGTCCAAAAAATGTTGTCTCTGAGCAGATGATCTTTTAACCGTTCTAAAAAAAATTTATTCCCTTCATCAATGGCATTAACAGTTGATGCTATTTGATCATCCTTTTTTCTTTTTATTTTTGAATTTTTCACCCCCATAGGTCGCTCAGAGGGAGAGCCACATGTTACATCGCCATCTTCATCTAAATTTAAAGAAAATGAAGATATCCCAGGAGATGCTTGCGAAGATTCAGGAGTGGGATTTTCGGACCCTAAAGATACATATACATGTGGTTTTGATATTTCTAGAGTACAGGGGTTACCATCTTTAAACTTTTCAAAAAAAAATTCAACGTTCCACACATGATCAAATTTCCATCCTATTTTGAACTTTGGATCTTCCGACATCATCTATTTTGCTTTATCGAGCTATGTATCATAATAAAAAAAATTATTTCTCAAATAAAAACAAGAAAATCAAAGTTTATATATTTATACTTACAATATCATTAGATGAAGCACCACTTGGACGTCTTTTCTCGCATTGTTTTATGTAAGCATGCAATTTTCTTGTTGCCTTTTCAATTCCTTGAATCCAAAATTGAAGAGACTTCATTGAACGTTTACTCCAAAGTTCAACTTTTCTATTATTGTAAGCCTCTTTGACACGAGACCAAAACTGATCAGATGATTGTTAAACACCTATTATGGGATCTTGAGCAATTTCGATATACACTAAACACAAAAACTTATCTTCTTCTTGACTATATACAACTGATCGGATAGACATTTTGGTTAAATGTATAATAAGTATGGTTGTAATCTATATATACAACATATGCTAACATGCTAGTACTATATAGTCAAAGATGCTAACATATGGTAGCCCAGTCGATGCCACATACGAATATGTTAAGATAGGTGAATCAACATGTATCGAAAGTTTGAAAAGATTTTGTCGAACAATAGTGGGGATATTTTCATATCAACATTTGAGATCACCCACTGCAAATGATATTGCAAGGCTTTTGTCTGTTAATGCAAAAAGAGGTTTTCCAGGAATGTTAGGAAGTTTAGACTGTATGCATTGGAAGTGGAAAAACTACCCTACCGGGTAGGCTGGACAATATACTGGTCGTAGTGGGTCGCCAACTATTATTCTCGAAGCTGCTTCAGATTACGGTCTTTGGATATAACATGCTTATTTCGGTATGCCAGGCACCAACAATGATATAAATATGTTGGAGTCTTCCCATCTTTTTTCCAATTTGGCTCAAGGTATTGCACCCTTACTCATTATGTTATTCAAGGGACATAATACAACATGGAATATTACTTGGTTGATAGTATATATCCAAAGTGGTCCACTCTAGTACAAACTATTCATAAACCAACAAGTCCAATTTATTTATTTTTTTGCTACACAACAAGAGGCATGTTGAAAGGATGTTGAACGTGCATTTGGAGTTCTCCAATCACGTTTTGCAATTGTTCAAGGATCAACTCGTTTTTGGCAAAAGGAAGTACTACATGACATAATGACTACATGTATTATTTTATAAAATATGATAATCGAGGATGATCGTGATCTTGAGGCACCAATTGGAGTTGCAAGAGAGATGTTACCGATAGATGTTGAACTGATGACGAATGAAGACAGTCAATTTCAACAGTTTCTTGCTCGATATAAACGTATTAAAAATAAAGAAGCACACTTCAATCTACGAAATGCGCTAGTTGATCATTTGTGGGAAATTTATTCCAACGCATAAATATATGTTATCTGTGCATGTATAATATTTATTTAAAAGTGCATATGTCTAGTATTTATATAAATGTATGTATAATATTTATTTAAATCGTGTATGTGTAATATTTTTATAAATACATGTATAATATTTTTTTATAAATGTATTATAAATATAATCTTGTGTATTTAATATTATTATAATATACTATAAATATATTTTTTGTTGTAAAAAATAGGGTAAAAAATAAAATAAAATTGAAAATGAGACATTATTTACCTCGGTTTTTTACTCTATTTTTTAGATAAAAAATAAATTGGGTCGGGGATATTCCTAAGAAGTCTCCTTTAATAAGTCAAAATAGACAAATAATTCTCTTTATATTTGTAGTCTTAGTACTCTATACATACATATGTACTCTTTCTTTTTTTATTTACTTTTTGTTCATAAACTTTCTACAATATCCAAAACCAAAACACTTCTTGAGCTTTTAAATCTAACATCATCCAAAACAACTTTTCATTAACTCCATAATCAACCACGTTTACAAAGCATGCACTATCTACATCAATCAATATAATAATTAAATCCTTTTTGTCAATCCTTCACCCTGTTAAACGTCCGAAAGCAAGAGACCAGCTTTCGTGACACACATAAAGAGAAACCTTACACAAAACATAACAAAAAAAAACAAGTCAACAACCCGATAGATATTTAAAAAGTAGTTAGCTTTAAACCCCTCCTTTCCCAATATTCCATCGTCTCTCCTTTTCCATATAGTTTTGTTGCTTCACTCTTCTTCCATTCGCAAGAACTCCTCTATGAGCCATACGCCCTCGACTACCAATCGACACTCTAACCCGCTCCACCGCTATATTCAATCCACCCACTCTTCGTACCTGTTGTGGTTGCATCATCATCGGCGACTTCACCTGGTTTTTCTTAAAGCTTCGTCTTAAAGCACTCATCAGCTTCTTTCCACTTCCATTGCTTCTTTTCGGACTATCCTCCATACAACACTCACCGGTTTCATCCAAGTTCTCGCTACCGGATTTAATCGACGGCAATGGATACAGCTGCGGCACGTACTTGGTGGAAACTGGGGCGGCGGAAGGTAGTGGGATTAAAGAGTTCCGCCGTGGTGGTACCGATCTCACCGGAACTCGCTGTGAAGTCGTCGTGCAAATTGAGGCTCTACCTGTTCGTTTTGAAGCTGTGAACTGTTCCGGTAAATAAGGGTTGTTTTCTTTTTCAATGAAGTCGTCGACGTCAAGATTGACTAAGTCTCTCGCCGGAGGAAGTGGCGCCGGTAGTTTGTAGGTCATGTTCTTGTCGACAAGGGGCTGTTGGTTTTCTTTGCTTTCGTCAGAGTTTTTATAAGTATTCAATGGTTTAGAAACAAGTGGAAGTCGATGATCGTCTAGCTGTTGTTGCTGCTTCATTTGCTGTTCGGCTATCTTCGTGTCAACATGTTGTCGTGCGAGTTTTCTCTCTACCAAAAGCTGCGATTCCAATTCTTTAACCTAATAATAATGAAGAAAAACCCAAATCAGTTTATGATCATGATCTCAAAAACCCAAATCATTCTTGATGTCGCACCTTATCTTGAAGATACTTGTTTTTCAACTCTTTCTCCTTCAACTTCATGTCTAAACCATGGAATTGATCCTCCATTTTCTTGATTTGCAGGTCTTTGTTCTTCATCTCATGCTTATATCTCTCGGCCTAATTAAGATCATAATTCATAAACAAACAAAAACTATAAGGGTTTGATTCGATTCTTGAAAAAACAAGCATGATCGACAACAAGATTACCATTTGTTTGTATTTCAAAACTTCTGAACTTTCGAGTTGCTTCTTTGCGGGACCCAATTCGATTCCTCTCACTCTGCTAGCAAAGTTAAGGGAGCAAAGCGATTCGCTCAAATCGTTCTCATTGGGACTGATTTGCACAAACATCAGCGTCTTCGAATCTCCACCTAACGAGTCTTGAAGCAAATGAGTGAGCTTCGAGTTTCTGCAGAAAACACACCATGAAAAAGATCAGAGCTTGCAACCGTAATAAAAAAAACCCTAGAAATTTGAGTAGTACCTAAAGGGAATATGAGGGCTTTTAGTTGCTAAAGCGGATATAACATCTCCTAATGCAGAAAGTGATCGGTTTATATTTTGAGTTTCTTTGAGTCTTTCCCCTTGAACCTCCGTTTTCGCCACCCTTTCACTTCCTGCTAAATCAACAAGCCATA